>NC_090395.1:33669227-34004227 GCF_036365525.1 Heterodontus francisci
TGTATTTTCCCAATCCACCTCAGCCAATTTGCCCCTCATACCTTCATAATTTCCTTTGTTCAAATTTAACACCCTGGCTTCAGATTGAACTACCTCACTTTCAAACATAATGTAAAATTAGAATCATAGAGTCGTACAGCATAGAAACAGGCCCTTCGGCCCACCGTGTCCATGCCGACCATAATGCCTATCTATACTAATCCCACCTGCCTGCATTAATTCCATATCCCTCTATGCCTTGCTCATTCAAGTACCTGTCCAGATGCCTCTTACATGTTGCTACTGTTCCTGCCTCCACCACCTCCTCTGGCAGCTCATTCCAGATACCCACTATTCTTTGTGTGAAAGATTTACCCCTTTGATCCCCTTTAAACCTCCTCCCTCTCACCTTAAATCTATGCCCTCTAGTTTTAGTCACTCCTACCATGGGAAACAGACTCTGACTATCTACCCTATCTATGCCTCTCATAATTTTATATACCTCTATCATGTCCCCTCTCAGCCTCCTTCGCTCCAGGGAAAACAGACCCAGCCTATCCAATCTCTCTTTATAACTCAAACCCTCCAAACCAGTCAACATCCTTGTGAATCTTTTCTGCACCCTCTCTAGCTTAATCACATCTTTCCTGTATTGCGGTGACCAGAACTGCACACAGTACTCCAAATGCAGCCTAACCAACGTTATGCACAACTGTAACATGACGTCCCAACTCTTGTACTCAATGCCTTGGCCAATGAAGGCAAGCATGCCATACGCCTTCTTCACCACCCTGTCTACCTGTGTTGCCACTGTACTTGCACCCCAAGGTCTCTCTGCTCAACAACTCTGCCCAGGGCCCTGCCATTCACTGTATATGTCCTGCCCTGGTTTAACTTCCCAAAATGCATCACTTCGCACTTGTCTGCATTAAATTTCATTTGCCAATCCCTTGCCCACTTTCCCAGTTGATCTATATCCTGTTGTAACCTTAGACAATCTTCTTCACTGTCCACTATACCACCAATTTTGGTGTCATCTGCATCTAATCATGCCCCCTACATTCACATCCAAGTCATTAATATATATGACAAACAACAGAGGGCCCAGCACCGATCCCTGCGGCACACCACTGGTCACCGGCCTCCAATCTGAAAAGCAACCCTCCACTACCACCCTCTGCCTCCTATCACCAAGCCAATTTTGTATCCAGTTGGCTAGCTCACCCACGATCCCATATGTTCGAACCTTCCAGACCAGCCTACCATGCAGGACCTTGTCAAAGGCCTTGCTAAAGTCCATGTAGGCAACATACACAGCCCTGCCCTCGTCAATCCTCTTGGTCACCTCCTCAAAAAACTCAATCAAATTCGTAAGTCATGATTTCCCACGCACAAAGCCATGCTGACTATCCCTAATCAGACCTTGCCTTTCCAAATGCATATAAATCCTGTCTCTCAGAATCCCTTCCAATAACTTCCCCACCACTGATGGAAGGCTCACCAGCCTGTAGTTCCCTGGCTTATCCCTGCTGCCCTTCTTAAATAAAGGCACAACATTAGCTATCCTCCAGTCTTCCAGTACCTCACCCGTGGCTAACGATGATACAAAAATCTCTGCCAGGTCCCCAGCAATCTCTTCCCTTGCTTCCCATAGCATCCTAGGATACACCTGGTCAGGCCCTGGGGATCTATCCACCTTAATGCGCTTCAAAACCTCCAACACCTCCTCTTTTGTAATGTTGATATGCTCCAGGATATCGCTGTTCCCTCCTTTGAACTCACTTACTTCCATGACCTTCTCCACTGTAAATACAGACGAGAAGTATTCATTTAAGACCTCGCCCATTTCCCGTGGCTCCACACATAGATTACCACACTGATCCTTAAGGGGACCTACTCTCTTCCTAGCTACCCTTTTACTCTTAATTTACTTATAGAATCTTTTAAGATTCTCCTTTATCTTATCTGCCAGGGAAATCTCATGGCCCCTTTTCGCCCTCCTAATTTCCTTGTTAAGTGTACTCCTACATCCCCTATACTCCTCGAGGGACTCGCTTGATCCCAGCTGCCTATCCCTGACATATGCCTCCTTCTTTGTCCTGACCAGACCCTCAATATCCCTCGTCAACCAAAGTTCCCTAAACGTGCCAGCCTTGCCCTTCAATCTAACAGGAACATGCTGGCCCTGAACTCTTCCTATCTCACTTTTAAAAGCCTCCCATTTGCCAGATGTCCCTTTACCTGTAAACAGCCTCTCCCATTCAACTTTTGAGAGTTCCTGTCTCATGCCATCAAAATTAGCCTTCCCCCAATTTAGGACTTCAACCTGAGGACCAGTCCTATCCTTTTCCATAACTATCTTGAAGCTAATAGAGTTATGGTTACTGGTCCCAAAGTGTTCCCCCACTGACACATCAACCACCTGCCCAGCCTCATTTCCTAAGAGGAAGTCGAGTGTAGCCCCTTCTCTAGTAGGACCATCCATATACTGCTTCAGAAAACTATCCTGGACACACTTAACAAATTCTTCCCCATCTGATCCCTTAGCACTAAGGCAGTCCCAGTCAATATTAGAGAAGTTAAAATCACCTACTATTACAACCCTATAATTCCTACACCTATCGTGATTTCCCTACATATATGCTCCTCCAATTCCCTCTGACTATTGGGGAGCCTATAGTATAATCCCATCAAAGTGATCACCCCTTTCTTATTTCTAAGTTCTACCCATATGTCCTCGCTGGACATTCCCCCCGGGATATCCTCTCTAAGTACTACCGTGATGTCCTCCCTAATCAATAATGCAACTCCCCCTCCTCTCTTACTTCCACCTCTGTCACGCCGGAAGCATCGGTACCCCGGAACATTGAGCTGCTGGTCCTGCCCATCCCTCAACCACGTTTCCATAATAGCTATAATATCACAATCCCATGCACCGATCCATGCTCTGAGTTCATCTGCCTTACCTGTAAGGCTTCTTGCATTAAAGTAAATGCAGTTTAGCCTACCAGACCTTCCACACTCCTAGTCCTGCCCCTGCCCGGCCTGCCTACTGGACTTGCTTGCTTTAATCTCTACATTTGCCTCAACTATCTCATCGGAGAGAATACTACTTTGGGTCCCACCCCCTTCCAGACTAGTTTAAACCCTTCCGAGTAGTACCAGCAAACCTCCCCACAAGGATATTGGTCCCCTTCCAGTTCAGATGCAACCCGTCCCTCTTGTACAGGTCACCTCTGCACCAGAAGAGATCCCATAGATCCAAGTAGCTGAAGCCCTCCCGCCTACACCAACTCTTCAACCACGCATTAATTTGCCTTATCCTCCTATTCCTACCCTCACTAGCATGTGGCACAGGGAGTAATCCTGAGATTACAACCCTAGAGGTCCTGCTTCTATCATATTATGGTCACTCATCCCTAAAGGTTCTTTTGCAACAAGATTATTAATTAGCCTTTTCTCATTACATAAAATTAGATCTAAAATAGCCTGTTCTCTAGTCGGCTCCTCAACATACTGCTCTAGAAAACCATCCTTACCACACTCCAGAAACTCATCCTCCACAGCATTACTGCTCATTAGGTTTACTCACTCTATATGCAGATTGACATCACTCATGATTACTGTATTACCCATGTTACATGCTTCTCTAATCTCCTGATTAATACCATGCCCCACACTACCACTACTGTTTGGTGGCCTATAAACAACTCCTACCAAAGTTTGCTGCCCCTTGCTGATTCTTAGCTCCACCCAAATAGATTCCACATTTTGTTCTTCCGATCTGAGATCCTCCCTTACTAATGTACTGATTCCATCCCTTATTATCAGTGCAACACCACCTCCTTTTCCTTTTGGCCTGTCCTTCCTAAATGTTGAATATCCTTGAATATTCAGTTCCCAGTCTTGGTCACACTGTAGCTATGTTCCCGATATGGAAATTAGATCATACCCATTTACCTCTATTTGGGCCTTTAAATCATCTACCTTGTTGTGAATGCTGTGTGCATTCAGGTAGAGTGCCTGTAATCTTGTCGTCTTGATATTATTCTGCATTCTAAGCCTAGTTGATGCTCGCCTTTGTTTCGCCTCCCTTCTAATCTCACTTACTACTTTTCTACCTCCTGTTACCAGCTTTACTTCCTTCCAATTTGAGCGAACCCTCAGGCGCCCACCCCCCTGATAAGCTAGTTTAAATCCTCCCCAACAGCACGAGCAAATCTCCCTGCGAGGATATTAATTCTGGTCCTGTTAAGGTGTAGCCCATCCATCTTGTACAGGTCCCACCTGTCCAAGAACCGGTCCCAATGCCTCAGAAATCTGATGCCCTCCGTCCTACACCAATTTTCCAGCCACAGGTTAGCACGTGGCACTGGGAGTATTCCTGAGATTACTGCTTTGGAGGTCCTGCTTTTTAATTTCCTTCCTAACTCCCTAAAATCTGCTTTCAGGACCTCATCCTTCTTCCAACCTATGTCATTGTGGACCATGACCTCTGGCTGTTCACCCTCCCCCAGAAGGATGCCCTGCAGCTGCTCCATGACATCCTTGACCCTGGAACCAGGGAGGTAACATACCATCCTGGAATCACGTTTACTGCTGCAGAAATGGCTGTCTGATCACTTCACTATTGAATCCCCTATCATTATTGCTCTCCCACTCTTCTTCCTTCCTTCCTGTGCAGCTGAGCCATCCGTGGTGTCACAGACTTTGCTCTGGCTGTACTCCCCCGAGGAACCATCGCTCTTACCAGTATCCAAAATGGAAAACCGATTAGCAAGCAAGATAGACTCAGGGGACTCCTGCACTGCCTGCCCGGTTCTCTTAGACTGCCCGGTGGTCACCCATTCCCTCTCTGCCTGCATGCTCCTAACCTGCGGTGTAACCACCGCCCTTAATGCGTTATCCACGTAGTCCTCTGCCTCGCAGATGCACAACAGTGACTCCAGCCACCGCTCGAGTTCCGAAAACCGGAGCTCAAGCTTCTGCAGCTGGTGACACTTCCTGCAGATGTGTTCGTCTTCCCACAGACCACAGGACGTACATTCCACTTGGCCAAGCTGACCTGCCATAACGTAACTTTAAAAACTTTTCATTACAATGAGAAGTAAAATAACTTACCAATTATTCACCAATCAACTTCCTCCCCTGTACTGAAGAGAGAGGCAGCTACTGGAGGCTGAAAAAAGGTAGAAGAAAGAAAGAAAGGATCCCCTCCCTCACACACCAAACTCCCACTTTACACTCTGTGCACTCAAATGTATTTTATTCTTAATTTATGGTTCCCCTCCTGACCAAACTCCCTCAATTACCAAACTCCCTTCTTAACACTCTCTGCCCTCCAGCAGCACTCAGTGCAGAAAAGCAGCACTGAGAGTCCCCTCAATTTATACTCTGAAAACAATGCTGTGTCAGCTCTGCTAGAGCTCTGCTACAGCTCAGAACCCAGTTTAAGCTAGCTACCTAATTAACTAACAAAAATTGTCTTGAGAGATTAAACCTTAGAATTCATTCACTTGCCAAACCCCCTTCTTCACACTCAGTGCAGACCAGAATTAGAGAAGCTCAAATATTTTGGAGTTTTGAAGGGTTGGAGGAGATTACAGAGATGCGGAGGGGTGAGGCCATGGAGGGATTTGAAAACAAGAATGAAGATTTTAAAATCGAGGCATCGCTAAACCGGAAGCTAATGTCGACCAGCAAGCTCAGATGATGGGTGAATGGATTTTGAGCAAGTTAGGACGCGGGCAACAGAATCTTGGATGATCTCAAATTTATGGAGATCTCAAATTTACCCAGCCAGGGCTGGGTTGGAATATCAAGTTTAAAGATAACAAAGGCATGGATGGGGATTTCAGCAGCTGATGAGCTGAGGCTGGAGCAGAGTCAGGTGATGTTACAGAGGTGGATATAGACAGTCTTAGTAATTAATGTCTGATTGGTAGCTTAGCTGGGGGTCAAATATGGCATGACATTTGCGAACAGTCTGGTTTAGCCTCAGACAATTTCCAGGGAGAGGGATGAACATGGTGACTTGGAAATGGAGTTTGAGGTGATGACTAGACAATCACTTCGTCTTCCCAATATTTAGTTGTCGGAAATTTCTATTCATCCAGTTCTCGCTGTCAATTTAGAGACAGTGAATGGGTTGAGAGAGGTGATGATGAGTTAGAGCGACGTGTCATCAGCATATATGTGGAAACTGACACTGTTTTTGAATGATGTTAGCAAGGGGCAGTATGTAGATGTGAAATAGGAAGGGGCCAAGGATAGATTCTTGGGGGACACCAAAGGTAACAGTGCAGGAGCAGGAAGAGAAGCCATTGCAGGTGATTTTCTGAGTACATTTAAATACGAATTACACCAACAAGTGGAGTCCTACCCAGCTGGATGACGATGGAGAGGCATTGGTTGTGGTCAACTATGTCAAAGGCTGTAGACAAATCAAGAAGGATGAGGAGGGATAGTTTACCCTTATTACAGTAACATAGGATGTTATTTGTGACTTTGGTAAGAGCTGTTTTGGTACTGTGGCAGGAGCGGAGACCTGATTGGAGGGATTCAAACATGGAGTTCGGAGAAAGATGGGCGCAGATTTGGGGAAGCAACAGCATGTTAATGACTTTGGAGATAAAAGGGATGTTGGAGATGGGACAGTAGTTTTCAAAGACAAAGCAGCCAAGAGTTTTTTTTTGAGGAAAAGTGTGATGACAGCAGATTAGGACAGGCGTCAGTATCTGAGGTGAGCAAACTGTTAACAGTATTGGCCAACATGGGAGCCAAGAAAGAAATTTTGGGTGGTTAGCAGTTTAGTGGGATTACGGTAGAGGGAGCAGGAAGTGGGTCTCATGAAAAAGGTAAGCTCAGCGAGGGCATGAGAGGAGATAGGAGAGAAACCGGACAAAAATGTGAGTTCAGGGTTGGGCAGGGATTAACCTTGGAGGAAGTTTGGAGGGTGGGCTAGGGAAGTGGCAGAAGGAGCTGTGAGGATAGTCTCAATCTTAGTGACAAAAAAAATCATGAGATCCTCGCACTTGTTGGAGGAGAGGAGTTTTAGAAGACAGCTTGCAGTAGAGAAAAGACGACATGTCAGGGAGGGTGGGGTCTTATCTTTGTGTTCCAGGATGATTCTGGAATAGTGAGTAGTTTTGGCAAATGAGAACAAGAACTGATAGTGCTTTATGTGATCCAGCCAGATCTGATGGGGAATGTCTGTCATATCTGTTCAAGTCTGTGTCCCTTGGAGATGAGGGCTGTACTTGGGGTAACAGCCAGAGTGAGAGAGAGTGGTGGTTTTAATGGGGACTAGGGCATCAAAGATCAACACCAGGTCGAGTTGCCTCTCGTATGCTTCTTCACGCCCTAGGTCAAAAAGTAGTCTATTATCGTGTCTGGAAAGCAACTTGCTTTGCTCCTGCTCCCAGTTATTTCTCAATAGATTAAAATATCTGATGACAATTATGTGTGTGCTCAAATAAACCTCCCTTATCTGTTTGCACAGTTCAGCAGATGTTGCCTCAATCTAATCTGGTGATCTGTAACATATCCCAACAACTAGATACTAACACATTTTGATCTAATTTTGAACTTATCCAACAATGAGGCAATAAAATCAAGAACAGCCTGTTTCAAATCCCCAAGTCCATATCAATAAATAGCAAATATAAATGCAAATTAGACTCTTTTGTCATATTCTTGGATATCCTTGATATATGTAGTCATAGAGTCATAGAGTTATACAGCACAGAAACAGGCCCTTCGGCCCATCGTGTAGTCATTGCTTTAAGATGACAACGATCCAGGTGTGGATAGTACAACCTGAGGTGAATTACATATTCAAACATGTAAGATTATCTCAGTCAAGCAAAAGCAATTACCATTGATTTAAATATATTGGAACACCGTTGGTTTCTGAGACCATGCCTGTGATAAAGAGAAAGTCCACTAACCCATTGCTGGGATCAACTATTTTTAGTGACATTGCTGATTATTTTTCAAGGTCCCACATAATGCATGTTTCTGTAATATCTTAACAAACATCTTTCCTTTGACTGTTGTTTCCTGTAACTTTTGCATGTGCTGGCTTCCATGTATTTTTTTTGCCAGCTGTACAACTGTGCAGCAAGAAACAGACAACTGATTCTCTTCACACGAAGACAATTTTCTTTACAAATCACTGGATAGTGATATCGACCGTGAACCTTGGTGATTTCCCTCTGCCCCATCCCTCTTGCTAGCACAGGAGTGTGGATACCAATTCTAGCACCTTTGCTGCTTACCCAGCAGAGATCAGCTAAAGTCAACACAAACCACACAACGAACCTCAGACCTTGACGCACTACTCAGCTGCACATTGGACAGCGCTTTGCAATGCTTCAGAAGACAGCCCCTCGCTAAATGAAAGTCCATGTCAGCCATAGCGACATACTGAGAGGGAGTGACCTTTTCACTAATGAGGAAGTCTTAAACCATATATATCGTAACAAATGTATTGGTCTATTAGAGTGTTAGTTATGGCTGTTGTACGTGCTGTTTATTAATGTCATGGCTCTTTATTAGCACGAATTCCATTCTAATTGTTAAATAAGACAAAGTGTGAGTATAAAGGGGAATAAATTGCAAGTCTTGCTATTGAAAAAGAAAACATCAGCAAAAAGATAGTGACTGAAGAGATTTTTTTGTGAAAGGTTTGAAATTCTTGAGTTTGTGTAAGTTTTAGGATTTCAGTTCTGTCCTAACAGGAATCTTATTGTCAGGACCTTTTTCTCAATTTCAGATGTAACACCCCCTAATGCTTATAGTGTATTATTCCTGGAGAAGAGGCATTTAAAGGCACTTTCATCTGTGCCTTATGAGGACAAATAGCTTCATCAGATGATGAAAGAATTGAGCAGCACAAAGGTATGCAGTCGATATTTTATTGTAAAACAAGTGTCAGTGATGACTGATATATTTTGAATATTAAGTATAATCCTATAATGGCAACTGTGATATTTGCTACATAACATAGGCATTCTATATGTCAAACAACATTTTATTACCATAATCTAAACCTATATGAACACAATTTTTACAGACTTAAGGTAGACCTATATTTGAAATAATATTGCATTATTAGGCAGAATTGAAATCCTTTCCTAAGATACAGGGACTACTTGCTAAGAACTGAAGTTGGAGACAAACAGAAAATGATAATGCAACAAACTTAAGATACATGGTAAGAGAAGTTGCAGAAAATCTTTCAGTTCATTCCAAGTGAAATAGAATAAATGAGTTTAGCTTCTTCCCAGATGTCCCACTGCATCGCGTAGAGCTATTGAAGTGATTGGCATACAGCACCCCATGCTCTATAATAAAGAAAAGTATACAATTACTGTTTATACATCACAGTGAGTGCAGAGCATTGGGAAGGTGTTAACTTTTGCTAGCTGATTTTTGGTTTATTAGAAACAAATGTGTTTTCTTTAGACTCAAAGTTCAGTAGTTGGGTACAGTAGTACAGTGGTTGAGTTACTGGACTAGTAATCAAAGGCTTAGACTGGTGATCTGACGTCATGAGTTCAAATCCCACCATGGTAGTTAGGGAATTAAAATCCAGTTAATGTGGAATAAAAAGCTAGTCTCAACAATGGTGACTATAAAACCACCAGATTATCATAAAACTCTAACTGGTTCACTAATGCCCTTTCGGGAAGGAAATCTGCTGGCCTTGGATGGTCTGGCTTATGTGTTGACTCCAGATCCACAGTGATATGGTTGATTCTTAAGTGCCCTCCAAAATAACCTAGCAAACTGCTCAGTTTTGTCACTATCACCTTCTCAAGGGCAGTTATTGATGGGTAATGAATGCTGGTCTTATATTAGGTACTATAATAGTCAATTAAGTATTCCTTTGTTCATCTAGTTTAAAAGGCATATGAATATACTCAATTTGAACTGTCCAGTTACCTACAGAATCGACTCAATCCCAACAAATTTTATTTGTAGGGATTTTTTTTCACTGCAGTTCAATATAGGATATTATAAAAAATAAATAGAAAAAGCTTGAATTTATAAAATACCTGTCAGGATATCCCAAAGTGCTTTACAACCAATGAAGTACTTTTGAAATATAGTCAATGTTGTAATGTAGAATAACGCAGCAGGCAATTGTGCACAGTAAGGTCCCACAAACAGCAACGCAATAATTTGTTTTAGTGCTTATTGGTTGAGGGATAAATATTAGCCAGGACACTGGGAGAACTGCTTCTCTTCTATGAAAAGTGTCATGAGTTATTTTACATCTCACCTGAAAGTCAACATTTTTGACAATGCAGCAACTCTGAGTACTGCGCTGTTGGATCAGCTGAGATTGTGTGCTGAAGTCTGTAGAGTGGGGTTTGAACATATGGCCTCTTAATTCAAAGAGCAAGAGTGCTATTACTGAGCTAAGGCTGCCACAAAGGATTATCAGGGTGGATTGCAGGGTGAATGGATCCAGTACTGGTTTGCAGCTTCGTTTATTTCAGGCTGCACCTATCATAGGCACTCTAGCTTCAAGTTGATGCAGACCTGCATACACATTTGTAAAGCATTCCAAACCAGATACCTACATGTAGATGAAAAGATCACTATTAATGCTGACTGCAACTAGCTATTAGTGCTGACTGCAACTAGTTCGTTGCTGCCACATAATTAGAAAGGTTTCCATCCTCATTGTACTCCTGATTGGATTACCCTGGTCTTTGGTGTACCTTCCCCTCGACTGGTTGATCTATAAATATTGGGACAGCTGAAATTGTACAAAGAAATATGAGACCCTCACATGTCATAAAACAATGCAACAAAGAGTAAGGCAGTACGGGATATGGCAATGAGGTCTAAAGCTGTTACTCAGCTCCACTGCTTTAGCCTGGGTATTTCCCAATACTATCAAAATCTTTTAAATGGATATTTCTATTAAGTGCCTAGGACTTAAATATAATTTGCACCAATTAAATTAATTTCTGTTATCTGAACAAGTTTAGGATTTAAGTTCCCTGTAATATTTTGTTTGGGTTACTGGAACATTACGGAAATATGGTAATAAAAAGCTGGTGAATCGCAAGAATATTTGAATTGTGGCCAGTCTCAAAGGACAGTTCTATCTATGGTTTACCAGCTAACTTCATAGATTTTCAGTCACAGTCCTTCATTCAAAGATGTGTACTTATCTAGATTTAATATGTATGTCACCTTTGGCAACACCTTTGGGAATGATCGCCTTTGGTGACGTCGTAAAATGTTGCAAAAATATTTCAACCAGTTGGTATTTCCAGCAGAAACTGTAAATGCATTAAAAAAATAGCCGAAGAAATAATCCTCACTTGAACACAATGACTGCTGATACACTGCAGACTCCAGCTCCTGGAATCTCGAGCTTTCTCACCTATCACTGAGCACGTGCCACCCAATGAGATTATTTGTGACTTTGAGTGATAGTGTAAAATGGTAATATCGATTCAGCCATCTATTGTATATCTATTTCAAACAAAAACAAGAAATGCTGGATTCACTCAGCAGGTCTGGCAGCATCTGTGGAAAGAGAAGCAGAGTTAACGTTTCGGGTCAGTGACCCTTCTTCGGAACCCGAAGATCTACGGAACCCGTATATCTATTTCTGTTGATTTCACTGGAGATGAAAATAGGGGGAGCTGTATGATGATTTTATTAACCTTGAAAGCAAAACCTTTTCGGTGCTAATTCATATTCTTGATTCTCTGACGAATAATAGGTACTCCAACTTGGGCCAATCAGACATAGGAAAGGTTTTAACCACTTGCAATGTTTCACAGACAAATGCATTAGATCTGAAATGGCCGAACCATCAACAGGGGTTTGCTGTAGGAGTTGTTAAAAATGTATATTGTTCAATGGATTAACAAGTGTGGGCGAAGAACTGGGGTATGAACACTGACCATTCGTACAAAGTACAAGCATCCCTTACACTGGACCTTTGAACTCAGTTAAAAGGAAATCCTTTATTAAAGTCTTCTTGGTCGGGAATATATATACTTGAGTGTTGCTGAAAATAGACACATTTTGTCAAAGCTTTTCGTCTTGCACTCATCAGGACAATTCGCAAGAATATCAATGTAAGGAAAAGCAACAAATTTATAGTGTATGAGAAGAATGTGCTGATTGGTTGGCAAGTGGACTCTGATTGGTAGAGGCATTGCCATGGAGCATGCACCAGTGTATGGTGACTGACAGTTAACTGCCAAGCTTTGTTTGAAATTTCAACCAGGCAGCTTAACTCCGATTGGTCAAGGCATTTTCCTAAGGAATGAACCAGAGAATGGCTGTCACTTATTTTGTTTAGCTGAAACAGGCACAATGTGTATACATGTTCTTTCTGTCTGCAAAGAACAGGGCCCTGTGTATTAATATATGTAGCTTCCAGTATGTGCAAATGCGCCACACTGCGAGCCCTATTGATAATCTTAAATCAGCATAATTCTTAGCACACTGAGGGTTATTTAGTAAACGTTGTTCAATCGCGGAATCACGTCACATCCAAGGTTGAACACTGTGTTTTGAATTTTGCAAGCACTACTGACTTTTTACAAATCTTACATTCAGTTCAGTTTATTTTCTGGAATTAACATTTAGACTCTGTGGCCTGATACAGGAATTATACTACACATGTACAATATTATATTGTCATAAGTCAATAAAAGGTGGTCTCACCCACAAATTCCATAGCCACTATAGAAAATGTATTTTCTAAAAAAGGACATTTTCTGTATATTATGAATCTATAAATTTTTTCAATGTTTGTATCATCAATGTATTTCAGTCTCTTATTGCTTTCATTCAGTTAACCTGAATAGTACATAGAACATAGAACAATACAGCACAGTACAGGCCCTTCGGCCCACGATGTTGTGCCGACCCTTTAACCTACTCTAAGATCAAACTACCTACATACCCTTCATTCTACTATCATCCATGTACCTATCCAAGAGTCGCTTAAATGCCCCTAATGTATCTGCTTCTACTACCACCGCTGGCAGTGCATTCCACGCACCCACCACTCTCTGTGTAAAGAATCTACCTCTGACATCTCCCCTAAACCTTCCTCCAATCACCTTAAAATTATGCCCCCTGGTGACCGCCCTTTCAGCCCTGGGAAAAAGTCTCTGGCTATCCACTCTATCTATGCCTCTCATCATCTTGTACACTTGTACCATGTGATCTTTTTCAATAAATAAATCTGACTAATAATTTTAGCCTGAATGGAATGGTTTAACAGCATGGTATTGGGAGGAGGCACGATAAGGTGGTGAACAATGCACAAGGTCTCCAGTCCATTAAAATCTAATTAAGGGATAATAATCCTGTGGCAAGCTATCCTACTCACACATGCATAAGGGTGCAAGTTTAGATTCACAGAAGACTTGGTCTGCTTGTGGAAACGGTACCTTTTTCTGTGCACACAGGTAAATAAAGTTTTGGGAAAAGCTCAAACTGTATCAGAAGCATTAATTTGTTTATTTTAAATAACTTAATGCCTCTTAAAATGATAATTAAAGAAATTTCACACTATGCATTTGTCATTTGTCTGCTCATCTTTGAAGAGTCAAGGCATCAAATTTTATGAAAATGTGTTGTCCAATGTCATTCACTGTTGGATTTAATTGGATTCATTGTACTAACGCCAAACATTTCATTATTAACTTATGTTTCTTTTTGTGCTTTCTACAGTAACCATGAAGAATTGTGGCATTTATGTCAGTGGATTAATTAGACCATTATAAAGAAGCATAACACCCATGGACTGAATTTTATCAGCGCGCTGTGCTCCGCGGTGGCACTCTGTGAAAGTGGCAGCCTTCTGACATGGAAGTGTCGCTGCACAGCCCCCACGATATTACGCGCAGGTGCTGATTTAAATGAAGGGGGCGGAGTGGCCACCCCCAATGATGCAGAGGGAACGACCGCCACATCCCCGGCAACGGCGTCTGGTGCCATCGCACAGACACTGGTGCCAGTTTTTTTTAAGGGCTCCAAACCCTTCAGGTAAATTTAAATATTTAAAGCGGTGTAGGAACATTTTTATTTCAAATAAAAAATTAAAACATGCAGGCCCTTTCCCAACCCCCACAATGGTATGTTTACTGTCTGTTGTGTTTGTAATGTATTTTACTCTCAGCACGATCTTCCCCCCCAACCAACCTCTCCACTTTTGCCCTTTAACCCCTTCCCACAATCCCCACAACCAGGAGGTATACGTTTCCCCGCTACCCCACCCCTCCCACCCTGATAATTTTATTCCTCACCCCTCCCCACCAGTTTCTCGCCTCGGAACTCCATACAGAGTTCCGAAGGTGCGCAGGTTGCGATCAGCGGTCATAAAATTGGCGTGGGACGGCCGCCGCCAGCAGGTAAGGTCATTTGAATCTTATTAATGTTGATTTAAGTATTTAGATGAAGGCCCTGCACCAAGCGGCGGGGGAGGGGGGGGGGGCGTGGGGGCCACACCGAGGTCCCCCCGCCACTAGTACTATGCGGCGGGCCCTTCTCGACGTCGGGAGTTGAAGCGGGCCTCTCCCAGCAGAATTTTACAGGCCCCCCTGCCGCGACCCACGGCGTTGAGGGGCTGGTAAAATTCAGCCCCATGTGAGGGAATCCAAATTCCTTGCTGTCCACCAATCTGGAATCCTTGAAATGGTGACTAATACCAGGTTTTAGACTATTGCTGGCTCTCTTTGCCTATCACTAACTCCATGGGTCAAAACAGCACTGGCCTGTGTATGTTTTAGTTGTTAATTTCGACATCTGAAAAGATAGAATTGGCTTAGTAACTACTGGACCCTACAATACTGCTGTGATCTGCTAGAACGCTTTCCAGCCTCTTTCTCAATATTTCTTGCCAAGGTGACTCAAGAAATATATAAGAGCAGTTGCAAACTGTCAAAGTGACAATCGCCACATTGGTCTGATGTCAGCCATCTCACAGAATTGGAACTACAAACCTTTTAAGATTAAAACAAAATAGAAACAGCTGCTGTTGCTGGAGACACTGATGTAATGAAAAGTATACTTGAAATGAACAGCTGCTGTATAGGTTCTGGTATGTTCAACCCCATCTAACTGTGATCAGTTGCAGGCCAGAACATTATGAATCAGACCTGCAAATTATCTTGGTGCTGACAAAGGACTACACTAAATGTTAAGCTCTATTTTTTTTTCCTTTACAGATACTGATGGATCTGCTGTGTATTTCCAGCATTCTCTGCATTTGGTTGCATGAATACCAAGAGCTTTCCGAGATTTGCTCAAGGTTTGAAGAATGTCCTGAATATGAAGCCTTCATCCACCCAGTGGTTCGTCTTTATCACTTGAACGCGTCACAGAAGATGAATTTCTGTTTTCTATCACGTCTCATCTTCTTCATAGCTAGGAACATAGGAACAGGAGCAAGCCATTTACCTCCTCGAACCTGTTCTGCCATTCATGAGATCATGGCTAAACTGCGACCTAACTCCATATAGCCACCTTTGCCTCGCATCCCTTAATATCCTTGGCAAACAAAAATCTATCAATCTCAGTTTTAAAATTGCAATTGATCTAGCATCAACTGGCATTTACGGAAGAAGTTCCAAACACCCTTTATGTGTAGGAGTGTTTCGTAACTTCAGTCCTGAAATTCCTAACTCTAACCTTTAGGCAATGTCCCCTAGTCTTGGAATCCCCAAACTCTGGAAATAGTTTCTCTCCATCTACCCTACCTTTTCCTCTTGATATCTTGATCAAATTTCCCCTTGACCTTCTAAATTCCAGGAAATACAACCCTGTTTTTTGTAATATCCCCTGATAATTTACACCTTGGAGTCCAGGTATCCTGATAAATCCTAACTGCATTCCCTCCAAGGTCAATATCTCCTTCCTAAGGTGAGGTGTCCAGAACTGCTTGCTGTACTCCAGGGTGTTGTCTAACCAGGGCTTTGTATAGCTGTAGCATGACTTCTACCGTCTTGTATTCTAGACCTCTAGATATAAAAGCCAACATTTCATTAGCCATTTTGATTATTTTCTGTATCTGTCCATGACATTTTCACAATCTATATACATGGACACCAAGTCTCTTTGGACCTCTACTGTTGCTAGCTTTTCACCATTTAGAAAGCACTCTGATCTATCCTTTTAAGGGCCAAAATGGATGACCTCACATTTATCTATATTGAAATCCATTTACCAGAGTTTTGTCATTCACTTAATCTATGAATATCTCCTTTGCTTCCATCTACACTGCTTACAATGCTGTTTTTCTTTGTTTCATTGGCAAACTTGGATATGTGGCTTTCTACACTATTATCTAAATCGTTAATAAATATGGTCAATAGTTGAGGCCTCAACATAGATCCTCGTGGGATGCCACTAGTCATATCCTGATAATTAGAGTACCTGCCCATTATCCCTACTTTCTGTCTCCTGACGCTCAGCCAATTTCCTAACCAGGTCAATAAGTTGCCTTCAATTCCATAAGCTTGAACTTTAGCTAACTGTCTATTATGTGATATTTTCAAATGCCTTCTGTCAGTCATACAGTCATAGTCATAGAGTCATAGAGTTATACAACACAGAAACAGGCTCTTCGGCCCATCATGTCCATACCTGCCATCTAGCACCTATCTATTCTAATCCCATTTTCCAGCACTTGGCCCATAGCCTTGTATGCTATGGCGTTTCAAGTGTTCATCTAAATACTTCTTAAATGTTATGAGGGTTCTTGAATCTACCGCCCCTTCAGGCAGTGTGTTCCAGATTCCAATCAACCTCTGGGTGAAATTTTTTTTCCTCAAATCCCCTCTAAGCCTCCTGCCCCTTACCTTAAATCTATGCCCTCTGGTTATTGACACCTCCGCTAAGGGAAAAAGTTTCTTCCTATCTACCCTATCTGTGCCCCTCATCATTTTGTGTATATAATTATTGTATATATAATCAATATAAATAACATCCACTGGCATTTTCATTATTTTAGTCACCTCTTCAAAAAATTCAATCAGGTTCATCAGGCATGCCCTCTCCTTTACAAATCCATGCCTGCTGTCTCTGATCAGCTGAAAATTCTCAAGGGGTGTTAAGTCATTTTATCCTTAATTATAGATTCTAGTAATTTCCTGACAACTGATGGTAAGCTGTTTTTGCCAAGTCCAAAGCCAATAAAAATGGGATTGGGACTGGACGGGTAAAGTTGATCTCAGCCAGGTAGCAGTAGCCCACAGAAACCTTGACTAGCAAGACAAAATATTGGCCAGTGCTGGGTTTGTGAATACTGAGAAAGGACTGGATCAGCTCTTTTTCTGTTTACTTTATTTCAATACAAATTTTACCAAGACATCTTATAATCACACTTAATTAAATGTGAAGGGGATGGGAAAAGTTCGGAGACACAAAATGTACAGTAGAAAAAATGGTGGAATGTCATTGAGGTATGTCAAATATTAAATGGTGTTGAAAGTTAGGTAAATCCAAAAAATTGCCTTCAAATATGCCAGGAAAGTAGACCCGAGGGCATAACTTTAAATGAATAAAAAGTAAATTGAAATTTATTCGAAGTGATAAAAATATCTAGAATAATCTGCATGGTAAGTTAGTTGAGGTAAACATTAGAGATATTCAAAGTGTAGTTGGACAGAGGACACGTTTACAGCACCAGAGGGATGAACTCCAGTGAGCAGAATAACCTTTCCCTGCCCGAGACTTTACTTGTAATTCAAAATGGTTGCCAAACAGTTCATCAATTAGAAGGCACCATTTTACAAGTTTAGAAAGCATTCTCAGTATGGAGAGGGGTGTTTGATATGTAAACTCTCCATGCCACTGTGTTCTGTTTCCATAGCAACTATCAGTAGTAAGAACCCAATACTAGACTGTAGCACCAAACACTTTCTTTATATTTCAAAAACTTTCACATCAGCCTAATTGTTTTGACGTAAAATGTTGTTTTCTTTTCTCATATAATATGTTAAGTTCTACTAACTTTCTATGGAGGATATTTACCTCAGCAGAGAATGTGCATTCTCCCATCTCCCTGCCATACAAGTACTCAGCTTCTGCATCACTGAGCTGCAGGACAAGGCGAAGTGTCAGGAAGCTGCTTTCAATATAGTCATGAACACCTCTGAGCACAGTTATAAACTTATAATATCTCCTGCAAAATATGCACAGTGTTACTAGAGGTTTTCAGCATGCTGGAAAAAGAATCACACTTGAGTCAATGTATTTTAATGCTCTGCAGCATGTTTCTCATGTAATGCCTTTAATCCATCACCAGAAATTGCTCTCACACCCACCAGTGATAAACCTGAAAGCAACAATATTTCACACTGGCATTGTGCAACTCAAAATGTTTTGTCAGACAAATCTATAATTGTCTCATTGTGTTTTTCAGAATGTAAATGCATAACCATCTATCATACATTAAAAAAATTGTCTGTGTGCACACTTAGGGCTGAATTTTATGAGTGTGCCGCAGTTCGTGGCACCGGCGCCATTTTTAAAGGGTTTTAACCACTTACAAAGTAATTTAAAATTTTAAAGGTGCAGTCATGGGAAAGTTTTATTAGCAATGAATAAAAATGTTGAGGCCCTTCCCCAACCCCCCCCCCCCCAATGGTCACTTAAGTCGCATTTATTCTCAAAAAATAATTTGTCCCCTTCCCGAACTTTCTCCCCAAACCTTTGAGCATTTGGCCTCTAACCCCTTCCCACCATCCATCTAATAAAATGTGTTCTGCCCACTCCTCCACCCCTCCCGCCCTGACAATTTTATTATTCCCCCCTCCCCACCAGTGGTGATGCAGTAGCTTCTCAGATTTTCCGAGCTCATCAGTCTGTACGACAGAGAAATTGCTATTTTTTCCAAAGTGCCTTAAGTTTTGTGAATTAACTATAAATGATGTAAAATCAGTGTATGTAAAAATAAAGATGTATAATTTAAAAATAGGAACTGAGCTCGCTGCACCCTGTTCCAATTATCCCTCGCCCGCTAATCCTATTTCACCTGGACTGCAATACCATAGGAAATTGATTAGCAACTACAAAAAAATTCTTCAGCCTTCCTGTCTGTGGTGCTTGTTTCCTGTTGTCATCATTTGGTAACGTATTTGTGACATTGGTAAGGTTGACAAGCAAAACTAAAGTATAAGGTTAATGCTTCCTTCAATTACATGCTAACCCTGTAATGTCTGCTATTCAGTCATTCCACCACTGGTGGCACTGTGGTGAAGGTGGTGCAGGTTTGCCTGCCAGTGTATTAATAATTAACCATCTGTTTTGACTAACCGAGAACAAGGCCACAGGAGAGTAATTTGTAGTACAAAATAGTCACACACACATCACAACACTAGTGAAACGACTGTAGGATGTGTTCCTTCGTATCTGGTTGTGACACTAACAGCGTTGCTAATACTGGCATTTTCGTAAACAATTTATTGATTTTGTCCTGTTGTGTTAATGTACACAGTTCCCAAAAAAAAGGGAAAAAGTGGTTGCACTGGTTATGATTTTCCAAAATTCCCTAGATTCTAGAACTGTCCCAGCAGATCGCTATTCAAGAAAGGAGGGAGAGAGAAACCAGGAAATTACAGGGCAGTTAGCCTGATATAAGTTGTCAGGAAAATGCTAGAATCTATTTTTAAGGAAGTCTTAACAATTTATTTAAAAATCATGGTATGATCAGACACAATCAACATTGCTTTATGAAATGGAATATCATGTTTGGCAAATTTATTAGAGTTCTTTGAAGAATGTAACTAGTAGGTTAGATAAAGAGAAGCCAGTAGGTGTAGCAAATTTGGATTTCCAAAAGACATTTGATAAGATGCTACACAAAAGGTTAATATACAAGATAAAGGCTCATGGAGTTGGAGGTAATATATTAGCATGGATGGAGGATTGGTTAACGGATAGGAAGCATAGAGTAGGGTTAAACGGGGCGGAGTCAAGTTGGCAGGCTGTAGCTAGTGGAGTGCCGCAAGGATTAGTTCCGGGGCCTCAGCTATTTACAAACTATATAAATGCCTTCGACAAAAGACTGAGAGTAACGCATCCAAATTTGTTGATGATACAATGCTTGGTAGGAGGTGGACACAAAGGCTGCAAAGAGATGTAAGCCAGAACTTTACGCCACCCCAATGAGTGGGATGATGACAGGGAGGTGGCGTAAAATGGAGCTGGAGGCTCCAGGAGGCTTTCCCGACCCGCTCCCACCTCCACCACCCTTTACATAGGGCGGGGAGGGGGGGCCGCGAAAAACAGATGGCCACTTAAGGGCCTTCGCCCGTCTCCACGCGGATTTTACGCATGGCAAGTGGGCATCCTGGAGCCAGGAAAAGCCGCCAGGGAAAACCAGGCGGCTGATGATCATCCCAAGGGGGGGGGGGGCCCTGATGATCGGGCACAGGGTGCCCGATGGAGGGCCGCCCCCACTACCCCAACCACCCCCAACACCCAACACATCCCCCTTCCCTCCAACCGACCACCCTAGCCTCGCCGGGGCCCGACCAATTACCCCCGGCAAGGCAACCAAAACTTACCTTAACTCCCGGCTCCATGTCTTTTTCTGCGGTTGGCTGGGCAGCAGTCCCAGCAATGGCCACCGCTCCCAGTGGAGCTGCTGGGACTAAAAGCTGCCAGCATGCTGATTGGCTGGCAGCTCAATGAAGTGGGACTTCCTCCCTCAAGCTGGTGGAAGTCCCGCCTCGGAACAATTAAAGCCTGTAAAATACGGAATGGATCCCTAGGCAAAGCGGATGCAGGTTCACCACCGACCTTTTAGTCGGTGGCCAGCTCCTGTCCGCCCAACGTAAAATCCCGGCCACAGACTCTTAAGTGACTGGGCAACAAGGTGGCAGGAGTTATAATGTGGGGAAGTGTGAGGTTATTCACTTTTGTAATAAGAATAGAAAAACAATATTTTTTAAAAGGCATGAAACTTCTAAATATGATGTTCAGATAAACTTGAGTGTACTTGTACAAGGAACACAGAAAGTTAATATCCCGGTACAGCAAGCAATTAGGAAGGCAAATCTTGCTCTGCATATCTAAGAAAGGATATACTTGCATTGGAGGTGATACAGTGAAGATTCACTAGTTTGATTCCTGGGGTGAGAACGTTGTATGATGAGAGGCTGAGTAAATGAGGCCTGTACTCTTTGGGGTTTAGGAGAATGAGAGGTGATCTCATTGAAACATACGAGATTCTAAAGGGGCTTAACAGGATGGACTCAGAAGTTGTTTCTCCTTTCCAGGGAATCTAGAACACAGGGGCACAATCTCAGCATAAGGGGTCGATCATTTAGGAGTGAGACTTATACTTACAGTCCTCTATGGCGAGACAGTTTTACGGACTCGCACAACCCATTCAAGAAGGTAGGAAGAACTGCCTATAAGCAATGGATGCAGTTCCAAGTTGGAACTCTGGTCTCCACTCATGGGCCTGTCCAGTTTCAAACCCTAAACCTTCTGACCCAGAGGCAGGGATGCTATCACTAAGCGAAAGGCTCAGTCCCTCTCTCTATTCCTTTGAATTCCAAATGTTGACACGATGGTACAAAATCAATAAAATGTTAACCAAACTGCCAGTGTTGGCAAAACCACTCTCACCTTTTCTTACCTTTGGTAAATCAATGAAAACAAACAAGAGTTCCCACAGCAAAGAATGCTCTGTGGGAAACAAAAGTAACACCAACAGTGTGGCAACAACCAAAATTGGGAAAATGTCAGAATGTCTCACCTTTCTAACCATGATGTAGAATTTCATTTAGTTTTCCTTCGTAAAATGTGCTACTGTCTTGAAGATCCTCCCAAGGTACGAAAGCCTCTCCCTCATTTTCGACGTAGGTATTCCAGCAGTAATTATATTCTGGACCCTTCATCATCCTCAATCGGCAGCCAGCCGCCTGCAGCTGCTGCAGGCCCTGCTGGATCTCAGCCTCTTCCCACATGAACAAGCGGGCCATAAAGATGGTAAGTTGAACATTGGGACACTTGCTCAGGTACTCGGCGATTTTGGAAGCACATACTGCGCAAGGACTAGAGGACACGTACCAAATGATGGAGTAGCTCAGACTGCCATCGCACTCCTGGAGGACATCTGTGAAGAAGGCATCTTCTGCATGTGTACCTGCATGCTCATCCTCCACGTATCCCTCCAAGCTCTCACAATCCGTGCCCTGTTTCTCCACGGAATAGCACAAGAATGTTTTATGCCTTCCTGAAGAATATTCTACATTTTTGAACTGGAATTTGAAGAAAGGGGATGGCATGCGTTGTCTGGAAAAGAAAGAAGCAGATATTATTGGACATGGCAAGAAAATTAAGTATTTCTGTTTCACTAATACAGCGCTAATAAAAAAAAAATCAATTGTCAGAAAAACCCTACAAAAACAATAACTTGCATTTATGTAGTGCCTTTACCACAGTAAAGCATCACAAGGTGTTTCACAGGAGTGATTATCAAAAAAGAAATTGGCACTAAGTCACACAAGAAGGTATTAGGGAAGGTGATCAACATCTTGGTCAGAGGTAAGTTTTAAGGAGCATTTTAAAAGGGGAGAGAGGCAGAAAGATTTAGGGAGGGAATTCCAGAGCTTAGGATGTCGGCAGCTGAAGGCATGACTGTCAATGATGGAGAGATGAAGATTGGGGATACGCAAGAGGCCAGAATTGGAGGAGCACAGAGGTCTCAAGAGGATGTTAGCCCTAGAAGATATTACAGAAATAGGTATAATGATAATACCACTATGCAAAATGATTCACATCTAATATCTACCAGAGGACCTCTGTCATCTAATTTTTGATCTAAGCTGTATGTCAGCCTGGTTCAGATGGTAACACCCTGACCTTGGAATAAAAAAGTTGTGGGTTCAAGCTCCAAAACCTGAATGCATAATCTAGGCTGACACTCCAATGTACAAATAAAGGAGTGCTATATTGTCAAGTGTCATCCTCCAGATGAGAGGCTAAACAGAGGCCACCAGTCTCTGTTCTGGTGGTTCCTTATGAATGTTGACTTGAATTTATCTAGTACCTAATCATATGTCAGAGAAAGAGCTTAATGCAGTTCACAAAAATTACTTTTGCTGTGTAATCACTGTTGTTATCTAATAAATGCAAGAGTCAATTTACATGCTAGGCCCCACAAACAGCGATGAGAGAACGGCCAATTATTCTGCTTTTTGATGATGTTCGTTGAAAGATGAAACTTGGATAGGATCTTTACCTGAACAGGCAGACAGCGCCATGGTTAAATGCTTAATCTGAAAAACGGCACCTCTGACAATACAGCAGTCCATTAGTACTGCACTGGAGTGCCTGTCTACATCACTTGCTGAAGGCCTAAAGTGGGACTTGAATCCATGACCTTCTGAACCCACAACCTTCTGAACCCAAACCCTCCTACTCAGAAGCAAATGTGACTAACTAAACTGCAGCTCAAAGCCCCTTGGCATTATTCAAAGAAAAGCCTGGCCAAGATTCATCCTTCAATCAATACCACTGAAAACTGATCAACTAGCCATTGTCTAATTACTGGTTCTGAGATATTGTTATGTATAAGATGGCTGTCAACAAAATTACCTATGTACAGAACAGTAAGTACACTACAAAGCAATTTATTGTACATGAAGCACTTTGTGATGTTTCATAGAAAACTGATAAAAGTTCTAAATCAATGAAGGTTTTTCATTATATGTAATAAAATATTCTCACAATATGTGGTCAGAGTGCTCACGCTGCATTGTAATAGTAATTAATCAGTTTAAAAAGGAAGGTCATTCTCTGATAGATATTATGTGCAATAAAACACCTCTCTAAAGGTGAAAGCTCTTTTCCAATATCACAGTATTAACAAGACAATTGAAATGTGCCCACCAATTCTGGTGTCATCTGAGGCTCTTAACTGAGTTTCTGCTTCTTTCAGATCTCCACTCTACCCCACATCATATTGTCCTGTGAAGCCTGGAACACACTTCTGTACTTTCAGCAGTATCTCAATGAATGGAATTTCAGACTTATTTTTAATTCTCCTTATCTCAATTGTGCTGGAAGGACGAGACACCAGAGGATCAGCACTGATATTTTCCATCACCACCTACCGACTAATCCAAGCACAGGGAGGGAAAGCAGAGTTAAAGGGGGAATCAGCCTAGACTATTCTTACACACAGAAGAATGATTCAAAGGAAGGAGACCTTTTGGTGTATTTGATCCCATCCTTTCAGAGTACCAGTCTCACGCAACACTGGTAGAGACCAGGTAATAGAATTATAGATCATAGAAACTTACAGCACAGAAGAAGGCCATTCAGCCCATTGTACCTGCACTGGCTCTTTGAAAGAACAGCCATGCCTGGTCCCAACTCCCACTTTTTGTCGATAACCCTGTAAGTTCCTGACTGTTACGTACCTGTTCAACTCCGTTCTAAAATTATTTATGTAATCAACTTCTGCTACATTTTCATGTGGAGCTTTCCAGATCCCAAAAGCCCTGAGTGGAAAACTTCCCCTCATCTCTCCTCTAGATCTTTTGCCAATGATTTTGAATCTATGACCTTTGGTTATTGGCCAATTGCTAGAGTGGAAACATTTTCTCTATCTACCCTATCAAAATCTCTCATCATCTTGAAAACCTCTATTAGGTCACATCTTAAACTTTTTTTTCCCAAGGAGAACAGTCCTAACTTTTCCAACCTTTCCATGTAACTGAAGTCCCTCATCCCTGGTAACATTCTGATAAATCTCTTCTGTACATTTTCCAAAGCCTTTACATTTTTCCTGAAGTGTGCTGCCTAGAATTGTCCACAATACTCCAGTGATTTATAAAGTTCTATCATGATCTCTTTGCTTTTATATTCTATTCCTCTATTTATACAGTCAAGTAACCCATCTGCTTTTTTTAAACTATCTTATCTACTTGCCCTGCTACCTTTAAGGATTTGTATATATGAACACCAAGGTCTCTCTGCTCAGTTACACTTTGCAAAATTGTGCCATTTATAGTAAACTGTCTTTCCATATTAGGCCTTCCAAAGTGCATCATTTCACACTTCTTCACATTGATATCCTTCTGTCCATTTCACCATCCTCTCTATGTCATCCTGAAGTCTCCAACTATCCTCATCACTACCTACCACTTTGCCAAGTTTTGTTTCATTTGCAAACCTTATGATGCTGCTCCCTACACTCAAGTTTAGATGGTTTATCAAAATTCAAAAGAGTAACGGACGAAAAAATGATCCTAGGGAACACCACTGTGAACCACCTCCCAGTCTGAAAAACATTCATCCCATCACCACCCTCTGCTTCCTGTCACTAAGGCAAGTCGACATCCATGTCGTCACTTTCCCCTTTATTCCATGGGCTTCCCTGTCCCTGATAATGGTTTCCAATAACTTTCCCATCACCAATGTGAGACTGACTGACCTGTTTCCAGTTTCCTAGTTTATCCCACAGTTCTTTCTTGAATATTGGTATAACATTAGCAACCCTCCAGTCCTCTGACATTATTCATGAATCCAATAAAAATTGAAAGATTGTGACTAATGTCTCCTACTATTTATACCTTTGCCTCTTTCAGCAACCCAGAGTGCATTTCATCTGAACCAGGTGACTTACCAACTTTCAATAATGATATTTTTTTCGTATACGTCCTCTCTTACTATCCTGTCCATAACCTCCCTCTCCACTTTTAGTGTCACTTTCATATCATTCACTTCCTTTGTGAAAACAGATTCAATGTAATCAGTGGGTAATATGTTGCCTTTTGCCTTTATGCTTTACCAAATTGAAGGAAGACCATCAGCATAAGACAGATAAACAAAGATGGGAGAAAAATGTGGCTACGGAATGGGTAGGAACAGGGAGTCAGACTTTGTAGTGCAGCAGTACTGGGATTCACAGTATTCACATTTTTAAGTGAAACACACAAACTGGGGCAGTATTGAGTGACAGGTTAAAGGGCTGAAATAGCTCCATAATTGCAGGAAGGTGGTAATCTGGGGTTATTTTGAGTACGAAATCTAAATTTCCACTGACCTATATTTAGTCTCTTTGGACTGATTGTGAAAAATCTGGGACTGGTTAGAACAAAGAATTCCATCTTTACCTCACAATGTATAAATTAGCTCATTTATCATCAGTTACTCAGCCTTCTTAACTCATCAGCTAAACAAGGTTTCTACCGTAACTCACCAAACATCCTACCTTATTATAAACACTAAAATAATCCTTTTAAAAAAGATTATGATTTCATTAAATGTCTACAGATGGAACACTGCATATTAATATATTCCAAAAACTCACAGTCCCTCCAGCTGAATCTCTGCACCAGCCAGTACCTGTAGATAGTCTGTCTGTAACCCTATTTCAGCAAATTAAAGGAGACAATAATCCCTATTAATAACAGGCAGAATGGCTGAATAGACTACAACTAGACCTTCTTAGTATGTGAGGTTTATTTGAACATCTGACCATACACACATAAACCCCTAAACACACAATGGAGAGCCTTGCTCAGAGAGATTGCGGGTCAGAGAAAGGACTACGAGATTGTAGGGCTGATTCCCTGACATGCATTTCCTTCAAGCAAGCCTGGGAGTGTGGGATCACTGAAATTCCTCTATGGTGTATGTATTTAGTCAAACACACATCGCATTACACATGGGTGTTATACTCCAGAAAGCCAGGTGGTGAAGGATAGAAGTAGATCCAATTTTTACACACTTTTATAAGCATTTATTTACAGGGATGCACATCACAACCAGATAACTCCTCACCCAACAACCACTGTTTTAGTCTGTTCCTTTTTAAAGAGGCACAAGTGAATCCCCAATTAATGGCTACCACCTACATGCAATTCAATACAATTAATATATAATTAACAATGTGTAGTCTTCAGGTGGAATTTATATATCATATATATTTCATGTAAACTGCAATAGTACAGTGCACATAAAAAGAAGTTTTGTATCTATATAGCACCTTATCACACCTCTCAGAAGCACCTTTTCGTCTATATATCAAACACTGTACACATACTCATCCACGTTCATGTTTGCTTACATACAGCACTTTCACATTCCTACATACTTATTTGACACAATAATTGAGGGTCACTTTTCCTTATTATGTGTTCCTGCAACAAGTCTCAACTGCCGGCAGCACCTGACAGAACACCGCAGGCATGTTGCCCGTAAAGATTGGTCAATTCTCGGGCAGCATGCCGTAATTTCCCGATATGAGCTCCTGCCAGGTGAGGCTCTGTGCCAGTGAGTGCATTCGTAAAACCAGCACATTGCTGTACTTGCAGCACAGACAATAATTTGTCCAAAAACTCTGACACAGACATATAAATCTAGAACTAGAACTTTTGGTGATATTAGTGAATGAATCCTTCATACAGGCCACCAAAACAGCAAGGAAATTAATCCTTTGGAATGTGTTAAAAACTCATTCATTAATATCACTTAAATGCAGTACCTACCAGTGTTTTTAACTTGGACGCCAGTTGAAATTCAATGTATTGCTTTCTTTCTGACAAAGATATTTCCTACTTTGCCTGTCAACATTAAACCTTGTCTAACACTTCTTGATTTATGGTAAGAGCTCTTTCTATAGTGTGCACTAGCATGGTAGATAGCTCTGGTCATTTCATTTTACTCTGAGGTGAAATATGTTTAACAATAGTTTGTCAAATTTCTATCTGACGTTTCCTTTTTTACTGACATGCCATCACTGTATAGAAAGAGCTTCAACACTCACCCAGTAATTGTTTCAAAAGGCCCCAGGTCAGGGAGAGCTTCATTCTCTGTGCCAGCCTGTCCATCTGTTCCGCCCTCTGCACTTTCTCCACTGTCAACTTTCTTTTCTTCTTCTTTGATCTGCTTTTCAGCCATTGCGGACAGAAACCTGACGGATCAGTGCAATGTGAACAGACCAAAAGCAACTCTGTACTGAGCAAATGAAAGGTCTCTGTCATATTACTGCCTCACACACTAAATAAGGGAGCAATGCAGGGGGAGAGGTCTCCCAGCCCAAAATAAACTGCAACCAAGTCATCGTCATCAGCCTCGTCAATCAAAGTCAGCTCTCCCTAATCCTCCCATTTTTCCAACTCGATTCACAATGTTTTCTTTCCAACACATTTCTTCCTTCCCTTCATTCTTTATTTTTTTTAGCCTTTGTTTGAATCTTTTACCAAAAACAAATAGGATAAAAAGGAAAAAGAATAACGTAGCTGATGTTTAAGTTAGATTCTTAAGAAATTTATGTTTCTTAAAAGAACGGTCCTCTTTGCAACAAATCATTCCTTTAATTGGACTCTGCTGAGGGTACAGCTCTGTGGGGAGCAGTTGGCATTGTGCCCAAGTGACTGTTCTTCATATGCAAGTTTTGGCAATAAATGCGCGTAAAGCTATTCAATCATAAAAGGCATCACATCCCCAGACAGATCCTGCCCTGACTCAATGTCCATGCATACTATGCCCTCCAGGAGGTGTCTCTGGATAGTGATCAAGAGGAGGAACTCAAGTTGACTTTTTCCTCTCTTTAGTGCAGATGCTGAGGCCAATTGCAGCACTCTAACCCTTTCCCATTGATAATTCCCATTAATACCTGAATATCAACTGGGATACAAACAATGTGAAGGGCACAGAAGGCACAAAATTCTTCAACTGCGTTCAAGAGAACTTTTTCAGCCAGCATGTAACAAGCCCAAAAAGAGGGGGCGCAATTCTAGATTTAGTCTTAGGAAATGAAGCTGGGCAAGCGGATGAAGTTTTTTTCCTTCGTTCCTGGGATGTGGGCATCGCTGGCAAGGCCAGAATTTATTGCCCATCCTTAATTGTCCTTGAAAAGGTAGAGGTGAGCTGCCTTCTTAAACCGCTGCAGTCCATGTGGGGTAGGTAACCTACGGTGCTGTTAGGATGGGAGTTCCAGGATTTTGACCCAGCGACAATGAAGGAATAGTAATATAGTTCCAAGTCAAGGTGGTGTGTGGCTTGGAGGGGAACATACAGGTGGTGGTGTTCCCATGCAACTGCTGCCCTTGTCCTTCTAGGCGGTAGAGCTCACGGGTTTGGAAGGTGCTGTCTAAGGAGCCTTGGTGCGTTGCTGCAGTGCATCTTGTAGATGGTACACACTGCTGCCACTGAGTGCCGGTGGTGGAGGAAGTGAATGTTTGTGGATCGGGTGCCAATCAAGCAGGCCGCTTTGTCCTGGATGGTGTCGAGCTTCTTGAGTGTTGTTGGAGCTGCACCCATCCAGGCAAGTGGAGAGTATTCCATCACACTCCTGACTTGTGCCTTGTAGATGGTGGACAGGCTTTGGGGAGTTAGGAGCTGAGTTACTCACTGCAGGATTCCTAGCTTCTGACCTGCTCTTGTAGCCACGGTATTTATATGGCTACTCCAGTTCAGTTTTTGGTCAATGATAACCCCCCCAGGATGTTGATATTGGGGGATTCTATGTTCAACAAAGAACAAAGAACAGTACAGCACAGGAACAGGCCATTCGGCCCTCCAAGCCTGCGCCGATCTTGATGCCTGCCTAAACTAACACCTTCTGCACTTCCGGGGCCCATATCCTTCTATTCCCTTCCTATTCATGTATTTGTCAAGATGTCTCTTAAAAGTCACTATCGTATCTGCTTCCACCGCCTCCCCTGGCAGCAAGTTCCAGGCACTCACCACCCTCTGTATAAAAATCTTGCCTCGCACATCCCCTCTAAACTTTGCCCCTCGCATCTTAAACCTATGTCCCCTGGTAACTGACTCTTCCACCCTGGAAAAAAGCTTCTGTCTATCCACTCTGTCCATGCCGCTCATAACTTTGTAAACCTCTATCATGTCGCCCCTCCACCTCCGTCGTTCCAGTGAAAACAATCCGAGTTTTTCCAACCTCTCCTCATAGCTAATGCCCTCCAGACCAGGCAACATCCTGGTAAACCTCCTCTGTACCCTCTCCAAAGCCTCCACGTCCTTCTGGTAGTGTGGCGACCAGAATTGCACGCAATATTCTAAGTGTGGCCTAACTAAGGTTCTGTACAGCTGCAACATGACTTGACAATTTTTATACTCTATGCCCCGACCGATGAAGGCAAGCATGCCATATGCCTTCTTGACTACCTTACCCACCTGCGTTGCCACTTTCAGTGACCTGTGGACCTGTACGCCCAGCTCTCTCTGCCTGTCAATACTCCTAAGGGTTCTGCCATTTACTGTATACTTCCCACCTGCATTAGACCTTTCAAAATGCATTACCTCACATTTGTCCGGATTAAACTCCACCTGCCATTTCTCCGCCCAAGTCTCCAACCAATCTATATCCTGCTGTATCCTCTGACAATCCTCATCATTATCCGCAACTCCACCAACCTTTGTGTCGTCCGCAAACTTACTAATCAGACCAGCTACATTTTCCTCCAAATCATTTATATATACTACAAACAGCAAAGGTCCCAGCACTGATCCCTGCGGAAAACCACTAGTCACATCCCTCCATTCAGAAAAACACCCATCCACTGATACCCTCTGTCTTCTATGACCGAGCCAGTTCTGTATCCATCTTGCCAGCTCACCTCTGATCCCGTATGACTTCACCTTTTGTACCAGTCTGCCGTGCGGGACCTTGTCAAAGGCTTTACTAAAGTCCATATAGATAACATCCACTGCCCTTCCTTCATCAATCATCTTCGTCACTTCCTCAAAGAACTCAATAAAATTAGTAAGACATGACCTCCCCTTCACAAAATCATGCTGTCTCTCACTAATAAGTTTGTTTGTTTCCAAATGGGAGTAGATCCTGTCCGAATAATCCTCTCTAATAATTTCCCTACCACTGACTTAAGGCTCACCGGCCAATAATTTCCTGGATTATCCTTACCACCCTTCTTAAACAAAATAACAACATTGGCTATTCTCCAGTCCTCTGGGACCTCACCTGTAGCCAACGAGGATGCAAAGATTTCTGTCAAGGCCCCAGCAATTTCTTCCCTTGCCTCCCTCAGTATTCTCGGGTAGATCCCATCAGGCCCTGGGGACTTATCTACCTTAATGCTTTGCAAGACACCCAACACCTCCTCCTTTTTGATAATGAGATGACTGAGACTATCTGCACTCCCTTCCCTAGGCTCATCATCCACCAAGTCCTTCTCTTTGGTGAATACTGATGCAAAGTACTCATTTAGTACCTCGCCCATTTCCTCTGGCTCCACACATAGATTCCCATCTCTGTCCTTGAGTGGGCCAACCCTTTCCCTGGTTATCCTCTTGCTTTTTATATATGTATAAAAAGCCTTGGGATTTTCCTTAATCCTGTTTGCCAATGACTTTTCATGACCCCTTTTAGCCCTCCTAACTCCTTCCTTCCTACTGTCTTTATATTCCTCAAGTGCTTTGTCTGTTCCTAGCCTTCCAGCCCTTACAAATGCTTCCTTTTTCTTTTTGACTAGGCTCACAATATCCCGCATTATCCAAGGTTCCCTAAACTTGCCAAACTTATCCTTCTTCCTCAGAGGAACATGCTGGTCCTGGATTCTAATCAGCTGACGTTTGAAAGACTCCCACATGTCAGATGTTGATTTACCCTCAAACAGCCGCCTCCAATCTAAATTCTTCAGTTCCTGCCTGATATTGTTATAATTAGCCTTCCCCCAATTTAGCACCTTCACCCGAGGACTACTCTTATCCTTATCCACAAGTACCTTAAAACTTATGGAATTATGGTCACTGCTCCCAAAATGCTCCCCCACTGAAACTTCGACCACCTGGCCGGGCTCATTCCCCAATACCAGGTCCAGAATGGCCCCATCCCTAGTTGGACTATCGACATGCTGTTTCAAGAAGCCCTCCTGGATGCTCCTCACAAATTCTGCCCCATCCAAGCCTCTAGTACTAAGTGAGTCCCAGTCAATATAGGGGAAGTTAAAATCACCCACCACCACAACCCTGTTATCTTTACACCTTTCCAAAATCTGTCTACATATCTGCTCCTCTACATCCCGCTGGCTGTTGAGAGGCCTGTAGTAAACTCCCAACATCGTGACTGCACCCTTCTTATTCCTGAGCTCCACCCATATTGCCTCGCTGCATGACCCCTCTGAGTTGTCCTCCCGCAGTACAGCTGTGATATTCTCCTTAACCAGTAATGCAACTCCCCCACCCCTTTTACATCCCCCTCTATCCCGCCTGAAGCTGCTAAAGCCTGGAACATTTAGCTGCCAATCATGACCTTCCCTCAACCAAGTCTCTGTAATAGCAACAACATCATATTTCCAAGTACTAATCCAAGCTCTAAGTTCATCTGCCTTACCTGTTATACTTCTTGCATTGAAACAAATGCACTTCAGACCACCGTAATGCCATTGACTGTCAAGGGGAGATGGTTAAATTTTCTCTTGTTGGAGATGGTCATTGCCTGGCACTTGTGTGGCGCGAATGCTACTTGCCACTTATCAGCCCAAGCTTGGATATTGTCCAGGTCTTGCTGCATTTCCACACAGACTGCTTCAGTATCTGAGCAGTCGCAAATGATGCTGAACATGGTGCAATCATCAGCGAACATCTCCACTTCTGATTTTATGATTGAAGGAAGGTCATTGATGAAGCGGTTGAAGAGGGTTGGGCCTAGCACACTACCCTGATGAACTCCTGCAGTGATGTCCTGGAGCTGAGATGATTGACCTCCAACAACCACAACCATCTTCCTTTGCGCTAGGTATGACTCCAACAGTGGAGAGTTTTCCCCCTGATTCCCATTGACTCCAGTTTTGCTCGGGCTCCTTGATGCCATACTCAGTCAAATGCTGCCTTGATGTCAAGGGCAGTCACTCTCACCTCACCTCTTGAGTTCAGCTCTTTTGTCCATGTTTGAACCAAGGCTGCAATGAGGTCTGGAGCTGGGTGGCCCTGGCAGAACCTAAACTGAGCGTCAGTGAGCAGGTTATTGCTAAGCAAGTGCCGCTTGATAGCATTGTCGATGACACCTCCCATCACTTTACTGATGAATGAGAGTAGACTGATGGGGTGTTAATTGGCCAGGTTGGACTTGTCCTATTTTTTGTGTACAGGACATACCTGGACAATTTTCCAGATTGTTGGGTAGATGCCAGTCTTGTAGCTGTACTGGAACAGCTTGGCTAGGGACGTGGCACGTTCTGGAGCACAGGTCTTCAGTACTATTGCCAGAATGTTGTCAGGGACCATAGCCTTTGCAGTATCCAGTGCCTTCAGTCATTTCTTAATATCACGCGGAATGAATCGAATTGGCTGAAGTCTGGCATCTGTGATGCTGGGGACTTCAGGAGGAGGCCGAGATGGATCATCAACACGGCACTTCTGGCTGAAGATTGTTGCAAATGCTTCAGCCTTATCTTTTGCACTGATATGCTGGGCTCCCCCATCACTGAGGATGGGGATATTTGTGGAGCCACCTCCTCCAATTAGTTGTTTAATTGTCCACCATCATTCACAACTGGCAGAGTTTCGATCTGATCCGTTGGTTATGGGATCGCTTAGCTCTGTCTCTCACATGCTGCTTACGCTGTTTGGCACGCAAGTGGTCCTGGGTTGTAGTGGGTGACCGGTGGTGACCATTTTGGAGACAGTGACAGTTAGATTTAGCATTATTATGGTAAAAGACAAAGGTAAAAGTTCTCAATTGGGGGAAGGCAAATTTTACAGAGAAATGATCTGGTGAAAGTGGACTGGATACAGCTACTTGAAGGAAAATCAGTAGCAAACCAGTGGGAGGCATTCAAAAGCAAGATTCTACGGCACAGTGTAGACATGTCCCCACAAAAAAAAAGAGTGGTACTGCCAAATCTAAAGCCCTCTGGTTATCTCGAAGCATACAGGTTAAGATAAAACAGAAAAAGAAAGCTTATGACAGTCTCAAAAAACCTAATACTTTAGAAAGCCTAGAGGAGTTTAGAAAGTGCAGGGGTGAAGTAAAAAAGGAAATTAGGAAAGCAAAGAGAGGACATGAAAAAATATTGGCAGGTAAAATCAGGGAAAGCCCAAAGATGTTTTATCAATACATTCAGAGCAAGGGGATAACTAAGGAAAGGATAGGACCTATCAGAGATGTGCAGGCAACTTTTGTGAATGCAGAAGATGCGGGCAGGATTCTCAATGAGTACTTTGTCTCTGTCTTCACAACGGAGAGGGATGATGCAGACATTGTAGTTAAAGAGGAGGAGTGTGAAATATTAGATATGATAAGCATAATGAGAGAGGAAGTACTAGACGGTCTGACATCCTTAAAAGTGGATAAATCACCTGGGCCAGATGGATTGTATCCCAACCTGTTAAGGGAAGTCAGGGACAAAATAGCAGATGCTCTGAGGATCAGTTTCAAATCCTTACTAGATACAGGCGAGGTACCAGAGGACTGGAGGTCTGCGAATGTTGTACCATTATTTAAAAGGGTGCGAGGGATAGGCCACATAATTATAGCCCAGTCAGTCTGACCTCGGTGGTGGGCAAATTATTAGAATCTATTCTGAGAGATGGGATAAACTGTCACTTCAATAGCAAATTAATCAGGGATAGTCAGCATGGATTTGTTAAGGCAAGGTGGTGTCTTACTAACTTAATTGAATTTTTTGAGGAAGTAACAACAAGGATTGATGAGGGTAGTGCAGTGGATGTTGTCTATATGGATTTTAGTAAGGCATTTGAGAAGGTCCCACATGGCAGACAGGTCAGAAAAGTAAAAGCCCATGGAATACAAGGGATAGTGGTGAGTTGGATCCAAAATTGACTCAGTGACAGGAAACAAAGGGTAATGGTCGGATGATTTTGCGAATGGGAAGTGGTTGCCAGTGGCGTTCCACAGGACTCAGTGTTGGGTCCCTTACTGTTCGTGGTGTATATTAATGATTTTGACTTAAATGTGGGAAGCATGATTAGGAAGTTTGAAGATGACACAAAAATTGGCTGTGTAGTTGATAGTGAAGAGGATTGCTGTAGACTCCAGAATGATATCAATGGTTTGGTTGAGTGGGCAAAAAAGTGGCAAATGGAATTCAATCTGGAGAAGTGTGAGGTAATGCATTTGGGGAGGGCACAAAAAGCGAGGAAATACATAATAAACAGGAGGATATTGCAAGGGGTAGAGGAAGTGAAAGACCTTGGAGTGCATGTCCACAGGTCCCTGAAGGTGGCAGGACAGGTAGATAAAGTGGTGAAGAAGGCATATGGAATGCTTTCCTTTATTGTCCGAGGTATAGAATACAGAAGCAGGGATGTAATGCTGGAACTGTATAAAACACTGGTTAGACCACAGCTGCAGTATTGCGTACAGTTCTGGTCACCACATTACAGGAAGGACACAATTGCTCTGGAGAGAGTGCAGAGGAGATTTACAAGAATGTTTCCAGGGCTTGGAAATTGCAGCTATGAGGAAAGATTGGATAGGCTAGGGTTGTTTTTCTTGGAACAGAGGAGGCTGAGGGGTCACTTAATTGAGGTGTAAAAATTATGAGGGGCCTAGATAGTGTAGACAAGAAGAATCTGTTGCCCTCAACAGAGAGGTCAATTACCAGGGGGCACCAATTTAAGGTGATTGGTAGAAGGATTAGAGAGGGTATGAGGAAAACCTTTTTCACCCAGAGGGTTGTGTGTGTCTGGAACTGACTGCCCAGATTGGTGGTGGAGGCAGAAAGCCTCAACTCATTTAAAAGGTACCTGGACCTACACCTGAAGTGTTGTAACCTACAAAGCTATGGTCCAGGAATAAGAAGGTTGGATTAGAATGGGCGGCTAGTTTTCTCAGCCTGTGCAGAATGGCTGAATGGCCTCTTTCCCTGCCGTAATGTTTTTAATATTTTATCTTTTGAGGACTTGTTTTAAAACTGAAAAGATTCCATGGATTTTTTTTTTTAACCAAGTTCACTGAAAGGACACTTGAGACGTTGTTTGAAAACCACCTGTGCTGGAAACCACATATGATTTGTGCTCAGTAAACAACAGAGCCTTTGGTGACTTGGGGAAAATAGTTACAGAGAAGCCATATGTCAAAGTTTATGGAGGTCAGGAAGGCGACTCTCTGTTTGGGGTTTGGACATTGTTTTCAGTTTAGTTGGGCTGTGAACTGTTTTGAAGACAGTTGGTGTTTTCCTGCCAAGGAAAAAGAAACCACCCAGCTCACCTCCTTCTCTACCTCTGAAGAAATCCTGCAAAAATCCAGTGTGGGAGAGCTAAACTCCCTACTGCTGCAGCTCTCCTGAGAAGCTGAGAAAAAGCCTGTGATTCAAGTGTGTGCAGGGGGAAAAACCCTGATGTCACATTTCTCCCGGAAAGCCTACTAGAATAATTCTCGACATCTCCAGAATGGACTGTTTCTGAAATGAGCCCAGTGACCCGTCTCCATTTACCCAGATGCCAGATTAAAAAATGGACAACTGACTTCCTTCCATATTTTTTTTTGTCAAGAATTAGCAAGTATTTGGCCAAAGTAGTCTTTTTTTGTCTTTTTTGTAACAGACATCTGCAGAGAGAATTTCTGTATTTTTCCAGTGCGTGTATGTGAGTGTAATTGGGGAATTTAAAAAGGGAACTTTCATATTTCAATCTGTGTTTTAATGCTTTGTTTCGTTACTGGTTAAGTCTTGTTTTATAGTAAACTGATAATTTTGTTGTTTATTAAAGAAACCTGATTGGTGTATTTTATTCTGGGATAAAAAATAGAGTGTATGATTGGCTATACTGGTAACCGGGTAAACATTTAGATATATGCTGTGACCTGTGGAGAAGTGAAACTAGAAAAGATAGTGCACTCCTCCCACCTCGGTTGTAACATAACCAAGGTGGTGGTAGTGACATTACAATCAGAGTCAGAGCCCCAGTGTCAGAGAATGATTCTTAATCCTGATTGTTATGCTACTGAAAGAGCATATGTGTAGAACATGGATGAGGATAAACTCAAGCCTGTCAGAAGATGTCCTCCATAACAGATTGTGTATAGATACTGACCACTTGGGTGACAGCAACTGCTGATGTACTTCACTTGTCTACTTGGGCCTATATGCAAATAGGGAAACACATCATCAAGAGATCATTCCTTTGTCACAGCACTTAGGGTGTCAGCATTGGCTCAGTTGATCGTATTCTCGCCCGCCTCTAAGTAAGAAAGTTGTGGGTTCATTGTCTCACTCCAGAGATTTGAGCACATAACCTAAGCTAACATGCCAGGGCAGTACTAAGGGAGCATTGCACTGTCAAAGTTGCTGTCTTTCAGATGTGACAGCATACCGAGACCCCATCTGTCCTCTCAGGTAGATCCCATGCTACTATTTTGAAGAAGAGCAGGGGAGTCCTCCTAGAGTCCTGGCCAACATTTTGTCCCTCAACTACCCATTACTACAACAGATTATCTGATAATTAGCTTGTTGTTTGTGTGTTATCTACCTTGCTGTGTATAAATTAGCTGCCGCATTTTCTAAATTACAACAGGGTCTTCAAAAAAGTACTTTTTTGATTGTAAAGAGCTTAGTGATGTTTAAGGTTCAAAAAATTCTTTCTTTCCTTTCTGTGTCCAGGAGGGAATCTTTCTTCAGGAACTCCTGTTAAAAAAGCATCAAGATCCACCGTTAAAGAAAGAAGCATGCCCTCAAGACCAACATTTAGGAAACTTTCCCCTTCTGCACCTATATTAAAGAGGGAAGTTTCACTCTAAAGATCACTTGCTAAAGAGAGAGTGTCCCTGTTGGGAAAGTCCCGTAAACATCTACCAGGTCAGCCAGCATCTCAAAAACAGGTTAAAGTTAAAGGCGAGACCCTTCAGCAGAATGCACTAGACAATGAGCATCATCAGCTTATTTAAGCATAGAGGCAATTTAACCAAAACGCATCATGTTCTTAAACAACTTTCCAGTGGAGGCCAATGGATAGCAGACAGGAACTAGAACCTGGGCTCCCCTGATGATCTTCCCTCTCCCAAGACGAAAGGTTTCAATAGCTATTGAAGCTCCTCTATTATTGGTCGCAACTAACTCGATGTAAGGTGAAGACTGAATCTGAACTGTGCCCTTCCCAGTTAAATACGATATTAGGCAGTGTTTACCCTGTGAGTTATTCCGGAACCTCACTTTTTACTTTCTTTTTCTTTCCTCTTTTGATTTGTTCTTTTCCTTTGTACCTCCTTTCTCTCCCCATTCTGCACATTTTCTCTTGTATGTTGTCCACAGTAACAGCTGAGCAAACACATTTTCACTATCTACTCAACACACTTTTAATCCACCAACAGCTGCATTCTCTGTGCAAGACCCAACTGGCAAATCAAGATGGGTTTTTCAGCCAGTACTGAATAAATCCCAGCTTTATTGTGTAACCATTAAAACAGTTTCACTACATTGCAGTACGTCCAGTACCTGAATACTGGCATTCAAATCCACACAATCTAATAGTCAGCTTACAGTGCTGAATATAGATACTTTCAGTAGCAGTTTTTAAATATTGGAGCTGTGACAAACAAGATGGGAAGCTGCCACAGCCCCACAGGCCTGATGAGCCGAGCCTTCCCACTCACGTTCATGTCGGAGGTGGGGCAGTCTGACTCGCAGCGATGGAAAAGGTTCAGGACAAAATAAATTATTTCAAAACTAGAAATATGTGAGGTGACATACTAATATACACCCAAGAGGGAGTGGTAATTGCCATAAATTCATATGATGGCCCAAAAAGTAATTGAGAGTTGCAACTTTTCAGCTTGTCAAGTGAGCAGCAGTCATTTTTTATTTGTTCATGCGATGTGAGCATTGCTGACAAGGCCGGCGTTTATTGCCCATCCCTAATTGTCCTTGTGAAGGCAGGGTTAAATTCCAGAAAGCTTGTTGTGGAAGGATAATGCTGGAGCCTATCTTCACTCAGTTTCACATTTATTAAACAGAGTAAAAGGATTACAAACACGTATGTTTGGGTTAGAAATGCAATACTGTACTAATGTGCCTCCTGGCTTGCCATAGTCATGTGATCTCTACCATGAGGCACTCACGCAGGCAGCCATCACAAGGCCAGTTCAATAAAGACACAGTGCAAGCAAGACTGCTGTCTTGTTAGCTTGTAACATGGGCCTGGATTTTATATAGCCGCCGATGTGGCCTGCACACGCAGGCCTTACTCCATTGAACCGCCATGATATTATACATGGTGGCTCATTTACATGGCTGGGGGAAACCGCCGCACCCCCCACCCCCCACAACCTCCAATGACGTGGGAGTGAAGGGTGATCTGTCCCCGGCAATAGCACTGGCACCACTGCGGAGGTGCCGATGCCATTTTGACAGGGCTTCCAGCCCTAACACTGAATTTCAATATTGAAAGGAATAGGCATGTTAAACTTCATTTGAACAATGAAATAAATGTTTCCATCCCCTCGCCCACCACCTCCCCCCACCAATATCGAATTACTTCATTCCTTGCCCTCTCACCCCCCAAAATACTTACATTGAGTACCTGACCTTTCCCCTCTCTCAAAGTTCAGTAATCTTTACAAACCCCTTCCCACCATCCCCTCCACCAATCAGAATGATTTTCACCCCCTCCTACACTGAAATAATTTCCATGGTCACCCCTCCCCACCAGTTAGAGTCCTGCCACCCGACCCGAACCCAACGGGACCCGATGACATGTCTTGGGTTCGGGTCGGGTCGGGCCCATCTTCCGGGCCCGGCTTTCGGGCTCGGGTCGGGTCGGGCCGAGACTGGGTCGGGCTGGACACACATGGTAAGTGCTCTGCTGGTAAGTATTGAAAATAAAAAATACCTGAGTTGGGAGTCCGGGACGAAACTGAGTCTGCGCAATGAGCGAGTGACATCACTACAACGTCATCACACATGCACTGCAGCTTCCTGGAGGTTCCCAGTCGGAAGGTAAGTAAACGGATGGTCGGGTCGGGACGGGTTTGGGTCGGGTCAGGCTCGGAGCAAAATCGGAGGGACTCGGGCCAGGTTGGGTTCAGGTCCGCTGTGGATCGGTCGGGTTCGGGTCGGGTTCTTTTTTCCCGACCTGAGCAGGCCTCTACCACCAGTGTCACACATCAGCTATCCGAACGGAGATCCAACGGCCCGGGAGTGACAGCCGCCAATATGGCAACGGAATGGAAAGCGGGAGCGGTTAAGTATTTAATTCAATCATTTTCATGCATTTAAATATTTAAGTTTCAGCCCGCTGAGCAGCGGGGGGTGGGGGTGTGGGGGGCACCACAAGGCACCATTGACTGTAGAACACATCCTAGAGGAGTACAACGATGGTGCTTATAGGTTTAGGATGTCTTCCTGGAGAATATCATCTCAATCTCTGGCACTGTTGGTTGATCTGTGGTCTGTGCAGATGGTCAGTTCACATCTTTCTGATCAGCTGCCTGCATTGAAAGAACAGCTTCTCCAGTTGTGCGTATGTTCATTTTTTATTAATTCATGGGATGTGGGCATCGCTGGCCAGGCCAGCATTTATTGCCAATCCCTAATTTCCCTTGAGAAGGTGGTGATGAGCTGCCTTCTTGAACCACTGCAGTCCGTGTGGGGTAGGTACACCCACAGTGCTGCTAGGAAGGGAGTTCCGGGATTTTGACCCAGCGACAGTGAAGGAACAGCAATATAGTTCCAAGTCAGGATGGTGTGTGACTTGGAGGGGATCTTGCAGGTGGTGGTCTTCCCATGCATTTGCTGCCCTTGTCCTTCTAGTTGGTAGAGGTCGTGGGTTTGGAAGGTGCTGTCTAAGGAGCCTTGATGCGTTGCTGCAGTGCATCTTGTAGATGGTACACACTGCTGCCACTGAGTGCCGGTGGTGGAGGAAGTGAATGTTTGTAGATGGGGTGCCAATCATGCGGGTTGCTTTGTCCTGGATGGTGTCGAGCTTCTTGAGTGTTGTTGGAGCTGCACCCAACCAGGCAAGTGGAAAGTATTCCATCACGCTCCTGACTTGTGCCTTGCAGATGGTGGACAGGCTTTGGGGAGTCAGGAGGTGAGTTACTCGCCGCAGGATTCCTAGCCTCTGACCTGCTCTTGTAGCCACGGTATTTATATGGCTACTCCAGTTCAATTTCTGGTCAATGGTAGCCCCTAGGATGTTGATTGTGGGGGATTCAGCAATGGTAATGCCATTGAATGTCAAGGGGAGATGGTTAGATTCTCTCTTGTTGGAGATGGTCATTGCCTGGCACTTGTGCGGCGCGAATGTTTCTTGCCACTTATCAGCCCAAGCCTGGATATTGTCCAGGTCTTGCTGCATTTCTACACGGACTGCTTCAGTATCTGAGGAGTCACGAATGGTGCTGAACATTGTGCAATCATCAGCGAACATCCCCACTTCTGACCTTATGATTGAAGGAAGGTCAGTGATGAAGCAGCTGAAGATGGTTGGGCCTAGGACACTACCTGAGGAACTCCTGCAGTGATGTCCTGGAGCTCAGATGATTGACCTCCAACAACCACAACCATCTTCTGTTGCGCTAGGTATGACTCCAACCACCGGAGAGTTTTCCCCCTGATTCCCATTGACCTCAGTTTTGCTAGGGCTCCATGTCTGAACCAAGGCTGTAATGAGGTCAGGAGCTGAGTGACCCTGGCGGAACCCAAACTGAGCGTCACTGAGAAGGTTATTGCTCAGCAAGTGCCGCTTGATGGCACTGTTGATGACACCGTCCATCACTTTACTGATGATCGAGAGTAGGCTGATAGGGCGTTAATTGGCCAGGTTGGACTTGTCCTGCTTTTTGTGTACAGGAAATACCTGGGCAATTTTCCACATTTCCGGGTAGATGTCAGTGTTGTAGCTGTACTGGAACAGCTTGGCTAGGGGCACGGCAAATTCTGGAGCACAGGTCTTCATTACTATTGCCGGAATATTGTCAGGGCCCATAGCCTTTGCAGTATCCAGTGCCTTCAGTCGTTTCTTGATATCACGCAGAGTGAATCGAATTGGCTGAAGTCTGGCATCTGTGATGCTGGGGACTTCAGGAGGAGGCTGAGATGGATCATCAACTCGGCACTTCTGGCTGAAGATTGTTGCAAATGCTTCAGCCTTATCTTTTGCACTGATGTGCTGGGCTCCCCCATCATTGAGGATGGGGATATTTGTGGAGCCCCCTCCTCCAATTAGTTGTTTAATTGTCCACCACCATTCACGGCTGGATGTGGCAGGACTGCAGCGCTTAGATCTGATTCGTTGGTTATGGGATCACTTAGCTCTGTCTATCGCATGCTGCTTACGCAGTTTGGCATGCAGATAGTCCTGTGTTGTAGCTTCACCAGGTTGACACCTCATTTTGAGGTATGCCTGGTGCTGCTCCTGGCATGCCCTCCTGCACTCTTCATTGAACCAGGGTTGGTCACCTGGCTTGATGGTAATGGTAGAGTGGGGGATATGACGGGCCATGAGGTTACAGATTGTGGTTGAGTACAATTCTGATGCTGCTGATGGCCCACAGCGCCTCATGGATGCCCAGTTTTTCATTGCTAGATCTGTTCGAAATCTATCCCATTTAGCACGGTGGTAGTGCCACACAACACGAAGGAGGGTATCCTCAATGTGAAGGCAGGACTTTGTCTCCACAATGACTGTGTGGTGGTCACTCCTACCATTACTGTCATGGACAGATGCATCTGCAGCAGGCAGATTGGTGAGGACGAGGTCAAGTATGTTTTCCCCTCTTGTTGGTTCCCTCACCACCTGCCGCATACCCAGTCTAGCAGATATGTACTTTAGGACTCGGCCAGCTCGGTCAGTAGTGGTGCTACCGAGCCACTGTTGGTGATGGACATTGAAGTCCCCCACCCAGAGTAAATCCTGTACCCTTGCCACCCACAGTGCTTCCTCCAACATGGAGGAGTACTGATTCATCAGCTGAGGGAGGATGGTAGGTGGAAATCAGCAGGAGGTTTTCTTGTCCATGTTTGACCTAATGCCAAGAGACTTCATGGGGTCCAGAGTCGATGTTGAGGACTCCCAGGGCAACTCCGTCCCTACTGTATACCACTGTGCCGCCACCTGTGCTGGGTCTGTCCTGCTGGTGGGACACGACGTACCCGGGGATGGTGATGGCAGTGTCTGGCACATTGTCTGTCAGGTATGATTCCATGAGTATGATTATGTCAGGCTGTTGCTTGACTAGTCTGTGAGACAGCTCTCCCAACTTTGGCACAAGCCCCCAGATGTAAGGAGGACTTTGCAGGGTCAACAGGGCTGGGTTGCCGTTGTCGTTTCCGGTGCCTAGCTCGAAGCCAAGTGGTCCGTCCGGCTTCATTCCTTTTTATTGACTTCGTAGCTGTTAGATACAACTGAGTGGCTTGCTAGGCCATTTCAGAGGGCATGTAAGAGTTAACCACATTGCTGTGGATCTGGAGTCACACGTAGGCCAGGCCAGGTAAGGACAGCAGATTTCCTTCCCTAAAGGACATTAGTGAACCAGATGGGATTTTACAACAATCGACAAGGGTTTCATGGCCATCATTAGACTAGCTTTTTAATTCCAGATTTATTAACTGAATTCAAATTCCACCTTCTGCTGTGGTGAGATTCGAACCTATGTCCCCAGAGCAATACCCTGGGTCTCTGGGTTACTAGTCCAGTGACAATATCATTACGCCACCACCTCCCCTGCGGTGGCAACAATGTGCCTGCGGTTGCGACGGTATATCTGGTTGTTCACTTCCACCGTGTACGATCACATTGACAACTGTTCTACGCGGTTCCAAGTTGCCACTTGGGCTGACCTTTGTTGAGACAGTTCAAGGTTTGTCCCCTTACTGGCTCTCCAATGTTCAATTCTGGCAATGGTTTGGCAGTTTTGTCAAAATGAACAAAGAACAAAGAACAGTACAGCATAGGAACAGGCCATTCGGCCCTCCAAGCCTGCGCCGATCTTGATGCCTGTCTAAACTAAAACCTCTGCACTTCCAGGGTCCGTATCCCTCTATTCCCATCCTATTCATGTATTTGTCAAGATGCCTCTTAAACGTTGCTATCGTAAAAAAAAAAATTAGCTTTCTGCCATTTCACCTTGATAATGTCACTCACACCTGTTACTAATTCTGGCTGCAGTGGCTTTTTTGCTATTGGAAGAGTAGTTTGGATCCAACGTAACATTAGTCTTTGTACTGGACTACTTTCCATGCCTTCAATGGGTGTATTTCTCGATTTCTTTATGATTCCTTTGGCAATTTTCACTGGCGCCTCAGCCTTTCCATTGCACTGGGGATAGTGTGGAGATGATGTTTGGTGTTGAATTTCCCAGTCCTGTATGAAGCAGCTGAATTCTTCACTTGTGAACTGAGGGCCATTGTCGCCCATCACAATGTCTAGAATGTCATAACGACCGATGTGTGCTTTCAGGCGTTCTACAGTCTAACCGATAGTTATTGAAGTCAGCAGGTCTACCTCCCAATAGTCAGAATGGTAGTCTACAGTGACAAGATAATCTGCTCCTGCGAGAGCGAAGAGGTCCACTCCCAGCTTCATCCATGTTCTGTCTGGGAAGTCATGTGTCATCAGCAGCTCTTTAGCTTGCTTAGCTTGGTACTTATTATACACACTGCACAGGCTGACGTGGTCCTTAATTTCATTGCTCATGTTTGGCCAGTTGAGCACTTCTCTTGCCTTCCTCAGACTCGACTCAATTCCTTGGTGTCAATTCCATGGATGCATTTTAGCATCTCTCCTCTCAACTCCTTAGGGAGAATGACTCTATTTCCTTTGTACAGGATGCCACCTTGGGCTGTCAATTCATCTCTGTATGCCTAATACGCGAGTGAGTAACACTCTCTAAATAGGATTGTTGATTTAAAGTTATTCCAGACTTAGTAGATTTTCCTGCCTGTTCCACAATTGTTACATCCTTCCATTTATTAGAGCCCTCTGGAATATATGTTACCCAAATACCTACTCGGGCAACTGTCCTTTGGATGCGATAGCTCTTTCTTGAACACCATTATCACTCACATTACTATCCAACCCTTGATCTGTCTCATTCTGTTCCTCAGGACCTTCATCACAAAACACGTGATCGTTTGTGGTAAAAGGTGCCTCATTTCCCTCTATCAGCTGCTCAGATTCTGAGATTTTGCAATCAACCCTGATTAATCATGAGCAATGATTCGTAACAGTTTGATTTCCATGCTTGATAGCTACTGGGCTGGATTTTCTGTGGCCGCTGCCAAGTATGCCCGCCACCACCAACCACCACCCCCCCCCACAACCCCCTCCACCATTCCCAACATCGAGGGCTCTGTAAAATTCAGCCCACTATCTTACCATCACAACCTATTGCCTTACCAGAGTTCTTCTATTCCCTATGATCCTCTTTTATAATATACCAAATCTCCAGAATTAAATTCCACCTCATATGGCCTTATACGATGCCTCAGAGCTCTCTGAATTTTCTCAGAGACCTCAGCCTTGATGAAAGCCCATCTCCCTGCATGTAAAGCATTCAAACGTGCAGAAAAAATTGAACTAATTGTAGTACTTTCTAGAGTAGGAGCACTGTCACACAATACCGAAGGCAATTTGGGATTCCACACATAGACAATTGATAGGGCCTATATCCGCCAACCATCTGAAACAAATTCTTTGCATGAACCACCCATGTCAGGGCAGTTGTCAACTTGCAGTTTGGTTGGTCAGCTAAGATTTTATGTAGCATTCATCAATCACTGTGTGATTCCTTTCACAGAGCCCATTGCTAAAATCACTTTCAGCTGCAGTGTTCATAACCATAATGTTTGTGTTTTCACACATGTCTCTGAACTCGTTATTGACAAATTCTGCTCCATTATCAGTCAGAAACTTAGCTGGTGCCTCAAGTCCAGTCCTTATCTATTTCTCCATGATCTATAATCACCATTTTGTCCTTGCTACCTATTATTGTAGAAAGACTAAGTCTAGTTTCTAGGCCTATAAAATGTCATATGAAAATGTTCTTGCCTTTGTCCCACACCTTTAAATCCATGGCAACTACCTTATTAAAGTCACGTGCCAATGGAAGGCTTACAATAGGATGTGACAGCGTCCTCCGATACTTTTTACAGATTTCACACTTTTTATTAATCTCTTCTATTATCCTTGTATACTCTTCATCAATCACACTTGCATCCTTTAGCAGGGTTTTTCATCTTTGACAAGATGGGTGAGCAAATTGTGTAACTTTAAGACAATTTGCTTTTTATCTCTCTGATTCTTATCGTCTGATGCCATTAATAATTCTTTAACATTCTGGCCAGAAACATCATGTTGTGTTAAGGGGATACAATAATGCCTTAACTGGGTAAACTGCAAATTCACTAACTTTCCAAAAACAATTGCCTTATCATGCTCCATATCAAGTTTCATTTGTACCTTTTTCATTGAAGGTTTACTCAACAGTAAAGGTATCTCACTAGAGACGACATCATTACTGATAAAGTGGCTTACTCCAGCTATTTTACATGGAATTATTACTCCCCTCAGTGACTTCAATGTGTTGTCATCACCTAACATAAAGCTGGTAGTGCTTTTATGCTCTGTAACCTTGCATCGATCCTCACTACTGAGTGAATCTAGATAACATTGAAACAAATCTGTTCTACATACTGTTGATGTGCAAGCACTATCTAATACAGCACATTTGAATGAATCCACAACTAACACATTCATCACATGACTAAAACTCCTTGTGACTAGTACAATTTGTTCAGATTCATCAGTAGCTTCCTCTTCTGCCTCAGAATTCTCTGCATCATGTGGTATTTCAAGGACACTGCCTCTCTGCTTTGGGCAGTTCATTGCATAATGATACTTTGAGTCACACCTGAAGCACCTATTAAGTATTCCTGGGGCATTCCTGGGATTTATTCGCCTATCATTACTGTTCCAATTCTGTCTTCCACTGTAATAGTCAGACCTGCTAAAGGTACTTTCCGCCTCATTCTCAGCCTGAGCCTCAGTCTTTAACTCTTCCATTGTACCTATGCCTGCATCCAGTATCTGGACCATTTCAAAATCCAGTAAACATTGAGTTCTCCATTCTTTGTGTCACCGCAGAATGCCCTGTTTGTTCGATCAGGGATGAAAGAAATGACTATTTCCCCAGGAATTCCTTTAAGGCAGCAGACATCTGATTTTACAGGGAGTTTTTTTATCTGAGAACCGAACCCTAGTTAGAACCAAGACCCTGTCCATATGCACCCTCGCACAATCTAGCAATTTAAATGCGAGCACTGAACCAGGGATTTCCAAATTGAATTTCTTCAATCTTCTATATAGTCCGTTAAAGTCCATGATATATTCCTCCATTGGATAATCATCTGTGTTCCAAAATCTATCAAAGTCTCACCATGCCTCATATGCATTCAATAGGTCATCTTTCTTGTAAATTTCATCCAAGTGTTCTAACAGAAGATCCAACCCTTCATCAGTATCCAACTGACAAGCATCCAGTTCACAAAACACTTTACTTCTGATTTTCCTTTTGGTAGGAAGTGAAAACGCCAAGGCCTTACCTTGTTTCCTGTTTGACACATAACCCGTGTCCACATATCCAGTTTATTCTTCCACCGGTCATATGGTTCAGAATCAGAGAACATCAGAAGGTAATCATACCCTGACAATTTATATTTGCTGTCTGCCATATTTTCCACAATAGCCAGTGAGATTTTAGTTTTAAAAAATCTCAGTTTCCAACCTTCAGCTTTCAGCAACCATCCTCTGCTACCATGTCAAATTCTAGAACACTTATTGTGGAAGGGAAATGCTGGAGCCTATCTTTACTCAGTTTCTTTCCCCAAGTCAAAAAAAGCCCCCTGCTGGGTATTTATTGGAAAACAGGTGCCTTCCAGTAACTGGTTACAATACTGAGCTCTCAGTGACCCTTGTAAAAAAAAATCCATGGACTCCTTTTCAGTTTTAAAACACAAAATCACCAAAATGTAACAACAAAAAATTAAGCACTCATAACAATGGTGATGGAGAAGTCTGGGACATTGGCTGTAAGGTATGATTCAGTGAGTTTTACTATATTAAGCTGTTGCTTGACTAGTCTTTGGAACAGCTCTTCCAATTTTGGCACAAGTCCCCAGATGTTTGTGAGGAGTACTTTGCAGAGTCGACCAGGCAGGGTGTGCCTTTGCCACTTCCAGTGCCTTGGTCAATGCTGGGTGGTCCGTCTGGTTTTATTATGTTTTGACTTTTCTGTAGCGGTTACTGAGTAGCTTGCTAGGCCATTTCAGAGGGTAGTTAAGAGTCAATCACATTGCAGTAGGACTGGAGTTGCATGTAGGTCAGACCTGGTAAGGACGGCAGATTTCCTTCCCTCAAGGACATTAGTGAACCAGATGGGTTTTTACAACAATCCGGTAGTTTCATGGTCACCACTACTGAGACTAGTATTTTCTTTAATCCCAGATTTATTAAACAATTGAATTTAAATTCCACCAGCTGCCATGGTGGGATTTGAACTCATATCGCCTGAGCATTAGTCCGGGCCTCTGGATTACTAATGCAGTAACATTACCTCTATGCCACTGTTCCACATTTCCTGGCTGTCTCTGGCTTTGCTAACAGCTCTAAAATGCAATCTTTGGGGTAGCCATTGCACTTTGTCCTTGCGGAAATCCATTACCATAATGGGCTTTTAAGAAGTCAGTGCAGAGATAGGTGTTGGTAGGACCAAAACAATTTGGAGCAAGTAAGGTACGACCAGTCAGGGTCCCCATTCCTGATTCCTCAGGCTTCAACTGAATTGCATTCATTTGGAAAAGGTACTGGAAGGGTGTTCAATACTTTGGAGCCGTCTCCCGGCAGGGAGTCAGAAGAGAGCAGGAGGTCAGATTGTGAACAATAATGCTGTTTATGGTAACAAACAGAAGTTTCCTTATGAGTTAACTGAGCTGCCGTTTTATTGCTGCAAATTAACATTGACAAGAGTGAGCTGACCCATCAGTGAACACTTTACTGTGCCTATACATCTGATTGTGTTCTCCTTTCCTATTTTAGGCTGGTGGCCCAATTCCATTTTTAGAAATGCTGTCTGCGACTATCAGATCAGTGGCAGAGTTTGAGCCGTAAAGTTTCATTGCCAGTGAAACTCTATCAAGGACCAAGTCTGCTTTGCTTCATCATGGAAATGTGATTTCACTTTGGCAAGTCTAATCCAGGAATACTTCTCGAGCAAAGGGTTGGAAGAGTCCTTAAACTAATCGCTACAGAACTGGATCCATATCATAATAAGGGTGATTATTTTAGTGAAAGGATAAAAACAGGTACTAAATGGGTGGTGTACTAATAAGATACACCTATTTGAAAGTCCAGTTTTAGCATGCAATTTGCTGACTACCATAACTTGAACATGCCTGGAGGTGCTAAAACAGACACTTGCAGGTTTAGCATTCAAACACTGATTAGAAGCAATTTTGTGGAGCAGTGTATGTGGGCTCCACCTACCCACTTGCATTGATGGTATGGAGTGTGTTGGTTGACTCGCAGTGGCAGGTTGCAGGATGGTTCTGGGACCAAGTGAGAGGATGCACAGGCTCTCAGACAAGGCACTGGAGTTCCTGCTTGAGAGGGTCCAGAGGAGGATGGATGTCCTATACCCGTAGTGGGAAAGGAGTCCACCTCACCCTCCTGGCCCTCTCTCCTGCAGCAGAGGGGCTGCTCTGCCTGGCCTCCCAACCTCCACCCACGCCTCCTGCAGACCAAGGGGGACCCCTAGCAAGATGCACAGGACCAAGCACTCTCTTTCTCCTGGTGACTCCCATAATGTATCCAATAAGATGGAATAGCACAGCACTTACTCTTTTTCGATGAAGTCCCCAGAGAGAAATGCCAAAATAAATTGCTGAAGTGTTGGTGAAGTCTTGACGAACTGTCCCAGCAAGTTTCCTGAGAGAAAGAGAGAAAGCTCGGGGGAACATACTAGTGACTCTGCACCATTGTGCTAATGTCGTGGGGGAATCACTGACTGGAGTTTCTTTTGTGCTTGGAGACCTGAGGTGGATAGGACTCCCAAATGAAAGAGTTTATTTGTACCGTGTCAGAAACAAGAGCAAGTTGGGCAATCAAGTCCCAGTGGTTGCATCTCCTTTGAGATAAATCAATGAGTTAAGATATGTATCTTAGAGACAGCTGTATCATTCATCACCCTCTCAGTCTTGCACTTACTGCCTTCGCTCTAGGAATTCCCTGCTTAACTATGAGAGAGCAATCTGACTCCATCATTGCTGTATGTCCACTGTGACATACCAATGGAGGCATTTCTTTCTAAAAGTGGCTGCAAGGAATAGTCAACTCTCAAACACAAATTAATGCCTCAAACTGTCTAATTCCACCATAAATTTGAAGTTAAAAGAGGGCGTTGAAAACCAGACACCGATTTCCTGACTATAATTCCTGTAGGAACAACTACACCCACCTGACATAACAACCACTGTGGATACATCCACAAGGCTCCCCATGATATCAAGAAACTACTGAAGGCATTGGATACTGCAAAGGCTATGGGCCTTGACAATTTCCCAGCAATAGTACTGAAGACCTGTGCTCCAGAATTTGCCGCACCCCTAGCCAAGCTGTTCCAGTACAGCTACAACACTGGCACCTACCCGGCAATGTTGAAAATTGTCCAGTTATATCCTGTACACAAAAAGCAGGACAAGTCCAACCCATCCAATTACCGCCCCATCAGTCTACTCTCAATCATCAGTAAAGTGATGGAAGGTATCGTTAACAGTGCATTCAAGCAGCACTTGCTTAACAACATCCTGCTCAGTGATGCTCAGTTTGGGTTCCGCCAGGGCTACTCAGCTCTTGACCTCATTACTGCCTTGGTTCAAACATGGACAAAAGAGCTGAACTCAAGATGTGAGGTGAGAGTGACTGCCCTTGACATCAAGGCAGCATTTGACCGAGTATGGCATCAAGGAGCCCTAGCAAAACTGGAGTCAATGGGAATCAGGGGGAAAACTCTCCGCTGGTTGGAGTCATACTTAGCACAAAGGAAGATGGTTGTGGTTGTTGGAGGTCAATCATCTCAGTTCCAGGACATCACTGCAGGAGTTCCTCAGGGTAATGTCCTGGGCCCAACCATCTTTAGCTGCTTCATCAATGACCTTCCTTCAATCATAAAACCAGAAGTGGGGATGTTCGCTGATGATTGCACCATGTTCAGCACCATTGGCGACTGCTCAGATACTGAAGCAGTCCGTGTGGAAATGCAGGAAGACCTAAAGGCAGACAAATTGCCAGGACCTGATAAAGGCAGATAAGTCGCCAGGACCTGATGGGTTACATCCAAGGGCTTTAAAGGAAGTTGAGATAGTGGAGGCATTGATCGAAATATTCCAGAACTCACTGGATTCCGGGAGGGTCTCAGCGGATTGGAAAACTGCTAATGTGAAGGGAGGGAGACAAAAAGCAGGAAACTATAGGCCAGTCAGCCTAACATCGGTCATTGGGAAAATTCTAGGGTCCATTATTAAGGAAGAAATAGCAGGACATTTAGAAAAGCTTAACGCAATCAAACAGAGTCAACATGGTTTTGTGAAAGGGAAATCATGTTGACAAATTTGCTAGAGTTCTTTGAGGATATAACAAGCAGAGTTGATAATGGGGAACCGGTAGATGTAGTGTATTTGGATTTCCAGTTGGCATTCGATAAGATGCCACATAAAGGATTATTGCACAAGATAGGAGCTCACGGTATTGGGGGTAATGTATTAGCATGGATTGAGGATTGGTTAACACACAGAAAACAGAGAGTCAGGATTAATGGGTCTTTTTCAGGTTGGAAAGACGTAACTAGTGGAGTGCCACAAGGATCAGTCCTAGGGCCTCAAATATTTACTATCTATATTAATGTCTCGGAGGAGGGCGCAGAGTGTAATATATCCAAATTTGCTGATGATACCAAAATAGGTGGGAGGGCATGTTGTGATGAGGACATAAGGAATCTGCAAGGGGATATAGCTAGGTTGAGTGAATGGGCAAAAACTTTGCAGATGGAGTTTAATATAGGGAAGTGTGAGGTCATGCACTTTGGTAGGAAGAATCAAAAGGCAGACTACTATTTAAATGGAGGGAGACTTCAAAAAAGTGCAGCACAGAGGAATTTGGGTGTTCTTGTGCATGAAACACAAAAGTTAGCATGCAGGTGCAGGAAGTAATTAAGAAGGCAAAAGGAATTTTGGCCTTTATTGCTAGGGAGTTGGAGTTTAAAAATAGGGAAGTCTTGTTACAACTGTACAGGATGTTGGTGAGGCCGCACTTGGAGTACAGTGTACAGTTTTGGTCCCCGTATTGAAGAAAGGATATACTGGCATTGGAGGCAGTTCAAAAGAGATTCACTAGGCTGATTCCTGGGATGAAGGGGTTGACTTATCAAGAACGACTTTATTCATTAGAGTTTAGAAGAATGAGTGATGATCATATTGAAATGTACAAGATTCTGAGGGGGTTTGACAGGGTAGATGTTGAAAAGATGTTTCCACTAGTAGGGAATCTCGAACTGGGGGACATAGTTACATAATAAGGGGACACTCATTTAAAACTAAGATGTGAAGGAATTTCTTCTCTCAGAGGGTAGTGAATGTCTGGAATTCTCTACCTCGGAGAGTTGTGGAGGCTAGATCACTGAAAGTATTTAAAGAGAAGGTAGATAGATTTTTGAAATATTGTGGAGTTGAGGGCCATGAGGAGCTGGCACAAAAGAAGAGTTGAGGTCTGGGGCAGATCAGCCATGACCTTATTGAATGGTGGGCCAGGCTTGAGGGGCCGAATGGCCTATTCATGCTGCTATTTCATATGTTCTTATAATATCGAGACTTGGGCTGATAAGTGGCAAGTAACATTCATGCCACACACATGCCAGGCAATGACCATCTCCAACAAGAGAGAATCTAACCATTTCCCCTTGACATTCAACGGCATTACAGTCGCTGAATTCCCCACCATCAACATCCTGGCGGTTACCATTGACCAGAAACTGAACTGGAATAGCCACATAAATACCGTGGCTACAAGAGCAGGTCAGAGGCTAGGAATCCTGCGGTGACTAACTCACCTTCTGACTCCCCAAAGCCTGTCCACCATCTACAAGGCACAAGTCAGGAGTGTGATGGAATACTCTCCACATACCTGGATGACTGCAGTTTCAACAACAATCAAGAAGCTCAACACCATCCAGGACAAAGCAGCCTGCTTGATTGGCATCCCATCGACAAACATTCACTCCCTCCACCACCGACGCACAGTGGCAGCAGTGTGTTCCATCAACAAGATGCACTGCAGCAACACACCAAGGCTCCTTAGACAGCACCTTCCAAACCCGCGACCTCTACCACCTAGAAGGACAAGGGCAGCTGCTGCATGGGAACACAGAATAAGAAGAATCACAGAAGAATACAGTGCAGAAGAGGCCCTTCGGCCCATCAAGTCTGCACCGATGCATTAAAAACACCTGACCTGTCTACCTAATCCCATTTGTCAGCACTTGGTCCATAGCCTTGAATGTTATGACGTGCCAAGTGGTCATCCAGGTACTTTTTAAAGGATGTGAGGCAACCCGCCTCTACAACCCTCTGGGTAAAAATGTTCTTCCTCAAATCCCTCTTAAACCTCCTGCCCCTCACCTTAAACTTGTGACCCCTCGTAACTGACCCTTCAACTAAGGGGAACAGCTGCTCCCTATCCACCCTGTCCATGCCCCTCATAATCTTGTACACCTCGATCAGGTCACCCCTCAGTCTTCTCTGCTCCAGCGAAAACAACCCAAGCCTATCCAACCTCTCTTCATAGCTTAAATGTTCCATCCCAGGCACCATCCTGGTGAATCGCCTCTGCACCCCCTCCAGTGCAATCACATCCTTCCTATAATGTGGCGACCAGAATTGCACACAGTACTCCAGCTGTGGCCTTACCAAAGATCTATACAACTCCAACATGACCTCCCTGCTTTTGTAATCTATGCCTCAATTGCAAAAGGCAAGTGTCCCAATATGCCTTTTTCACCACCCTATTAACCTGCCCTTCTGCCTTCAGAGATCTATGGACAAACACGCCAAGGTCCCTTTGTTCCTCAGAACTTCCCAGTGTCAGGCCATTCATTGAATACTTCCGTGTCACATTACTCCTTCCAAAGTGTATCACCTCACACTTTTCAGGGTTAAATTCCATCTGCCACTTTTCTGCCCATTTGACCATCCCGTCTATATCTTCCTGTAACCCAAGACACTCAACCTCACTGTTAACCATTAGGCCAATCTTTGTGTCATCCGCGAACTTACTGATCCTACCCCCCCCCCCCCCCCCACATAGTCATCTATGTCGTTTATAGAAATGACAAACAAAAGGGGACCCAGCACAGATCCCTGTGGTATGCCACTGGACACTGGCTTCCAGTCACTAAAACAGCCGTCTGTCATCACTCTCTGTCTCCTACAGCTAAGCCAATTTTGAATCCACCTTATCAAGTTACCCTGTATCCCATGTGCATTTGCTTTCTTGATAAGTCTACCATGTGGGACCTTGTCAAAGGCTTTGCTGAAATCCATGTAAACTACATCAACTGCACTACCCTCATCTACACACCTGGTCACATGCTCAAAAAAATCAATCAAATTTGTTAGGCATGACCTCCCTCTGACAAAGCCATGCTGACTATTCCTAATCAAATTTTGTCTCTCCAAGTGGAGATAGATTCTCTCCTTCAGAATTTTCCCCAATAGTTTCCCTACCACTGACATGAGACTCACTGGTCTGTAGTTCCCTGGCTTATCTCTACAACCTTTCTTAAATAGTGGGACCACATTAGCTGTTCTCCAGTCCTCTGGCACCTCCCCTGTGGCCAGAGAGGAATTAAAAATTAGGGTCAGAGCCCCTGCAATTTCCACCCTCACCTCCCACAGCATCCTGGGACACAAATTGTCCGGACCTGGAGATTTGTCCAATTTTAAGCCTGCCAAAGCCTCCAATACCTTGTCACTCCCTATGACAATTTGTTCAAGAACCTCAGTCTCTCTCTCTGAGTTCCATATCTACATCCTCATTCTCTTGGGTGAAGACAGATGTGAAGTATTCATTCAACACCCTACCAATGTCCTCTGGCTCCATCCACAGAGTTCCCCCTTGGTCCCTAATGGGTCCTACTCTTTCCCTGGTTATCCTCTTCCTATTGATATACTTATAGAATATCTTAGGATTTTCCCTACATTTACCAGCCAGAGCTTTCTCATATCCCCTCTTTGCTCTCCTAATTGCTTTCTTAAGCTCCATCCTACACTTTCTGTTCTCCACTAATGCTTCCGTTGATTTGCTCTCCTTGTATTTGCTAAAAGCTTCTCTTTTCCTTCTCATCATACCCTGAATATTTCTGGTCATCCATGGTTCTCTGGGCTTGTTGCTCCTACCTGTTACCCTAGAGGGAACATGTTGGGCCTGTACCCTCCCCATTTCCTTTTTGAATGTCCCCCACTGCTCTTCTGTAGATTTGCCGACAAGTAACTCTTTCCAGTCTACCTTGGCCAGATCCTGCCTTATTTTACTAAAATTCACTCTCCCCCAATCCAAAACCTTTTTTTGCAACTTGTCTATTTCTTTCTCCATAACAAGGTTAAATTGTACCATGTTGTGGTTGCTTACACCAAAATGCTCCCCCACCAACACATCAACCACCTGTCCGGCTTCATTCCCCAGAATTAGGTCGAGCACTGCACCCTCCCTTGTTGGATCCTCTACATATTGAGCTAAAAAGTTCTCCTGTATACATTTTAAGAACTCTACTCCATCTAAGCCCTTAACATGATGACTACCCCAATTAATGTTGGGAAAGTTGAAATCACCTAATATAATTACCCTATTATTATTTTTACATACCTCTGCAAATTGTGCACATATTTGCTCCTAAATTTCCTGCTGACTATCTAAGGGTCTATAATAAACACCTAGCAATGTGGCTGTCCCTTTTTTATTCCTAAACTCTACCCATAAAGCTTCATTTGATGCCCCCTCCTGAACATCATCTCTCCTTACTGCAGTAACTAACTTAACTAATATTGCAATGTCCCATCCTCTTTTACCCCCTCCTCTGTCTCGCCTGAAGATTCTATATCCCAGGATATTGAGCTGCCAATCCTGCCCCTCCCTCAACCATGTCTCCGTGATGGTTACTATATCACAATTCCCCGTGTCAATCCTTGCCCTTAACTCATCCGTTTTACCTGTAATACTCCTGGCATTAAAGTAGAGGCCATCCATCCTGATCTTACTCCCTTGAAACTTACTTCTGTTGTATGCCCTCTGACCTGTTTGATTTCCTGTGTTTAGCTGTGTCCCTATTCTGCTAGGAGTCTGCGTCCCCTCCCCCTGTCAAATTAGTTTAAACTCCTCCCAACAGCACTAGCAAACCTGCCAGCAAGGATGTTAGTCCCGTCTGGTTCAGATGTAACCGTCCCTCTTGTACAGGTCCCACTTTCCCCAGAAATGGTCCCAGTGGTCCAGGAATCTAAAACCCTCCCTCCTGCACCAACTCTTAAGCCACGCATTCATCTGTGCTAATCTCCTATTTCTATACTCGCTAGCACATGGCACTGGGAGTAATCCAGACATTACAACCCGAGAGCTCCTGCTTTTTAGTCTGCTGCCTAACTCCCTGAATTCTTGACGCAAGACCTCATCCCTCTTTCTACCTATGCCATTGGTACCAACATGTACCATGACCTCTGCCTTATTACCCTCCCCCTTCAGGATGCCCTGCAGCCATTCAGTGACATCCCGGACCCTGGCACCAGGGAGGCAACACACCATCCTGGAGTCACGGTGACGGCCACAATAGCGCCTATCTGTTCCCCTGACTATAGAATCCCCTCTTCCTCTCTTTCCCGCTTCCTGTGCAGACAGGCTGCTTGTGGTGCCAGAAGCTTGGCTCTGTCCGCACTCCCTGGAGGAACCAGCCTCATCAGCCTCCAAAATGGAATACCGATTTGCAAGCGGGATCCCAGGGGACTCCTGAACTACCTACCTGATTCTCTTGGACTGCCTGGTGGTCACCCATTCTCTTCCTTCCTCAAGTCCCTTCAGCTGCGGTGTGACCACCTCTCTATACGTGCTATCCACAATGCTCTCAGACTCGCGGATGCTCCACAGTGTTTCCAGCCGCCGTTCAAGCTCTGAAACCCGAGCTTCCAGGAGCTGCAGCTGGACACACTTCCTACACACTTGCTGGTCCCGGGGACTGGAAATGTTCCCGGATTCCCACATGCAGCAAGAGGAGCCAACCATGGCTTTAAGCTCTCCTGCCATGACTAAACCCTTTAAATTTAAAACCTTAGAAGACTATTATAATTTTAAAAAATCAACTAAGTCTTGCTACAACAATGACTTACAATTCAATCCAGCTTGAAAAATACCCACCAGGACTTACTCACCAGTCAGCTGTGCTCTGTGGAAACTCTCGGCTCCCCTCACGCTCTTTGAGGACAGGTAGGAAATGAAAGGAGCTCCTTGCTCCCTCTTCACCGAACTCCCTCAGTGACAAAATGCCCACTTTAGCACTCTAATGCAACCCAAGTAAGCACTCCAGTGCAAACAAAATGCACCACCACCTGCAAGTTCCCCTCCAAGCTACACACCATCCTGACTTGGAACTATATCACCGTTCCTTCACTGTCGGTGGGTCAAAATCCTGGAACTCTCTTCCTAACAGCACTGTGGGTGTACCTACCCCACGTGGACTGCAGCAGTTCTAGAAGGCAGCTTCTAGCCTGCCCCATCTTCTCAAGGGCAATAACCATGGGCAATAAATGCTGGCCTAGCCAATGAAGCCCATATCCCATGAATGAATAAAAAAAAGACCAGCATCGTGGGGGGAAAGCACTGCAATATTAGCAACAAATATGTGAACAATTCCTTAAAACCCTTTTGTGTACCAAATTAAGACAAATGAGAACATTTATCTTGCACATTGAGTGTAGAAAGACATTGCAAGGCACTTAACAGAAAGGTAATTGGACAAAAATTGACACCCTATTACGTTTTTACAACTTATTTGCCCAGCATTTCCTGGGTCCCCTCCACCCAGGAACAGAACACACTTGCCCCACCCAAAGGCAGAAATAGCATCATTTTCCTAAGCAGGGTTACAGCCTCGATAGATCCGCCTGAGGGATTAGTCTGGTGAACATCCGTTGCACTCCCTCTATGGCAAGTATATCCTTCCTCAGAATGAGGAGACCAAAACTGTACACAATACTCCAGGTACCGTCTCACAAAGGCTGTTTAATTGCAGAAAGACTTCTTTACTCCTGTACTCAAATCCCCTTGTGATGAAGGCCAACATACCATTTGCCTTCCTAATTGCTTGCTGCACCTGCATGCTGGCTTTTCGTGACTCATGAACAAGGACACCCAGGTCCCTTTGGACATCAACACTTTCCAACCTCTCACCATTTAAGAAATATTCTGCCTTTCTGTTTTTTCTGCTGAAATGGATAACTTCACACTTATTCACATTATATTCCATTTGCCATGTTCTTTCCCATTCATTTAGCCTGTCCAAGTCCCCTTGAAGCCTCCTTGCATCCTCCTCACAACTTACATCCTCACCTAGTTTTGTGCCATTAGCAAATTTGGAAATATTACATTTGGTCCCCACATCCAAATCATTTATATAGATTTTGAACAGCTGTGACTCCAGCACTGATCCTTGCAGTACCCAACAAGAAGAAAGGATGGCCACGCATTCCCATGGCTGTCAAGATCACCACATCCCTCAATTTCTTCACCTCCAGCTCCTTCCAGGGATCTGCTGGCGATATCTTCAGGTCCTCTCAATCTGCAGCTCACAGCTGTAACACCCAGGTCACCGATGACACAGATGAGATGAGTCAAACCCGGGGGGCTGTCAGTTTCACTTCACTCACAGGATTTCTAAGGTCGAGGGAGGTGTAGACAATGTCCCCTCTAATTTTTTTTAGTTTGCGCGGGTGATTTTTTTAAGTGCGCAGGCCCCCCATGTGCAGTATTTTAAAGGGGCTGACTTGCACGCGGAGACTTTTGAGTTGCTGTGCAGCCACACACCCGCGCATCCTAGAGAGAACATCGGGCATAGACTGAACACCTGTGGCAATCGAGGCACGATCAGATCAGTCAGCCGTCTTTGTTAATCGGAAGGCCTTCCACTTCCTTAATGTACAGTTGGTCTGTGAGCACTGCAAGATTATCATGCAAGTCTGTACCAGGTATCCAGGGAGCTGCCATGACTCCTTCGTCCTTCAACAGTCTCAAGTTCCACAGGTTTTTTCTCCACCAAACGTCCTCAGCGGTTGGCTCCTGGGAGACAAGGAATATCCACGGAAGACCTGGCTGCTGACTCCAGTGAGGAACCCTACCACAGATGTACAGGAGAGGGACAACAGGAGCCATGTCAGCATCAAGGCAACATGATGAGGCTCCAGTGCCTTGACAGACCTGGAGACACTCTTCAAAATGCTCCAGGATTGTTGTGGTCTGCTGTGCCTTCACAACATGGCACTGCAGTCAGGACTGGAGCTGGTGCAAGAGGAAGGTGGAGAGTGCCTGGAATCCTTGGAGGAGGTGGAGGAGGAGGAACCTGATGTTCCGTTGGTGCCTGCAGCTGCAGACCTGGCTGCCAGAGAAGCCCATGATGGACTCAGCCAGGCACGCTTCACTTAAGAAGTATGCTTGCAGCATTCTACGCTTTGTCGCAAGACCCCTGTGCACACCCTCCTTCCTACAGTCACCCAGTCAGCCATCACAGTCACATCCTCCTCATCGAGGCTGATCATTCCGTTCACCAGAAGGAAAGTGACCCGGGTAAATGGGGGAATCCAACAAAGTAGAGGCCAAGAAAATGAAGAGTTCACATGAACTCATTCTTTCATTGAAATAAAGAGCATTAATGAAACAGTAAGTGCCAAAGTGATTATCTTTGTGCAACTAAGATGTCTTCCTCTTACCCTTTCTATTACCTCTATGTGGTGCTACCCCTGTAGCTTCAGCAGAGCTAGAGGCAGGCTGCATGTTCCCCTGCTCTGCCACATGAGACAGACGTCCTTTGGTTATGGAACACATGAGGGTCCTGCCAAAGACTACACACATGCAAGGGCATACTCGGTCATCGGAGCAGGAAGCAGCTTGTTCTGTCTGAGGCAGGGAGGGCAAGGGCCATGAAGTGGGGGCACCTTGAGAAGAGTTCCATTGCATGCGGCCTTTCTCTATCTTCCCTCTCAGGGCCCACCTGCACTTCCCTGCTAACCAAGAGCCAGAGACCACTTGGCTGCATGTCAGGCCATTGGTATTGATATTTAATGTATTAATATCACCATACATTAAATATCATGGTCTGCACTATGCTAATTTGGAAACCTATTTCATCTAGGTTGAGCACTAATTCATATCTTTCATCTCCCACAGGTGCGATGGAGGAGATGAGGGGGGTGCCCAAGGAATCCTCAAAGGAAGACCAGCACTCTGAGGATGCACCATCACATGACTCCTGCACACCCTCCACCAGCACAGATACACATACCTCATTGAGTCCAACATCACAGTTAGGTTATTTTCAAGGAAGAGATGCTTCAGGTACAGGCTAGGTACCTTTCAACGATGGCAAAAGATAAGGGAACCAATAACAGGGCTCCTTGGATGATGAGGGCGATAGAGATTATGATGAAACACAAAAGAGGGCATATGATGCATGTCAGGTGAATTCTTTAAGTGAGAACCAGGTCAGATACAATGAGTTGAGAGGGGAGGTGAAGAGGAAAATTAGTCTGGCAAAGAGAGAATATGAGAATAGAATGGCAGTCAACATAAAAGGGAACCAAATATCTTCTACTGGCATGTAAATAGTAAGCAGGTAGCAAGAGGTGGAGTGGGACCTATTAGAGATAAAGAGGGTAATATATGCGTAGAGGTGCAGGGCAAGGCTAATATGCTTAATGAATATTTTGTATCAATGTTCACTAAGGAAGAGGAATCTGACAAAATATTGGTAGAAGTGGAGAAAGTGGAGACAACGGATAGGGTAAAAATTGAGAGCAGGGAGGTACTAAAAAGGCTGACTATGCTTAGGGTGGATAAGACACCTGGTCCGATGGCCTGGTTTCCAGGTTGCTAAAGGAAGTGGGGGCAAAGACAGTGGAAGGGCTTGCCTTAATCTACCAATCTTTCCTGGATATGGGAGAGGTGCCAGAGGATTGGAGAGTGGCAAATGTGGAACCTTATTCAAGAAAGGGTGTAAGGACAGGCCAAGCAATTACAGGATAGTTAGTTTAATATCAGTGGTGAGTAAGGTTTTAGAAACAATAAACAAGGAAAAAATCAGCAGGCACTTGGAGAGGTTCGAGTTAATTAAGGATAGCCAACATGGATTTGTCAAAAGCAGATCAATCTAGACTAATGTAATTGAATTTTTCCGATGAAGTGACAGAAAAGGTTGATGAAGGGAATGATGTGGATGCTGTTTTTATGGATTTTAACAAAGTATTTGATAAGGTACCAAATAAAAGGCTGGTTAACAAAATTGAGGCGCATGGAATAGCAGGGTCAGTGTCAAATTGGATTTAAAAAATTGGCTTAAGGACAGAAAACAGCAAGTCGTAGTAAATGGTTGTTTTTCAGAATGGAGGATGGTAGACAGTGCTGTTCCCCAAGAGTCAGTGTTAGGACACTGCCTTTTTTGCTGTATATGCATGACTTTTATCTTAGAATCCAGAGTAGAAGCTCAAAATTTGCTGATGACTCCAAATGTGAAGGTGTGGCAAACAGTAAGGATGATATGAACCACCTGCAACAGGACATAGAGCAGAATGGGCAGAGAGGTGGCAGATGGATTTAATACTGACAGGTGTGAGGTGATGCATTTTGTCAAAAGGAATGGGGAAAGGCAATATATACTGAAATACTGAATGGCACAGTTCTAAAGAGTGCACAGGAACAGAGGGACTTGGGGGTGTATGTGCATCAATCTTTGAAGGTGGCAGGACATTTTGAAAGAGTGGTTCGTAAAGCATATAGGATCTTGGGATTCATAAACAGAGGCATTGAGTACAAAAGCAGGGAAGTTATGCTGAACAAATGGGATTAGGTAGACAGGTCAGGTGTCCTTAATGCATCGGTGCAGACTCGATGGGCCGAAGGGCCTCTTCTGCACTGTATGATTCTGTGAACCTTTCTAAAGTTCTGGTTAGACCCCAACTGGAGTATTGCATCCAGTTCTGGTCACCAAAGTTTAGCAAGGATGTGAGGCTCCTTGAAAGGGTGCAAAGGAGATTTACCAGAATGATTCCAGGGATCGGGGTGTTTAGTTACAAAGTTATGTTGGAAAAACTGGGTTTGTTTTCCTTAGAACAAAGGAGATTGAGGGGAGATTTAATAGAAATGTACAAGATTATAACAGGCTTAGATACGTTAGACAAGGAAAAACTGTTCCCATTAACTAATGGTACAAGGACTAAGGGACACAGATTGAAGGTTTTGGGCAAGAGATGCAGGGGGAATGTGAGGAAGAACTTTTTTTTACGCAATGGGTGGTACTGATCTGAAACTCGCTGTGCACGAGGGTGGTGGAAGCAGAGACAATCAATGACTACAAAAGGAAATTGCTTGGCCCCTTGCAGGGCTACAGGGATCGAGCCCGGGAGTGGGACTGACAGAATAGCTCCGTGGAGGGCCAGCATGGACTCAATGGGCCAAATAACCTCCTTCTGTGCCATAAATGACGCTGTGACTCTATGGCTCTAAGTGTCAAGTGACAGCGTGATATCTAATACTGTCACCAGGTCTTGGGACCACTCCTATCTCTCCATCACCAATGCCGAGCACTACTGCCACTCTGCCAATCTCAAGTGCTTCCTCCTCCATCGCGGTCAGAGTCACCGTGGCTCCAACCCCAGGTTCCCTGCCTCTCCCTGGAGCCTGGAGTTGTGGGCTGTCTTCTCCTGCAATGGGAAAAGACAGAGCATCAGGAGTGTGAGGCGTGAACAGAGCACTGAGGATGGGCGGTGAACATTTGAGGAGGCTGATTGTGAGGTATGAGTGTGAGAGGGCGATAGGATGAGGGTGAGTGTTGTCTTCTTTTTTATTCGTTTGTGGGATGTGGGCGTCGCTGGCTAAGCCAGCATTTCTTGCCCATCCCTAATTGCTGTTGAGGGAGATTTGAGGAGGAGGAGGGAGATTTGAGGAGGAGGCGGGAGAGAAAGGAATGTGTGTGACAGCAAGGTGTGTCAGTCAGAGGAGTGCTGTGCAGGAGAATGCTACGGAGGTGAGAGAGTGATGGCTGCTAGCTGAGAGCTGCAAGACGCTCACCTTGACGGACCTCATCAGATCATTAATCCTTTTCCAGCACTGGATCCAGGTCCTGGGCACCACACTCCTGCTGCTCACCACCTCTGTTACTTACAGCCATGCCCGCTTGATGAGGCTGGCTGGCCTTCTTCTCCCATACCCAGGGAAGAGGACTTCTCTTCTGGCCCTAACTCATACATCATGACCTCCAGGGATGAGTCTGAGAACCAAGGGGCAGCCTTCACACATCTTGCCGCTATCCTACAGCAGTTTCCTCCTTCCCATGTGTATCTTCAAGGCCTTACTCAGTGCTGTAATTGTGAGTCCTGTTAGGATCTCTTTAAATAGAGATCCATCATTGCTTGTTTAGGCGCATCATCCCCACAGCCCTCCCTAATTGGTCAGGGAACCCAGAAGCAAGATGATAATGTTGCGGTTCAGTGAAAGAGCTCGGCAAAGCCCACTAATTAGTCAAACGAGTTTCCTACCCGCAAATGGTCCCGCCAATTCAGCAGGGACTAAGTCCAAACAATTCTTCCCATTGTCTCTGCAGCCTATGTGCATTGATCCCAAAGGGTTTGGGACCCTTCAGCTGCTGTAAGTTCCATTGAAGCCTACGGAGGGTTTAATGGATGGACTTTCCAGGAAAAGCCCTCGATCTTTCCCAGTCACACTCCTTCATTTGGGGTCAGATGGAACGTTCGCTCCCAGCCCCCTCCCTGTCTGGAATTTAAAGGGCCACTGCAAGTGGAGAGGAAACTCCTAGCTTCCTGAGTGGAAATCTTGATTTACACCCACTCTGGCCCCTGAAACCTCAGGGCCAGTGTCTTAATTGTTAATGGAAAGTGGAATTTCACACAATTGTGCTAACTGCACATTTCACTGCGTTTGGCACACTCTCTTGAAGCCTAAGGATGAGACATTTAACAGCTATGTACTTAATTCACCATTAGGTCGTAGTATTAAATCCCTGACCCAAGTATCAAATCATACTGCTAACCAAACCACAGCCAGTTTGAGGTAATTCACATCTCCAACCAACCTGCTGCTGAGTCCAAGATCCTAAGAACAATCTCCATTATCAGCATTCCCCAAATTAAATTGGATCATCTCTGTACCAAAACTTACCTCTCTGGAAAATCTTGGCTCTTTCTGCCCATCTGTTTAAATACAGTCAGGGTGTCAAGAGATGCTCTGGATTGGTCACACAGTATGCACAGGGGTGATGAATTCTTTGTAATTCACTATCTAGGAAAGTCATCTATTCTGTGAGGTCACAGATCATTTTGTATCATTCCAGGACAGATGAAAAAGAAGCAGCAGATTCAGTAGTTAAAAACAACAATCCACTGAAATCTGGGTACACAGAAGATAGTATTGTCATGCAGGCCCCCACCTGCCAAGAATGAGGCATATTAACTTTGTAATATGAACATTGATTTTAAACTGTTCCTGGGAAGAAGAGAAGGCCTGTTACAAGGGCTGCCAGACACTTAGCTGAAAAATATTTGCATACTAACAGACAGTGCTTGCGGAGACAAAGGATCATTCCCTGACACATTCAACCCACAATGGATTTTGATCACCAGACATTGAAGGTGTAAAGGAGAGCATTCCAGAGATGCTAAGGTGATACAATCCACAAAAGCCAGCTGGTCACATGACTAACTGGTTGGCCCAGGGTGTTTTGAACTAGCCACAGAGTTTTTGAACTCAGAAAGACTGTTTGCTCCTGGAGTGAGAAGACCTCTCCTGTCTGCTCCCATCTCTTTCTCACAAGCCGCTGGACCCACTGAGGACACATGAACTTGAAGAGAGACAAGTCTTCTACATCGAACAAGATTTAAGAAGAATACTGGGCCCTAACGAAAAGCAAGACCTACCTACAATCAAGGACTTTACAGTGAGCTCGAAGAACAGTAAACAAAACCATCTTCAGATATTGCCTCAAACTTTTCCACTTTATTTATTCTGCTCTTTTCTGTCTCCATCTGCATGTGTGTATTGTGTATGCATGCTAGCGTGGGCGCATCGCGTATCTGTAGGCGTTAACCTAATTAGTGTTTAAGTTTAATAAAGTTCAACCTTTTATCTTTACACCTAAGAAAACTGTTTGGCTAGTTTCTTTGCCTTAGAATTGGACACTAATGAACAAGGATTCACTATGGGAGAGTTTTTTAAAAACGCTGTGTTTAAAATTAAACCCTGTTACGGTAAGACCAGATGAAGGCTGAGAGGGAACCCAAAACACCTTTCTTACCTGGTCGTAACAGTATTAAAAAGCTATAACATTGTAGTAACAATGTGATCCCACCATCACTACTACAGGACCACATGATTGGCGCAGTGCTTTCCTGATAGTCTAGTATTTAAATGAGAAACCAAGCATGGTACAGACCAGGACCATCACAGGTTCAATCCCTGATTTAGCTGGGCACTGCAATTGGGTCCAACGGCCCAACCCCAAATACTTTGAGCAAGCAAATGAACTCCTATTGGATCCATGTTCACAGCCCATCAATTAGCAATCTGAATAAATGATTTAATTTGTTAATCTAGCAGAACAGTTCTGGCCATTGGTGGATTATCACTCACATTCCCAGCACTCAAGAATGACCCCCAGTAACACCAGAATGTGAATTCCCTGATTTCACTGCTGAATCAAACACCAACTGCAAATAAAATGTGTTTACCAGAATCCAACGCCCTTCAATTGGACAGAATCAGCTGAGACTTTCCCATTTGCCTGACCTCAGTAACTCAACTGTTGCTCTTACCGCACCAAAGTCAAAACTGACCTAGTATTTAAATGAGAAACCAAGCATGGTACAGACCAGGACCATCACAGGTTCAATCCCTGACTTAGCTGGGCACTGCAATTGGGTCCAACGGCCCAACCCTAAATACTTTGAGCAAGCAAATGAACTCCTATTGGATCCATGTAGGAGTGTGGAATTCTGTACCTCAGCACTTACAGGCAATGGTTGCAATGGTGGTTCCATGGGTCATCAATCTGGTTAAGGGGAAATGATTCCTGTTCCTCTGCGGGGAGGCAACTTCACCATCTCCAAAATTAAGGAGGTGGTGGGCGGTCGCCTCCTCGTAGCAGACGTGATGTACAACAATGCTCTCTTCCGGTTCATCAACATGTACACCCTGGTCCAATACAGCGAGCGTCTGACAATCCTCCAGCAGCTCCCACTGCTGCTGGCGACATCCAGGACGATCATTCTAGGCGGTGACTTCAACTGCATCATTGATGCAGCTGGATGATCCAGCAGCGACAACAGCAAACTGGATGCTACGTCCAGATTCCTAATGGAAACAGTAAAAGATACCAAGTGGATGACGTCTTCAGCAACCCTGCAGACGGAGCGCAGCGTAGATACACCTGGTCAAGATCGGACGGGTCTGCCCGTTCCAGGATTGACTTCCTGTTTGTGTCCTCTGCTGTCACGGTCAGATCCACCGACGTCAAGCCGGTGTTCTTCTCTGACCACTGCCTCCTACTGGCCGACAGTCACTTACAGGATGACCAGCGGATTGGTAGGGGGACATGGAAGCTGAAACTAATGCTGCTGACTCCAGAGGACATTGAGGAACTCAAAAGGGATTACAAAGATTGGAGAACCGTGAAACCCCTCTTTGAGTCTCCAGTTCACTGGTGGGAGGCGATCAAGGAGAACATCAAGAGGTTCTTTAGCTTCAAAGTTGTTCAGAATGTGTGAGAGAGAGACAGAGGGAAATGTCCCGACTCCAGAAGAAAATGCAGAATTTGCTCTGGCTGCAGTCAATAGGGATCGAGGTCAAGAAGGATCTCCAAGAGGTAAAGAGTCACGGAGACCTCCATTATCATCTTCTGGTCCAGAGTCCGCTCCGTTGAGCAGGATGAGATGTGCTTGCATTTCTTCTTCCAAAAGGTACACAGAGAGAGCTCTGTGATCAGCAGCCTGAAGGAAGAGGACGGCTTGGTAACGTCATCACAGTCTGACATACGAATGATTAGCAAATCCTTTTATGCTGGGCTGTGAAGCCGACGGACAGCATGGCCTCCCAGTCTTTCCTGTCATCTATCACGGAGGTCTTAGATGATAGTACGCGGGGGAGTCTGGACAAACCACGAACTCTGTACGAGCTGACAAAGGCCATCAGGTCCTTCCAGATGAGTAAAACTCCCAGAAGCAACGGCTTAGCGGTTGAGTTGTATTCGGCCCTGTGGGACTGGATCAGCCCAGACCTGCTGGAAGTATACGTGAGCATGCTTCTGGCCACCAGCATGCCAGAATCCATGAGAAAAGGCATCATCACCCTCATCTACTAGCGGAAGGGGTAGAGGGCAGAAATCAGAAATTGGTGGCCAATCTCACTGCTTAATGTAGACTACAAGATTCTGTCCAAAGTCATCGCCAGTCGGGTCAAGTCTGCTCTGGAGTTGGTGATTCACCCCGATCAGACCTGTACTGTATACGGCAGGAAGATCTCTGATAGCATTGCGCTACTCACGATTGCCTATGTACGGGACAGGGGGGTGGACACCTGCCTCATCAGCTTGGACCAGGAGAAGGCTTTTGACAGGATATCGCACACAAACATGATGGACGTGCTGTCCTAAATGGGGTTTGGGGAGGGAATCTGCAATTGGATCCAACTGTTCTACACAAACATCAGTAGCGCAGTCTCAATCAATGGGTGGGAATCGGAAAGTTTCCCGATCAAATCTGGAGTCAGACAGGGCTGTCCTCTCTCCCCGGTCTTGTTTGTTTGCTGTATTGAACACTTTGCTGAGTCTATTAGGAAGGATGCGAGCATAAGAGGGGTGACAATCCCAGGCAGCGGAGGCACTCAGGTCAAAGCCTCCCTGTACATGGACAATGTCACCATTTTCTCCTCGGATCTGCTGTCCGGTTGCAGGTTGATGAGCATCTGCGACCAGTTCGAACTGGCCTCAGGAGCCAAAGTAAATCGCAGCAAGAGCGAGGCCATGTTCTTTGGGAACTGCCGACCGATCCTTTGTCCCCTTCTCCATCAGGCCAGACTACCTGAAGGTGCTGGGAATATAGCTCGGAGGGGCCGGGGCATGGGCCAAAACCTGGAAGGAGCAAATAACCATGGTACACCATGAATTGAGCACGTGGGAGCAGCGTTCTCTCTCCATTGCGGGTAAGAACCAGGTCATCAAGTCTGAGGCGCTCACGTTGTTGCTGTATGTGGCGCAGGTCTGACCCATACCCCACTCCTGCACCTTGGCAGTCACCCAAGCATTCTTCCACTTTGTCTGGAGATCCAAAATGGACCGGGCCCAGAGGGACACGACATTCAAACCTCTGGATAAAGGGAGAAAAAATGTACCCAACCTGGCCCTCATCCTGATGACCACCTTTGTGTGTGGCTGCATTAAGCTGTACGTAGAACCCCAGTACGCAAACATCAAATGTCGCTACATGCTGAGGTTCTGTCTGTCCCCGGCATTGCGAAGGATGGGTCTGGTCACAATGCCGCGGAACGCTCCATCCAGTTGGACCGTGCCGTACCACCTATTCTTCGTGGAAAAGTTTGTGTAGAAAAACACCTTTGACCACCAATCCATCAGGCAGTGGTCTGCACGAAATGTCCTCAAGGCCCTACGTGAAAAGGAGATGGTGGATCCGGTTGGATGGCTCCCCGAGCAGACCGCCAAAGTCATTTGGTAAAATGCCTTATCACCAGAACTTTCAAACAAGCACCAAGACATGGCTTGGCTGGTGGTGAGAAGGGCCCTCCCCGTCAGATCCTTCCTGTACGCCCGGCATCTCCCCGTCTCTGCACGTTGCCCTCAAGGTGGCTGTGATGGGGAAGAGACAGTTGCTCACCTCCTTCTGGAATGTGCCTTTGCAAAGCAAGTGTGGAAAGAGATGCAGTGTTTTTTTGTCGAGGTTCATCCCGAGCAGCTCTGTAACACAGGATTCTGTGCTCTATGGTCTGTTGCCAGGGATGCACACTGAGATAAACATCAACTGCTGCTAGAGGACCATCAACTCAGTGAAAGACTGTCTTTGGTCTGCCCGAAATATGTTGATGTTCCAGTGCAAAGAGTGTCCACGACCAAATGTTGCAGACTGGCACATTCCAAGGTCCAGGACTACGTGCTGAGGGACGCACTAAAGCTTGGGGCAGCTGCGGCAAAGGCTCAATGGGGAAAGACCACTGTGTAAGGTCCTCCCGCCATAGTGAACTGAGGGGCTGGAACCATGGGAAACCCCTTGGGCTGTATACACCAAATATGGTTTTGCTGTGAATGCAAATATACATTTCATGTAAAATGGAATGGAAGGGTTGTGAGGCAACTCACTTTCTGTATTGAAGAAAACTGATTTCTTTTGCACTTTCTGGAATGTCAACTTGGAACTGTTTTGCAATGCATTTTTTACAGATGTTTATGAATAAAGTATATTTTTGGGAAAAAAATGCTGCTCCCCTGTTTGTGTCTACACGTAATTTCCAGTTCATAGAGCAGCCAGTGTTCAGCACATTTGTGATTCCTGCATTAATATTGTGATATTTGCTTATTGCTGTTGGTTGAATGTTTCATGATTCATTTCCACATGTTTTTACTCTGACCTTTAGCTAAGGTTCGATGAAGTGAATCATTTCACTGCAGAGTATCAAGTCCGACAATTTGCACCACATCCAATAGACATTGGCTCGTGGATCTATAGAACGGAGTAGGTCTTCTCTTTACAATGAAATGGAGAACGCAGGGATGTAACATATTACACTATACATATCAATCTCCCCTCCTATAAATAAACATCTCTATTTCTACAGTCACCTCCATACAAGATAACCTTCCCTTTTTAGCTGGTTGCTAGACACTGGGACATATTGTGATTATATTGGCCTACAGTTGCTCTGTGTCCAAGAATTTTCATGCGACAGCTGAGAATGGAGCTGCAAGGATCTCACAGGGAGCAGAGTTCAGGGAAACCTCCTGAACAGGGAACAGCATGTTGTGCTAAATATCAATGTGGCTGGAAACCTAGCAACAAAATCAAAACAAAGCTGGAAATACTCAGCAAATTAGATAGAAAAACAGAAACCAGTCGAAGTTTCGGGCCTTAAGTCCCTTCTTCGGGACTAGGGGATATTGCTGATGAACGGGTATTTAAACAGTATTTATTTAAGATGGAGAGGAGATTTGATAGAGGTGTTCAAAATCATGAGGGGTCTGGTCAGAGTAGATAGGGAGAAACTGTTCCTGTTGGCAGAAGAGGACACCAATTTAAGGTGCTTGGAAAAAGAATCAATGGCAACATGAGGAAAATCCTTTTTACGCAGCGTGTGGTTAAGATCTGGAATGCAATGTCTGAGAGTGTGGTGGAGGCAGGTTCAATTGAGGCCTTCAAAAGAGAACTGGATAATTGTCAAGATCTGAATTGCCTTTTTTCCTTCCCTGATTTGTTGTGTTCACTGACAATCCATAACTTAATAGCTTTATTTATTTGCTCCCCTTTCCCTCTTCCTATGAATAGACAGGTAGTCTGGTCCCAAACCTCTGCTAATACTCCACCACGAACATCATAACGAGTTATTCAGTGAATCAGGATATCTCCTTTACATTGGAGATGATACTACACCAGAATATGCTGCCAAAATAATGGTGAGGTTAATGGCGTAAATGGTACAGCAACTTCAGGCGAGAGGCAGATGCCTGGTTAAATGTGAGTATACAAATGGTGCTGTCTGAGTTACAGCACTCGGCCGGTCGCTTTGTGAAAATGGCATTTCATCACTGAATGTCATGAAGCCGTTTTATCTGCACACTCGATGCAAACTAAACTTGCTACAGTTAGTCAAGTCCCGTCATTTCAAGTATAAGTACCCTTTTAATGATTTGATAAATGTTAATTACAGCCAGTCAAGCTCTTGGGCACCGAAAATTAACTGTTACAAGTGTGAAGTCTCATTTTTTTCAGGAATTAATTGTCGGAGATTTTACAAATGTCAAATTTATTTTATTGTCCTTTCTGTCTTCTTTTTTCTCTCTCACTTAACCCAGTCTTTCCTTCCCTCTATTTCTGTTTCTGTATCTGATTTGAGATTGAATTCACTCTCTAATTCACCCTCCTTCCCAGTCCTAGTGATGTGCATTTCTCAATCCTTCACTCTGATTGCTTAAGGAGATACACAATTGTTTGCCCTGTTCACTTAGTTTCCACACTTGCAGCAAGTCGCCATGCATAAAATGTAAATGCCCTTATCATGCAAGGTCATGTCTAATGAACAGCAAATGCAATTAGATGCCCTAGCACAGCGGGCCCAGCATGTGTTGACCGGAGAGAGGATTCTGCCATCTAGTGGCCAGAAAGAAAAAGCAGTTTGAGTGAAAGAAACACTTACTTGCAGTGGCAGTGCTTTGGGTAGGTGCCTGGTGCAATAATAAAGACTTGGTTCTGAAGAAAGGTCTCTGACCTGAAACGTTAACTCTGCTTCTCTGCCAGATCTGCTGAGTATTTTCAGCATTTCTTGTTTTTATTTCAGATTTCCAGCATCTGCAGTATTTTGCTTTTAATAAAGACTAGGTTGTTGGTTACAGCGTCTGATATTAGGTATTGCGAAGATACAATTATCACTCAGTAGTGACGGCGGCACAGTGGCGCAGTGGTTAGCACCGCAGCCTCACAGCTCCAGGGACCCGGGTTCGATTCCGGGTACTGCCTGTGTGGAGTTTGCAAGTTCTCCCTGTGTCTGCGTGGGTTTTCTCCGGGTGCTCCGGTTTCCTCCCACAAGCCAAAAGACTTGCAGGTTGATAGGTAAATTGGCCATTATAAATTGTCACTAGTATAGGTAGGTGGTAGGGAAATATAGGGACAGGTGGGGATGTTTGGTAGGAATATGGGATTAGTGTAGGATTAGTATAAATGGGTGGTTGATGTTCGGCACAGACTCGGTGGGCCGAAGGGCCTGTTTCAGTGCTGTATCTCTAATCTAATCTAATCTAATCTAAAACAGAGCAATGTGGAGTCCTGGGGGACTTATTGATCTCAGGCCACAGATTAACAATCACATCAACAAATCTGACAAATGTGATACAGGTAAAGAAGATCGTATTCTTTACCAGTGTTCAAGTCTTTGGAATATAACAAAAGCTATTTGGCTTCTATAATGGGCAATCTGAATAACCTGTTTGCTGATCAAATAGTGACAGCAACAATTGCCCCCAGTCAGTCTAACCACATATCACAAAGCTGCTTTATTGTGCTTAGAATTTGTAAATTATTGAATAATTTGAATTACACAATGTAAATAACAGCAAAGTAAGCTAAAAAAATTACGTTTCTGATCATTTGAATTAAGCAATTTTGAATTAAGAGATGTAGACTGTAAGGGATGAAGATTCAATAATGGAAGTCAGAGGACAACTGAGTATGATCCTGATTCTAACGTCCCGCACCCAATAGTGACCCTCAGGGCTGGTCCCACCAGAATATGTAGGGCAGGGGAGGGCATCTTATTTGCACCTGTGCTGCTACCAGTGTATCTCAGCTGCTCCAAGCTGCCGTGAAATCCAGCATCTCTGCCCAGCCCAGGTACATGGTGTCCAGGCTCCATACAAAAAGTACACAATGTCTTCTTGTTTTCTTTGGAGGTCCCGAGGAAGACCCTACCCCGAGACCCCACCTCCTTATATTGATGACCCTGTAGGAGTAAGCAAAGGGTCTGCCCCACAGCCAGGATCCAGCATATATGTGGCCCAGCAACATTTGCAGCCATGCTAGTGGACTCCTGGCCACTTCTCTTTATGTAGCTGCATCCCTTTAAATTTACCCATCATTAGGTTCTACTTACATGCAATCTCCTATCACCCTGAGCAAGCTCCCAATGCTGGACCCAGTATAAAACAGAAGCTAAACCTTACAATGTACAGTACAATGGGCTCAGTACACTAATGGGTGAATGCTAGATATTGGCCTATTTATTGGACACGTACATAGAAATTCCCAGTGATGATATGCTGTGCAGTTAGTATTGAGGCTAATAAACTTCATGAGCGATGGATCGAGCTCTTCTATTGCTTTGTTTCTTTGATGCAAGGTGGGATATGAGGAGGAACATTTTTATGCATGAACTCGTTGCCCATGAGGGCGGTGGAAGTGGAGATGATGAATGATTTCAAAAGGAAATTGGATGGGCACTTGAGGGAAATAAACTTATAAGGCTGTGGGGATAGAGCCAGGGAATGAGACTGATTGGTTTGCTCTACAGAGAGCCAGCATGGACTTGATGGGCCAAAGGGCCTCTTTTTGTGCCATTATGACTCTATGACTCTATGAGTCATTCTGCACACCCTGGATTTAGTTGTGCTGGCGGGGCTCCCGATGCCAGGCTGAAAAGGCGAGGGGAACCCCACCTCGACCTTACGGAGCCCCCCGGCACGATTCAGCGGTGCTCAGGCACTTAAGTGCCCGACTCCAAGATCCCTGTCCCTTTAAAGATGGGTATCCAGCTTCCGAGCTGCCAGCCAATCAGAGGGCTGGCAGCTCAGTACTGTCGGCAACCCCACCAGGAGCTGTGGCCACTGCTGGTAGGTTTTACAGGAGGCCTGGGAGCAAGCCCAGTGCTGGAGACCCAGAGAGAGGTAAGTAAGGCGTGTTCACCAGGGCCAGTCTGGTAGGCCCCAGCGATGTTGTGCGGGGAGAGGGTGGGTGATGAGGGCGGGGGAAATGGGGGGTATAATGGCAGGTGGGAGGTGGAGTGTTTGCCAGCGGGGGCCCTCCGTGGTTCACAGATTGCTCATGGAGGAGGCCCTCCCAAGCCCACAGGGAGGTTGCCTCATTTCACCATGTGTGTAGAGGCCCTTAAGTGTCCATTAATTGGTCACTTAAGGGCCTCAATTGGCCTATGGGCAGGAAGGCTGGCTTCAGCCTATCCTGTCCCAACTTAATTGTGGTGCGACAGGAAAGCGACAGACCATCCGCCTCCTGTCACAATTCTATGGGCCCCCTCACCCGTCTCCGGGGTACCCATTAAATTCAGTCCACTGTGTTTCAACAATCCACTCTCAGTGGGATTCAGATGCTGCCCTCTACATCAATCACTATATTGTAACATTGGAACAAATGAGAGATTGGTATTCATCTCATCGCAACATTTCACAAACATTGAATTACCTCTTGAGAATGTCGTGACTATTCTGATGATAAGTCCTGAGCAGTTAAAAACCATCAAACAGCACCCCCCGTGAAAATAACAGCTATTGTCCATTAATAATGAATAAGTTGAGCATCAAACACAGGCTGGTACGGTCTGATATTGACACCCATGTGAAGAGCTGTTGTTGTCACAACACACACAAGCTTTTCCAGCCAAGAAGAGCTGACTCTGAAACTGTACGTAAACGAGGCTCTGCTCGCCACACTGGAGTGATTTCCTGATGCAGCACAAACTTAACATAACCTGTGCTTTGTTTCCTTTTGATATTTCTCCTCAGTTTCCTACTCTTTGTCCCCTCTGTTCCTGGAGGTGAGGACTCTTGCTGCGACATAGTTCCTAGAGTGTCAGCCACCTTCTCGTATCCGACCCAAATGGCCACTATTGTCCAGCTGTTGTAAGTTTCAGAGTGGTTCTAATATCCTACTCAATAGACGGCTTGTAACAATTCAGTTGACTGCAGACAGGAGATGAGGCTGACCCACCTCTAAACCATGAGTTAACTTACCCCTGCAGACAAAGTGATTGCGCTATCTGTTAATAAAGCTACAGGCCCGTTTCATTATCTAGAAATAAGGCAGTGACTGTAACTGACCTACAAAGTGTCCTATCTGTTTAAAAAAACAGCCTTGCATGCTCCCATCTTTATCTTTCTCTCTATGCTGGTGCTATTCTCAAGGGAGTGGTATCTGAGGTGATGCTTCCCCCAGACTTCTGAATTTTTACATTGCAAAGAGTGCAGTCTGGATAACAATATTAAACTACACATTGATAAGGTTTTAATCTGGAAAAAGGGATATTTGGCTTTTCAACTTCCCATGCCCAAAGCATGGCTTCTCTCCCCTCCCCCCCCCCCCCACCCACCCCCCACACAAGCACGTACTGACTTTTAGCCACTCAGCGTTGCTCCAACTACCCCAACCCCCACCAGCCTCAAAGCCATGCTCCAAACTTGTCCCACCCTCAGACCGCTGCTTCCAGCTTCTCTCTCTCGAGCCTAAATGCTGCTTCCATCACCCCCTTTACACTTCAATGTGAGCGCTGGTTTCTTCTCTCTCCTTTCCTCCTCCCTAAATAACGCTGGTCCTTGTGTCTCTACTCTCTCCACCTCAAGTTTGTTGCTTACCCTTCTCTCCAAGTACCATTCCTGAGCTCATGCTCCTGCTGCAATTGATACATGATAAGCGAGAGTTTCCAATCTCATAACTCCCATCCATAATGCCCACACAGTGGCAGCACCAGCAGCAAGCAGCACAAATGCAGGACTTGGGTAATGAGCCTGGGCCACTCTGATTTTGATGGACCCAGGCACAGGGTCCTCAGAATGCTGACTGCCCATTGACCGTGTCAATCACGAGCATTTAACATATGTGCTCTCTGTTGGCTGTTAAAGTCCCATTGTACAATGAAATGAGTTTATGCGGTGTGCCTTCACCCCAGCCTCAGCAGGTGTGCAGCAAGAGAAGCTCCTAGGATTGTGCTGAGTTGGCTCATCCCTATCAACGTAAGTGTAGAAGCACTGCAATTGGCCTCATTTGGCAGGGCTCCTGCTCTTGGCATCTATCCTGCAATGCCTCCTGGGTGTGTATGAACTTTAATGGTGAATGAAGACAGGAACCAGCATGTCTGAGATTCCCCTATAGAGAATAGCCTAACATTCACTGACAGAACACACACTCGAGTAATGGTCATGGCACATAATGGAGAATGATCATAGCCCAGCAAGGAGCCAACACTTCCAGCAAATATAAAATAAAATGTGACAAACGAAATTACACTCAGGATATAACAGAATGTTGTCTGTGGTATTTATACAACAGTTTGAACACATTCCCAACTGGAGGGCAGCAACACCAATGAAAGCAGTAATATGTACAATGGCAGAGGAATATATGCATCACAATGAATCAATGGCCTCTTTTCAAGATCTTCTGAGCAATTCTTACAGTTAGATTTGTCACCTGATGAGCTGCAGGCTACATTTCAGAACACAGATACAATCCACAAAGACTATGAATGAGAAAAAGCAGAGGAGATAATGTCACAGTTGCTGGTATTTTAAGATTCCATCCCATAACATGATGGCTATTATTGGATGAATGGTGTTTCAATGCAACAATCCTTCACGTGTTGTAAGCGAGTCAGCCAATGGAAGCTTGTACATACTCCTCAATGTATACAGTTACACATTCAAGGATTTCCAGTGAATCATAAACATGTTTTAGTAGAGCATCTGAAAGCCATCAAAGTTGGGTAAAAGCAAATGAACAGTCAAGCCCTCTTTCACATGTTCACAGATATTGCCAACATTCAGGCTGAAAAACATGGTTCATGACCAGTTCAACGTGCCACTCTTAGCAGTTTTTAAAGAACTTACTGATAATTCAGCAGTTTCCACGAGGCATCAATTGGCATCAATACCCTTGTTAGAAAGTGTGGAGCTGGAATAATCCAAGTGCTGTACAGTCAGTTACTGAGCATGTGACGTATGCAGTGACACATTCTGTCTCTATTCTGGTTTCTACATGTGCCAATGGTTTTGTTCTGTCTCTTCATATTCCCTATTCCATTTCACATGTTCATTGGTAACATATAGCAATCATTACAGAATGAAAATACACGAGGCACTAACTCAATGATGATAGCAAAGACTTCCCTGTCAAAGACGTGAAGCATTCAGCAACTCAGCAACCTTTGGTTTTCAGCTGTGCTTTTCATGAAATGGTGCGTAGCCCTGACTCAGAAACATTAGGCTGGATTTTCTGCTTGGGGTCAGGACCCCGATGTCAGGATTATTTCCAGGTCCCGACCCCACATTGTATCAGAACGGGATCACGGGATGTGGTTTTCCAGTAATTCAGCATTAATTGGCTAGAGGTTATGCTCACTTTCCAATTATGGGTGCGGGAGATGGGGAGGAGGCGGGAGTCTAATTGAGCAGACCAGATTTTTAAGTACTGACTGGAGCCATACTGTGGTTGCTGTTTCAGCTAGAGATGGCAGCAAGAGGAGAGGAGCAGGAATGCCACAGCTCAGCCACCCATGCCAGGGCAGCCCCAGGGTTTTATGATGCCTCCCTTGGAGGAGGTGGGAGATCGGAGAAGTGTGCTGCTCCCGGAGAATGGCAGGAGAAGGCCTGGCTGGAGGTGGCAAACCAAGTCAGCAGGCACAATGTGGGAAGGAGAACGTGGGTTCAGTGCAGAAAGCGGTTCAATGACCTTCTTTGTTCTGCCTAGGTGAGTGTGGCATGACACCTAGATGAGAGGCCTCCAGGTTTGTGGTCACTGGCAGACACAGGAGTTCGGCAGCCTGAGGACACACAGTGCTCATGCACATAGCAGAAATGTGTACCCAGGCACATTACTGACCCATTAGCAAAGCTGGAAACCCTAACACTATTGAGGAGCATCCAGCAGTAAAGAATGCGACCTTTCATGTAAATGAGCCACTGGAATGGTTGATCAGGGCCAGCAGTGCTTTATCTCTCACTCTTCTTTGGCCTTGCTGAAGCCAAGAGCGCCCAGTGCCCGAGAGAGGGCTTGGAGAGGTGGTGGACAGCCCCCACTCACTATCCTGACAATCATGGAGGAGTTAGCCCTTGGGACAGCGAGGGTTGCAGCACATGAAGAAGTGGGGGATGGAGAGATGGGAATCTGTGCAGGACAGGGTGAAAAGATATGGAAATCTCCAGGTGAAGGGGATGGAGTGCACTCTTACACGTACGACAGCATAGCAAAACTCCAGCTGTAGTGTGGTGCCTCAACGCTACAGAAGCGTCTGCTGCCAGAGGCGAGTTTTCATGATCACCTTCTTATGTCTCCCACAGGCCATTGGTGGAGAGGAAGGCTGCCAGTGCCAGAGGAACGTCACCAGAATCCTTGGCTGAGAATGAAGCACCAGAAGCTGCAGTGTCACAGCATTTAAGTGCACCCTACACCAGCAGAGATACACTCACATCGGTGGGTCCTCAAGTGCAATTGGAAATGGTGGCACTCGGTGAAAAGTACACGGCAAGCGAGCAGGAGGAGGTGAGGGAGGCAGAGGCAGCTGTGGACGGTTCCCCTCCGAGGATGGAGGATAGACAGCTGGGTGGAGATACACACAAGCCAGCTATACTTTGACCAGCAGCAAGGGATCTATTCCCAAATGTCAAAGTTCCCTGAGGGAATGCGGAGTCATGGCCTGAGAATGGAGGTGTCCATTCAGCTCATGTGCATGAGCTCCTCCATCGAGAGACTAGCCAAACTCATGGAGAGCCATATGCGGCATCACTCGGAGTGGATGCAGGAACAGCGCACAGACATGCATGGAATGTATGCCACATGGACCAGTCAGCGGCGTTAATGACGCAAAGGTGCATGGAGTGGATGCCAGTTGCGTTCCCTATAGTGATCAAGTCTGCCATGAAAGGGCTGAGGCAGTCACTGAAGGTGATGAGGGGAGCACCCCTCACGAAGCACCGTCATCATCATCATCATCAGCCTCCTTGGCCCCTCTGAATGAGGAACAATTGAGGCTGCAAGGACCTGTGATGGAGGCTGCCCCTGCATTGACGCAACAGTAACAGCCTAGGGAAGTGTCCCCACTGGCACCTCCACAACAAGCATGAGTGTCTTTCAGCTGCATGCAGACACACGCGATCAGACTGCCTCCACCTCCTCCAAAGCCATAAGGGGAGCACCCTGTAGGATTGTCCATGATCGAAGGCCACCACGCCATTCATTGCACTGAGTGGTTCACTTGGGTGTCTTTTATTTGTGGATGTGTAAAGTGATTCTGTTTCATTACAATGTGCATGTTGTTGCATAAACACAGACGTGTGTTTCAATTCTTTGATGGCAAAGAGGGAAGTGGGCAAGTGACGCAATGGTCGATGAACTTGAACACTGCAACCACTGGGGAAATGTGATTGGCAAAAGATGAAGGCGTTATGGCAGCTGCCAGGATAGAATGCACACTCATGAATAAAGCCCTGGTTATTGTCATAGACCAGCTGAACGTTTAGGTAGTGAAATCCCTTCCTATTGAGGAATATCACTGGCTGTTCACTCGATGCCTTGATGGCCACATGGATGCAGTCAATGATGCCCTGCAGGAATCCAGCAATGGAGGAGGGTCCCACTGTCCTCTGTGCCTGCGAGGTCCCATCTGTTTGGAAGTCTATGTACTCCCCTACTGCCGCAAACAAGGTAACCTTATGCAATGGTGTGCTGCAACTTCAGAAATACCACAAAGTCTGTTGCCGATCCTTGGAAAAAGCCAGAGGTGAAGAAGTTCAAAGCCACAGTGATTTTCATGGCTACTGGCAGAGTATGGCCACCAGTCCTACGAACTCTGAGGTCTTCCTCAACGAGGGCAGAAATGTCAGAAACCATCTGCCTAGATAGCTGCAGTCTCCTGCGGCACTGATTCTCTGGCATATCGAGGTAGCTTCTTCTTTCCTGGTACACTCTATGCTGAGGTCATCATCTTCATTGCCTTCCTGCCCCTCATTCCTCTCCTCTGCACTCCTCATACTCAGTGGTCTGCATCTGCTGTTGAGGTTGGTGATCTTCATTGCTACTCGACCCTATCTCCGAGTAGCTTAACCCAATGTCCAGCGTTGCCTTGCTTGCATCAGCTGCACTGGAACTGCTTCTTGGACCCCACCCCCCCTTATGGCCCTGTGATACCTGCAGGCTCATGACTGCCACCAAACTGTCACAGTACTCAGGGACGAGTTGCTCAGATAACTTTGCTCACCCGATGGCACCTGTGTGCTAATGGATGAGTGCCTCTCAGCCTTCCACCCTTTTATGAACCCACGACTGGCTCCCTGCTGCGTTATCACCTCCTCCTATTAGTTGTGATTGAGATCCAGCGTGGTTCCAGTGCCTCACTTTAAAAATTACAGATTGGTCCTTAACAAGCAGAAGACTAGCTCGTTAACATCCTTAGTTGCTCATTCGGCATATTCGGGAGTGTTGCCGGGTCCCGTGTCCTGACCTCGGTTGCAATTTGGAATCGCGTCAAGAAGCCGACACGATGCTGGGTCTTTGAAAATCTGGCCCTCCATTTAGCCCAGTTATTCAGACTGTCCTGATTCAGGTCTACTGCAGTGTCCTGGTCTGGCTTCCTAAGGATTTTCTTCGAATTTTGAAGCTTGGGAAAACTAAAAATCAGATAACATTGATGCTTGTAATTACTCTGCTGAGAAAGAACCATAGAAAATGTACAGCACAGAAAGAGGCCATTCAGCCCATCGTGTCTGCGCGGGCTAAAAAAACTAGCCGCCCAATCTAATCTCACCTTCCAGCACCTGGTCCGTAGCCTTGCCAATTACAGCACTTCAGGTGTAGATCCAGGTATCTTTTAAATGAGTTGAGGGTATCTGCCTCCATCACTGATCCGGGCAATGAATTCCAGACACCCCACTATCCTCTGGGTAAAAAAGTTTTTCCTCATGTCCCCTCTAATTCTTCTACCAATCAAACTTAAATCTGTGCCCCCTGGTAATTGACCTCTCTGCTAGGGGAAACAGGTCCTTCCTATCTACTCTATCTAGGCCCCTCATAATTTTGTACACCTCAATTAAATCATCCTTCAGCCTCCTCGGTTCTAAGGAAAACAACCCTAGCCAATCCAATCTTTTCTCATAGCTGAAACTTTCAAGCCCTGGCAACGTTCTTGTAAATCCGCTCTGTACTCTCTCCAGAGCAATCATGTCCTTTCTGTAATGTTTAGTTTAGAGATACAGCACTGAAACAGGCCCTTCGGCCCACCAAGTCTGTGCTGACCATCAACCACCCATTTATACTAATCCTACACTAATTCCATATTCCTACCACATTCCCCTACCACCTACCTATACTAGGGGCAATTTATAATGGCCAATTAACCTATCAACCAGCAAGTCTTTGGAATGTGGGAGGAAACCAGAGCACCCGGAGGAAACCCACGCAGACACAGGGAGAACTTGCAAACTCCACACAGGCAGTACCCAGAATTGAACCCAGGTCGCTGGAGCTGTGAGGCTGCGGTGCGAACCACTGCGCCACTGTGCCGCCATGTGGTGACCAGAACTGTACGCAATATTCCAGCTCTGGCCTAACCAGTGTTTTATACAGTTCCAGCCTTACATCCCTGCTTTTGTATTCCAATACTCGGCCAATAAAGGAAAACATTCCATATGCCTTCTTCACCACTCTATCTACCTGTCCTGCCGCCTTCAGGGACCTGTGGACATGCACTGCAAGGTCTCTCACTTCTTCTGCCCCTCTCAGTATCCTTCCGTTTATTGTGTATTTCCTTGCTTTGTTTGCTCTCCCCAGTTGTGATCAGATTAATAATGCAGGGTAACACTATGAGGATTGTCTGCTGCTGGAATGCACAAAGACCATGGGGTAGAAACTCGTCTTTGGCGACAGTGCAAATGGGTGGTATCGAGAGGATGTCTGTTATTTACCCCGCCCAATATTCAGTTCCTTTGACTTCAAAGAAGCTGAATATTGGATGAGGCATAGAACAGACAGCCCATGTGATACCTTGCCGTTTGTGCTACCTCCAAAGGCAAATTTCTACATCCACGCATGCTTTCATTCATCGATCAGCATTGTTAAGCACCTCTGGTGGTACTTCTCCAGTGCTTTGAGGTAGAGCACGGCTACCAGACCCAAACCCAACGGGACCCGACGACATGTGTTGGGTTCGGGTCGGATCGGGTCGGGTCGCACTTCCGGGTCCGGCATTAGGGCTCGGGTCGGGTCGGGCCGGGTTGGACACACTCTATCACCACCTCCGCTAAGTGGCTCCAATGTTAATGTACTTCTTGGACTAGAAAGGTTGCTTAGTTACAGTTTTTAAAAACTTGTGCAGATAAGTAACAAAGTGAAAAACGGAAGGTAGGTTAACTGATGGTCAGGTCGGGTCGCATTGGGCGCAGGAAAAAATGAAAGGACTTGGGTCAGGTCGGGCTCGGGTTGGGTTTCATTTGCAGAACAAAATCGACCTTTACTTTGAGGTGCCTGCTGTAGGTTGCCCAAGTCTCTGAAGCATATAGGAGCGCAGGGATCACTGCTGCCCAGTAAACCGTGTTCTTAGTCTCAGGTTTGAGATCCTGATCCTCAAAGACAGCCAAAGGCTGAGCTGGCACAAGGGAGGTGATGATGATCCTCATCGTCTATGTCTGCCTTTGCTGAGAGGAGCCTTCCATGATAGGGAAAATAGTCCACATTTCCCAGGATCTTACCACTGATCTTGATTGATGGGGGGGAGGTGCTATGAATAGTCTGGTTCAGCCTGTACAATGGCCTGAAATGGCTAGCAATTCTGGCGGAGGCCAAAAATGATGGCTTTGGTCGTCCTACTGTTAAGCTGGAGGACATTGTGAATGTGGGGCAAGCTTCTGACCATAGAGGCAATGAAGGGGACAAGAGAGTTGGTGGAGAGGTTGAAATGGGTATTATCACTCTACATGTTGAAACTAGTCCTATGTCTGCAATGATGTCACCAAATTGCCAGCAGTAGTTGAGGAAGAGATGAGGTCAAGGATAGATTTTTGGGGAACTGTGGAAATAGTGTAAGGGCAAAAACAGCAAGATAAGTAAGGGAAGAACTAAACAGGGGCAGTCCCACCAAGCTGGATAATGAAGGAGAAGCATTGGCGAGGATAGCGGGTAAGGTCATGTCAAACGTTGGAGAGAGGTTGAGGAGGGATAATGCAGTCACAGTCACAGAGCATGTCATTCTTGACTTTGGTTAGTGCTGTCTCGGTGTTATGGGAGTGGCAGAAACCTGATCAGAGAGGAATGAAACCAAATCAAATAAAAATTGATTTTTCTTGGGCCGTGAAGTTGATTGATGTTAGACAGGACGTTATCGGTACTGTGTAACGAGAGATTTTTTTTGCACAAGGCTTTTTCCTGCAAATAGATGGTCTTGAAGTAAAATCATTGCAACAGATAACAAAGATTGCATTGAAATACCGGGGTAACTTTTTCATTCAAGGCTTCTATGGTGGATGAGGGAATCGAGCTCAGGCATCAGTGCAGTCCTCCTGATTCTCTGTGTCCAATTCTCCTCTCTTACTTGACTGTGGTTTTATGCCAAGGATAATTTCCTTCAGCCGCATCTGCTGTTTTGAGATAAGGAGTATGTTCCTTGGTGTAAATACATTAACTGACTTTATTTTAACAACCCTATCTCTGCACTTGTGTAATTGCCATGGTTTAGAAATAGAGAGGGCAGAGACACCAAGATTACGACACTGCCGTGTTGGTTGCTACAGACTGTTAACCAATTTGTGTGCAGGTTGGAGAGCTTGATTAGCTGTTTTCTGTTTGGTTATGCATGCATTTTGGAGGTCTCTTTGTTATGGTGCCAAAAACGGAATGTAGCCCATACCATTCATATCAGAATATTTGAGTAATGTGAGAAGTGAAATTAATAAATTGATAAGTGTATAATAGATGGAAAACTCTTACCAAATGCTCTGGGTTAAAAATTTATCTGCCCTGTTTTATGGGCACAGGGGTTAAATACACAACTTTCCCGTACTGGTTCTGTTGGAGGAGAGCGGCCCCCATTTTACCTGATGGTAGTGTGGGACCCTCGGTGCTGGCATCCTCTTTGCACTGCCTATTGCCTCTGTGCTCAGCAGGGGACCAATCAGTATTGTGCTAAGAGCATGTGGTGCAGTCAGCCTGCTCTTCTTAAAGGTAGTCTGTCCCTCTTAAAGGGAAGCTGCACTGATCTGTAGCTGGAACTTAAAAAAATGGACAATGGAACACCACAGCAGAAAGAGGGTTCCAGGGTGGATGGCACTAGAGTCATTATTAGTAGAGGTGGTCAAGCGGAGAGATACCATGGGTCCACGGAAGGGGGGGCAGGAGAGCCTCAAGGATCACCCTCAGTAGGGAGTGGGAGTAGGTGGCCAGGGAGGTCAACTCCCAAAGTATGGACCCAAGGACCTGGCAGCAATGCCATAAGAAGTCTAATGACCTCACGTGGGTGGTCAAGGTCAGTGAATGCATCTTCACATGATATCTCCTACCTACCACACCACCAGCCTCTCATGCTACTCAATGCAGCACACCCCCACCACTCACCCAGCAGCACTCTCTGGCACACCTAACATCCAGCTTCTCCACCTCACCCTCACACACCTACCAATGGTCCTAGCCTCACACCAACCTCTTGCTGCCTCCATATACTTCCAGCTATTCAGCTATGGAAGGCACATCACCTAAACATGGTATTAGACAACCACTGACATTCTGCCTCTGCCTTGCACACAACAGAAGGGGGCACAGCAGAACCAGCAGGGGACAAGGACGCCTGCATTTCCTGAGCCCTACGAGATGGTTCTCAGTATCATGAAGCCAGCTGCAGTGGAGCCGATAGTTTCAGTGTCGCTGAGAACATTGAGGACGACAGAATGTTCCAGCCTTATGACCCTTCTCAACTTTCAGCTCCTGCTTACCAGCATTGCACCGTCTGAATTGAGCAAGCTGTTGATGGCGTGACCATGGCCCTCTTGCTTCTCACCTCACCCCCTTCTCCCACACTGATTTTCCCCTCCTGATTTGCTGGTTTCAGACACTCAGGATATGCTGCTTCCCCAGCCATAGAAGCCCAAGGAGGAAGGGAGAGAGCAACAGTACAGCACTGATGAAGAGGCCCCATCACTTAATCTGATGCTTGTAGCCACCAGCACAGACTCTGGCACTGCACGTACCTTGGAGGCCAGTATAGAATTGGGATCAGCACCTAGTGAGCCACTGGGCACGAGTGGGATGCAGCCAGGGCAGTGGTTGGCCACTTACTGGACGGCAAGGTTGCAGACGACTTCTGCTATAGGGTTACTCAGTTGAGGGTCTTGATGGTGCAGCTTACTGGAAAGAGCTGATGGGCATGCACATCGAGATGCTGGGTGCATTGACTGGCTTGCCCTACAGTCTCCAGTCACTGTCAAGGACCATGGAGGATCCGGCTCCAATTTGGCAGAGGGCATTGTGCAGAGCTTGCTCTCTCCACAGCCTCTGCTCCATCTCCCTGTCATGCTGCAGATCCAGAGCACTGCCACTGCTGCCCCCATACTTGTTGTGGACAAGTCACCTACTCCTCTGCCCTCCTTGTGAGGATACAGGAACACACAACATTTTAAAAATACTCCAGAGTACTTCCAGGCACTTTACAATAGCAGAAGCTCTTAAAAATTACTTTACTTGCAGTGTGGGTACTTGGCCCTATAAGGAATGCTAATACAGGGCCCAATTTGCAGCTTAATGCTTGCTATTTGCAGAGTATTGCACAGATGTGTTGCACAGACCTGTGTGGTCCAAATTTGGTATCCTAGCATCATATCAGCCTGTTAGGCTGTGTGACGTCAGATAGCGTCATTTTACAACCCTCCAGTGCATGTTGGGGTGCCCTCACATGCCCCAGCAAAACAGGGCTAAGGAGATGAATTTCTAGTCAGCCATGGCTCAGAGGCATTAAACCAAAACCCCATCTGCCGACTCAGGTGGATGTAAATGATCCTATGGCAATATTCTGAAGAGTAGGCAAACTCTCCTGATGTCCTGGACAACATTTATCCCTCAATCACCAATACTAAAATATTATCTGATGAGTATTACATTGCTGTATGTGGGAGTTTGCTGTGCGCAAATTGGCTGTCATGTTTGCTACATTACAACAGTGACTACACTTCAAGAAAGTTCTTCATTGACTATAAAGTCCTTTGGGACGTCCTGAGGTTATGAAAGGCAGTATATAAGTTCAAGTCTTTTTTTACGGTCAAGTTAATCTGCAAGCACAAAATTCAGCTCCTGTGCCTGTAGGAAAATCAGGTTCTCATGTACCTTCATTTTGTGTTTAAGGAGTGCAATGATTTTATCTCCAGTACAAAATAAAAGAAACCTTTTTACTGACGAGTTTAAAAAAAATCAACATCTATTTATCTGACTTCTGCATGCAGTAGTATTGTACGATATACCTATACATTGTTACCAAGTCCTCTTTATTTTTGGAATGAATTTATCTGTGAAGCTAATCAGCAATAATGTCAAGGAAATAAAAGGAACATGAGTATTATATTTAGGTAGTGGTGGAATTACAGACATGTATTGAGTTGGGGCATGTTCATGAAAGACTGACACATACTAGTCCAAATCAAATTTGGGAAGGAGTACACCATTAAATCGGCATGAAGCCAGCAGACAGCAACACTCAAAATCCAGGTGTATGCGAATGTATTCAATCATTCACTCGAGAATTAAATTGGCACAATCTTTTGAACACATGGATTGCTTCGCCATCATATTGAGGTCTAACAGTTGTGATGGAGTCCTCGTGTGCAGAGTACAGGTGGGGGCCTGTATGACAAATGTCATCATGCTAATAGGACTGCAAAAGGACTTGAGATCCATCCTTGTTGCATCTGATAGTTAACGTGTAACCTTTAAGATATGCATATCAACCATGATTTGACTGTTAGGTCTTAACTTATAATATGTTCCGAAGAAGGGTCACTGATCTGAAACGTTAACTCTGCTTCTCTCTCCACAGATGCTGCCAGACCTGCTGAGTATTTCCAGCATTTCTTGTTTTTATTTCAGATTTCCAGCATCCGCAGTATTTTGCTTTTATTTTAGGTCTTAATTTATGTTGGATTTGGTTTGAGTGTTAAAGTAAAATTTATAAAAGTGAAATTTTGACTTTTTGTTTTTTGTTTCCTAAATTAGGATCAATTGGTGGATTCGATTCTTTTGGTTTGTTGGTGGTATCCACAGTGATCATAACAGTACAAAGGGAAGCAGTAACTTTCTACTGAATTGAAGGTTGCCCTACATTAATAAACATCAAATGAATAGTTAAATACAACTAGAATATCTAAAGCTTCCCCCTGATAGTTAGATCAAAGTCGGAGCCTCAGCTCTTCCAACATTACTGTCCAGGCATCAATATCACTCATCCCTCTCACTGATCATCTGCCAACGTTGCTTGTTCAAACAATTACTGCATTCCTGTTGCAGTTTTGGGGGGTGTGGGGACTGGTCTGATTGATGTAAGATAACAGTAAAAGGAATAAAAGATTATATAGGCAGTTAGTAGAGGCAAAATCATTAGGGATGCTCAGGAAACTGCAGTGAGAGTGTTAGAATATTAGAGCGACAAGCTTCACATGGGCCATGTGGCTTTTTCTTACATGCGCACACATACTAACCTGGGAAAAAATACATTTGTTTTAAATCTGTATTTTATTAATAAGCAATAACAAGTAAAATAAAACAAGTACAGCAAGACATTTCACCACCCACCCACCCAACCTCCTCGAGCTCTCCTTTATAAAGATGTCAGGTTGCGTTGAAAGGATGGTGGGTATTCCATCCATTGGAGCTCTTTCTTACTCCTCTTTCTTATCTGGGTTGTGCCTCCAGATACAATAGTTAAGATATGAGGCAAGAGTCAGCCAAGCAAGGTACGGCACCATAAGTAGTGTGGCCATCTTGTTGATAGGGTACCAGGATACCATCGTAGCTACCACAGTGCCATATAGAGAGAGAATATTGACCAAAGCCTAAGAAATCAAAGAAGAAAGAGTAAGATGATGGACTCAGACAATTACAATCAAACATTTACTTTATGAAACTCCTGTAACCTGATCACAACGCACTGGGCCAGGCAAAGTCCAGCACTCACACCAGAAAGGCTTGGACATTGGACACTAATGCTTTCTGATATCCAGATTTGATCCCAACTTCTTCCAGTCCAATATCTTCCCTTGTATTTGATGACAGTGCATCCACCCAACAACTGTTAAGGATCAATGAAAACAAGATAATTTACCAAACCCTTGCTCACTGATTCAGAATGTCAACACTGATGTAGCTGGGACAAAGATCTGACCTACCCCCGACTGAGCAAACCTGGGTCAGGAAAGAAAACAAATCCACCGCTGAATGAAAGTGAATCCACACACTTGTAGAAGTGGAAGATTAAAACCCTTGACAGAAACTAGACCCTTCATGAGACTCTAATGCCACTAATCACTAGATCATGAGATAAACTAGCAGAAACCTGTGACTATGATTTGGACAAACCTTGTTGCCTTATCCACAGGTCTGGTAATAAGTGGCAGCATTTAGCCAGAGATCCCAGAGCTTCAAAAACATCATCCAAATCAGTGAACATTACATTAGAATTTAAAAAAAATCAAAACCAGAACTTGAGCAGGATTTAATTTCCATTCTCTGGTTTGATGTAAAATATAACCAGCAGAGGCAGGAGAAAACATGGAATATTAATTGTTAAAATTAAATAATGTAAAATAGAGTGGATGAGGGAATAAGGAAGCAAGAGGACAAACAGGAAGGATTGCTTTTGTATTTTTAAGTTTTAAAAACCTCTAAAATAGTCCGTTTACAAAATGGAAATCAGGATTATATTAAAGTCAAGCGATTCAGGAGAAAGACTTAACCCTCTCAGGGACAGTTGTTATTCTGTCATGGCTCTCAGTACCAGATTTCTTTTGAAGTGTTGCCAAGTACCATAGCATTTTTACTGAAAACTTCAAATCCATCTGCTGCCGTCCACAGAAAAGATTTGGAAACATTAATTATTTTTAAATGTTGGGTTTTTACAGCAAAATGTATTCATACAAGTTTATTTTTAAGATTGAGTAACTGGTGGTTAAGATATGAATGAACTAACTTTGATGTAGTTTCCCCAAAGACTCTAAATAATAAGCAATTTGTTAGCAATCAATTAATACTACACACCCATTGCAATGGGAAGCGCCTGGCCTCTGAACGCTGGAGCGACTGTCTTTCAGACAATATTTAAGACAAAATGCTAGACTTGTAACATTCAAAAGTGTTATGTGTATTTGAATCCTGTAACTCATTTTGGAAGATTGCAGGTCTAAACTCCACACCAGGCTGACATTCCGATGCAGTATTGAGACAGTGCTCCATTATCAGATGGATATCCTGTCCTTATGATTCCCATGGCACAAGTGAATGAAATTCTGCCACTGTCTTGGCCAATATTCCTCCTCCTACTAATAGCGTCACAAGTAGGTAAACTGGTCAATCATTTCACTGTCATTTTGCCGTGTGCAAAACAGTTTGTCACATTAGCCTACATACACTAAATTTCAGAGTAATTCATTCTATGTGAAGCATCTTAACATGTTTCTGAGAGACATGATAAGGCACTATATAAATGGAGGAAACATTACAGCTGTAACTGTAAACAGAACTCTGGTTAGGGCTTTAGTTCTGAGCACCGCACCTTGGGAAGGACATACTTGGCCTTGATGGGGGAGCAGTGCAGATTAACCGCAATACCAAGGCAAGGTTAAATTCTGACGACAGGTTGCATAGACAGGCTTGTATTCCCTATGGAAGATTAAGGGATGATCTAATTGAGGTGTTTAAGATGATTAAAGCATTTTACAGGATAAATAGGGAGAGAGAAACTATTTCCTCTGGTGGGGGATTCCAGAATAAGGGGCATAACCTTAAAATTAGAGCTAAGCATTTAGGGGTGTTGTCAGAAGGCACTTCTTCACACAAATATGGATCTCTTGCCCCAGAAAGCTGCTGAAGCTAGAGATCAATCGAAATTTTCAAAACTAAGATTAATTGATTTTGCTAGGCAAGGGTATTAAGGGTTACAAAACCAAGATGGAATTAGAATTAGAATTAGAATATTACAGCGCAGTACAGGCCCTTCGGCCCTCGATGTTGCGCCGATCATCTGACCTACACTATTCCATTTACATCCATATGTCTATCCAATGACCACTTAAATGCCCTTAAAGTTGGCGAGTCTACTACTGTTGCAGGCAGGGCGTTCCACGCCCCTACTACTCTCTGCGTAAAGAAACTACCTCTGACATCTGTCCTATATCTTTCACCCCTCAACTTAAAGCTATGTCCCCTCGTGTTTGCCATCCTCATCCGAGGAAAAAGACTGGAGTTCAGATACAGGTCAGCCACCTACAAGGCACAAGTCAGGACTGCGATGGAATACTCTTCACTTGCCTAGATAAGCACAATTCCAACAGCACTCAAGAATCTTTAACACTATCCAGGACAAAGCAGCCTGCTTGATTGACACCCCATCCACCACCGATGCAACGTGGCTGAAACGTGTACCATCTACAAGATGCACTGCAGCAACCCATCAAGGCTTCTTCAACATAACCTCCTAAACGCATGACCTTAATAACCTAGAAGGACAAGGGCAGCAGGCGCCTGGGAGCATCACCACCTGCAAGTCACACATCATCCTGACTTGAAAATATAATCACTGTTCCTTCATTTGTCACTGTATCAAAATCCTGGAAACTCCTACCCAACAGTGCTGCGGGAGTACTTTCACTACAAAGAATGCAGTGGTTCAAGAAGCTGGTCCACCACCACTTTCTCAAGGGCAATTAGGGATGGGCAATAAATGCTGGCCTTGCCAGAGATGCTCACATCCCATGAATGAATAAATAAAAAGAGCTCCAGGGACTTGCCAAAAAATCAAAAAGCAGCATATCTGCTGAGGGCTGTATTTGATGGGGACAATGGCCACCAGAGACCCTTGGGTCACCTTGCAGCACTACTGGACTAGAAGCTGGTTGCAGTGTAGCAGTGACAATGGAATGGGAATAGGTCATCTGTCAGAGGATAATGTGCAGCATAGGGGACCTAAAAATAAAGTAAGGGAAGAATACAATATAATTCTATAGAAGAAAAATAATGGGAGCAATCTAAAGGAAGGCATTAATGCTTACCAATTTTAATCTGTGCGCCCCAAAGAATATTGGAGTCCATGTCCAATTCAAAATCAACTGAGTCCCATACAGACCAAGTGGGACAAGTGCTTCACTTGTGAAACCGCCTAGGTCTCTCCACACCAGATAGGAGGCATAACTGCGAAAACACAAACAATTTATCAGCATGATGCAGAGGCACTTCAGTGAAAAAGCAACATATTTCAGAGATCAATGCGCTGATTAACCCTTCCATTTAAGGACCTGCAGCTAGAATTTCATTTAAAACTATTAGTGTGTTTATAACAGTAAAATTAAGCAATCCTGCTTTCCTAATGCAGCTCCTTGCTTGGAGCTTGGGAGTGCTGAATTTACCCTACACAGTGATAATTGCTTTCATTGTACCATAATTACTTTTACAAGCTGCACTTTTTAAAACTCAACATCAGTCTGAGTAAGGGCTAGTGGCTTGTATGTGAATTAATAATAATTCACCACTAATCCCTGTCCCCCCCCCCCCCTTCCCCCACACCCCGTGGAAAGGTCCAGGATCCTCAACTGGCACTTGTCCTTAGCACAATCCCACACAAACTCCTCACACATCCCCCTTGTTATGACCCCAGCTCAGCTCATCTCTCTCTTCTGCCTCATTCAAAGTTTTCTCTGCCCTATTATGATCTCACATGGTCTGCTCCCCACCATGACCCCACGTTCTCTTTCCCATCCCCGTCCCCATATCTGCCAGTTCAGATTTTGGGTTGACCAACATTGGCAATATGGGAATTATACATTCAGTGTTGCAACCATAGCTGTGATATCCGATATTAAATAAACACAATGATACGATGGTGTAAATGAGACTCCAGGATCAGCTACAGTAAATCTGAAGCATATCATATACGTCCCATTTAGATCACTTGCCTCTGTCACTCGGCACTGTACTGGTAAGATTAAAACTGTGCTACACTGAACAGTGTCAGTTTACCAACGTTACCCCACAGAGTGATAGGACACAGGCTCCCGTGTCCTAAGATCATGTCACTGAAACCACAGAGATTTCAAAGCAGAGTCTCAATAACTCCTATGCCAATGTTGTGCAGAATGTTTCACATGGCCTTCCTCATTATAATGGATTTTAACAGAACCGTACTCACCCCATTCCTGTGTATAAAGTGGTCCACACTACAGGGAACATCTTATTTGGTGGCCGCCACGATGGTTTCTTCAGGTTTTCGAACCATGTAGGCACTTGTGACCTTGTCAAGTACCAGCCCAAGAATCCTCCAACATGGGGCAATGTGGCAAATCCAGCAATCTGAGCCCACACAGGTGCCATGCTCTCCAAAATCACCAAAGACAACAAATGTTTCCTGTTTCCTAAGAAAAGGTAATGACTATAAAAGTAAATTTGAATGGTGTGTTTCACTGCACTTCTCAACATAATTACTGAATTCTACTAACACACCTAATTCAAGGGAAGTAACAAATGGCAACGGCTAATGTGGTTTATCATGCAGGACCCCACCTGCCAAGAATGAGGCATATTAATTTTGCCACATGGACATTAAATTTCAAATTGTTGTTGGGAAGAAGAAAAGGCCTGATACAAGGGGTTGCCAGGCCCCTGGCTGGAAAGACATTTTTACATATTAGCAGACAGTGTTGGAACAAAGGAGCTATCCCCTGCTCCAATACAATAAACAGAACAGACCTGGTCAAACCAGTCGGTCACATGACCACCCTGCTGGCCAACTTGAGGAATTTTAAATTGTAGAGACAGTGTTTGAACTGGTAGATTGAAAAGACCTCCTCTCCTCCTGTCTTCTCCCATCTCTTTCTCACAGAACTCCAAAAACTGACTGACGACACGTGAACCCCAAAAGAGAAAAGTCTGCTACAGTGAACAAGGTTTAAGAAGAATACTGGTCCCCAACAAAAAGCAAGAACTACCTACAATCAAGGACTATACAGTGAGCTCGAAGAACCGTAACAGAAACTCTTCAGATATTGCCTCAAACTTCGCCACTTTATTTCTTCTGCTCTTTTCTGTCTCTATTTGCATGTGTGTATCGCATATGCATGCTAGCATGGGCGAGTCGTGTATCTGTAGGTGTCAACCAAATTAGAATTTAAGTGTAAGTTTAATAAAATTGCACCTTTCTTCTTTAAAGCTAAGAAAGCCGGTTTGTGCTTGTTTCTTTGCCTTGTAATTGGAAAGCCGTGAACAAGGATTCACTAAGGGGGAGCTAAAAACACAGTGTATTGAAAAATAAAACCTTGTTACGTTAAGACCAGGTGAAGACTGAAAGGGATCCCTAGACCTCTTTCTCATCTGGTTGTAACAGGTTGCATTCAATATTGGAATTAGGGTTGTCCAACTTTTTCACATGAGGGGCCACATTACAATTTTTGTCTTACATAGGGGGCCAGTGTGACCATTTTGGAAAGTTAAAGGCATTAAAATTTTATTTTACTATTTATCAAAACAACAACAATGTGCATTTTTGTGAAGAAATTTTAAATGAGAAGATAAATTTATGTTGAGATGCCTGGCATTGTTTTGCTTGCACAAATACTCAATGTTTGCCTGCACACTTGTTGTAGTGATGTGGAGTATCCGAAGAGATGTTGTTATGACCAAGGTGGGAGGAGTGCAGGAGTCTTTTCTACTTCCACTTCTCCAAAGGTCACAACATAAATTTAAATATTTACTCAGTTACCGATATGGTCAATCATAAGCTGTACTCTTTATCACAGAATAAAATACACCAACAAGGTTCCTTTAATAAGCAAAATTATCAGTTTATTATACAACAAGACATAACCAGCAATGAAGCAAAGCATTAATACACAGAGTGATATATGAAACTTCCCTTTTACCTTAGACACACACACACACACACACACACACATACAGGTTAACTGAAAAAATAGAGGAGATTTTCTCCTTACAGCTCTGCTACAAAAAAAGACAAAAAGGAATACTTTGGCCAAACACTTGCTAATTCTTGAAGAAAAAAAGAAAAGATATGGAAAGATGTCAGTTGTCCTTTTTTGGTTTGGGGTCCCAACTACACATTGACAGCTGTCACTGGGATCTTTTTTGAATAGTTTTTTTTCAGGCGACTGATCAGAAGATCAGTTTGGCAGACTTTCCAGGAGAAATGTGGCAAAGGAGTTTCTGGCAGGCCTTTCACGAGGAATGCAGCATCAATTTCTCTATTCCATACACTCGCTTCCAAGAGCTTCTCAAAAAGAATGAAAAGCTGGCAGGCTTTTCAAAGAATTGGAAAAGGCTGAGCTGGAGCTTTGCCCTTGGAAGGTTGATTTAAAACTCCTTTCAAAATACTCCACAACCCCACTGGCCGTCCAAAGCAAAACCAAAATAATATCTCAAAAGTCAAGCCTTCTGACCCCTATAAATCTTGACCTGTAACTTCTCTGTAAACATCTCCCCAAAGACAAACCCCCCCCCCCCCCCCTGCTGGGTATTAACAGGTGACTTCCAGTAAATGTTGTTTTCAAACAACACCTCTCAGTGCCCTTTCAATGGCCCCAGTGAAAAAACATCCATAGAATCCTTTTCAGTTTTCCCAAATAAAACAATGTCGATAATTCTAAAATAGTTGAGTCCTCAATTCTTAACAAAAATATAGAAGCACCGTCATAACACCTCTATCCTTGGAGGAATGAAACACCATTTTCAAATGCATTTTATTACGAAGAGTGGGGAAAATATTTTAAAACTCATTTTCACACTCATACTCATTCACTCTTTACCTGTGGCTATTACAGTTCTGCTTTGTACCATCTTTGCACTGAGATAACACAAAGCAAAGTTAAATCCTAGACAAAGCATCTGCAATCACATTATTTTTTCCTGCAATGTGGATTATTTTTAAGTGATAAGGTTGCAATAGTAAACTCCATCAGAATAGTCTGGCATTCTGTTTTTTGAATTTTTTCACAAAGGATAGATGGCTATGATCAGTACATACCAGTGTCTCTCTAGTCGTGGCAGGCATAGACCTCAAAATGCTTAAGACCTAGTAATAAACCCAGGGTTTCTTTTTCTACTGTTAAATATCTCTTTTGGTGTCTATTTAGCTTTTTGGAAAAATATCCCACTGGATTTTCTACGCCCGATTTATCGTTTTGTAATAGAACTGCACTGATCCCCCCAGGTCATGAGCAGGGCTTAGTAAAGTTTGGAGCAGCCAACACTGGTTCATTAATCAAAATAGCTATCAACCTCTCAAAAGATCGCTTGGGACTCCCCTGACCACTTGACCTTTTTTAATAGCAAATCTGTCAGTGGAGCAGCTATAGTACTAAACTTTAGTACAAACATGCAGTACAGTGGCGCAGTGGTTAGCACCGCAGCCTCATAGCTGCAGCGACCCGGGTTCAATTCTGGGTACTGCCTGTGTGGAGTTTGCAAGTTCTCCCTGTGTCTGCGTGGGTTTCCTCCGGGTGCTCCGGTTTCCTCCCACAGCCAAAAAGACTTGCAGGTTGATAGGTAAATTGCCCATTATAAATTGCCACCAGTATAGGTAGGTGGTAGGGGAATATAGGGACAGGTGGGGATGTGGTAGGAATATGGGATTAGTGTAGGATTAGTATAATATTTTCCACTTTATATTTCTTCTGCTGTTTTCTGTCTCTATTTGCATGTGTGTGCATGCTAGCATGGGCGAGTCGTGTATCCATTGGCTTTAACCGATTTAGAGTTTAAGTTTAATAAATTTCAACTTTTCTTCTTTAAACCTAAGAAAGCCTGTTTGTGCTGGTTCCTTTGCCTGATAATTGGTAAGAATTGAACAAGGATTCACCAAGGGGAAGCTAAAAACACGGTGTGTTTAAAAATAAAACCCTGTTACGGTAAGACCAGGTGAAGGCTGAAAGCGAATCCTAGACTTCTTTCTCACCTGGTCGTAACACAGCACATCAAGATAAACCACACAGTTAGGAACACTGGCTACCACTTGGTTCATTAGTCTCTGAAAAGTGGCTGGCATTTTTTTAGCCCAAATGGCGTCATTTGGCATTGGAAAAGACCATCTGGTGTGACAAAGGTTGATATTTATTTAGCCTGAGGCATTAAGGAACCTGCCTGTATCCCTTTAACAAATCTATTTTTGTAAGAAACGTGGCACTGCCCATTCTGTCAATACAGTCTTCCAAGCAAGGAATTGGTTCGGAGTCTGCCTTTGTTACTGCATTAACCTTTCTGTAGTCTATGCAGAATCTAGTTGAACTATCAGGATTAGGCTAAACACCACTGGGGAACTCCAGCTGCTTTGACTGGGTTCAATTAGGAGGTTTTCCAGAATGGTCTACACTGAGTGTGAAGAAGGGAGTTTGGTAAGTGAGCGGAATTTAAGGGTTCATCTCTCAAGACTACTTTTTGTCTTGTTTACATTGAGCAATAATCGAAATTCCTGTTTCAGTTAGGAGGTAAGTTAGATTTCTTGCAGTTTTAAACACGAGTATATCAACATTCTGAGAGTAGCTGTAGCTAGTTAATTAGGTGCTAGCTTAAACTGGTTTCTGAGCTCTAGCAGAGCTGACACAGCATTGTATAAGATTAAAATAAAAGGCCTATAAAGTTGCCAGAAATAGTAGCAAATCTGAGGATTGGGAGGATTTTAGAATACAACAAAGGAGGTTGAAGAAACTGTTAAAGAAAGGGAGAATAGAATATGAATGTAAAGAGTCATAGAGAGATACAGGACTGAAACAGGCCCTTCGGCCCACCGAGTCTGTGCCGACCATCAACCACCCATTTATATAAATCCTACATTAATCCCATATTCCCCACCACAGCCCCTCCTACATTAATCCCATATTCCCTACCATTCTCCTACCTACACTAGGGGCAATTTACAATGGCCAATTTACCTATCAACCTGCAAGTCTTTGGTGGTGGGAGGAAACCGGAGCACCCGGCGGAAACCCATGCGGTCACAGGGAGAACTTGCAAACTCCCCACAGGCAATACCCAGAACCGAACCCGGGTCGCTGGGGCTGAGAGGCTGCGGTGCTAACCACTGCGCCACCCAAAAAATGTTAAAAAACGGATTGTATAAACATGTATAGGTGTGTAAAAAGGAAATGTTTGGCCAAGACAAATGTGGGTCCATTGCAGGCAGTCAGGAAAATTTATAAAGTGGAATAGAGAAATGGCAGATAAGCTAAATGATTACATTGTGCCTGTCTTCACTGAGGAAGATACAAGAAATCTCCCAGAATTAGAGATCTAAGGGATTAGGCAGAATGAGGAATTGATGGAAATTCGTATTAGTAAGAAGGTTGTATTGGAGAAATTAATGGGGCTGAAGGTTGATAAGTCCCCAGGACCTGATATTCTACATCTCAGAAAGTTGAAAAAGAGGTAGCTATGGAGATAGTGGATGCATTGGTGATCATCTTCCAAAATTCTATAGATTCTGGAACGGTTCTTACAGATTGGAAGGTAGCAAATGCCACCCCACTATTTAAGAAGGGAGGGAGAGAGAAAACAGGGAATTACAGACCTGTTAGCCTTACATCAGTCATTGGGAAAATGCTAGAATCTATTCGAAAGGATGTGATAAATGGACACTTGGATAATAATGATCTGATAGTCAACATGGGTTTTTTGAGGATGTTACTAACAGAATTGATAAAGGGGAGTCGGTGGACGTGGTATACTTGGGTTTTCAGAAGACGTTTGATAAAATGCCCCACAGGAGGTTGGTTAGCAAAATTAAAGCATATGGAATAGGAGGTAATATACTGGCATAGATTAAGGATTGGTTCACAGGCAGAAAGCAGAGAGTAGGAATAAATGGGACATTCTCGCGCTGGCAGGCTGTGACGTGTGGGGTACTGCAGGGATCAGCCTGAGCCCCAGCTGTTCACAATATATATCAATGATTTGGATGTGGGGACCAAATGTAATGACACAAAACTAGGTGGGAATGTGTTATGTGAGGAAGATGCAAAGCGGCTTCAAGGGGATTTGGACAGACTTAGTGAGTGGGCAAGAAAGTGGCAGATGGAATATAATGTGGAAAAATGTGAGGTTATCTACTTTGGTAGAAGGAACAGATATGCAGAGTATTCCTTAAATGGTAAGAGATTAGAATGTGTAGATGTACAAAGAGACCTGGGTGTCCTGGTCAATATGTCACTGAAAGCTAACATGCAGGTGCTGCAAGCAATTAAGGAGGCTAATGCTATGTTAGCCTTTATCGCAAGAGGATTTGATTACAGGAGTAGTGATGTCTTGCTTCAGAGCCTTGGTTAGACCGCACCTGGAGTACTGTATGCTGTTTTGGTCCCCTTACCTTAGGAGGGATATTATTGCCATAGAGGGAGTGAACAAAGAACAAAGAACAGTACAGCACAGGAATAGGCCATTCAGCCCTCCAAGCCTGCGCAGATCTCGATGCCTGCCTAAACTAAAACCTTCTGCACTTCCGGGGACCGTATCCCTCTATTCCCATCCTATTTACGTATTTGTCAAGATGCCTCTTAAACGTCATTATCGTACCTGCTTCCACCACCTCCCCCAGCAGCAAGTTCCAGGCACTCACCACCCTCTGTGTAAAGAACTTGCCTCGCACATCCCCTCTAAACTTTGCCCCTCTCACCTTAAACCTATGTCCCCTAATAACTGACTCTTCCACCCTGGGAAAAAGCTTCTGACTATCCACTCTGTCCATGCTGCTCATAAGTTTGTAAACCTCTATCATGTCGCCCCTCCACCTCCGTCGTTCCAGTGAAAACAATCCAAGTTTATCCAACCTCTCCTCATGGCTAATGCCCTCCAGACCAGGCAACATCCTGGTAAACCTCTTCTGTACCCTCTCCAACGCCTCCACGTCCTTCTGGTAGTGTGGCGACCAGAGTTGCACGCAATATTCTAAGTGTGGCCTAACTAAAGTTATGTACAGCTGCAACATGACTTGCCAATTTGTATACTCTATGCCCCGACCGATGAAGGTAAGCATGCCGTATGCCTTCTTGACTACTTTATCCACCTGCGTTGCCACTTTTAGTGACCTGTGGACCTGTACGCCCAGATCTCTCTGCCTGTCAATACTCCGAAGAATTCTGCCATTTACTGTATACGTCCCATGTGCATTAGATCTTCCAAAATGCATTACCTCACATTTGTCCAGATTAAACTCCATCTGCCATTTCTCCGCCCAAGTCCCCAACCGATCTATATCCTGCTGTATCCTCTGACAATCCTCATCACTATCCGCAACTCCACCAACCTTTGTGTCGTCCGCAAACTTACTAATCAGACCAGCTACATTTTCCTCCAAATCATTTATATATACTGCAAACAGCAAAGGTCCCAGCACTGATCCCTGCGGAACACCACTAGTCACAGCCCTCCATTCAGAAAAGCACCCTTCCACTGATACCCTCTGTCTTCTATGACCGAGCCAGTTCTGTATCCATCTTGCCAGCTCACCTCTGATCCCGTGTGACTTCACCTTTTGTACCAGTCTGCCATGCGGGACCTTGTCAAAGGCTTTACTGAAGTCCATATAGATAACATCCACTGCCCTTCCTTCATCAATCATCTTCGTCACTTCCTCAAAAAACTCAATCAAGTTAGAGAGACACGACCTCCCCTTCACAAAACCATGCTGTCTCTCGCTAATAAGTTCGTTTGTTTCCAAATGGGAGTAAATCCTGTCCCGAAGAATCCTCTCTAATAATTTCCCTACCACTGATGTAAGGCTCACCGGCCTATAATTTCCTGGATTATCCTTGCTACCCTTCTTAAACAAAGGAACAATATTGGCTATTCTCCAGTCCTCTGGGACCTCACCTGTAGCCAATGAGGATGCAAAGATTTCTGTCAAGGCCCCAGCAATTTCTTCCCTTACCTCCCTCAGTATTCTGGGGTAGATCCCATCAGGCCCTGGGGACTTATCTACCTTAATGCTTTGCAAGACGCCCAACACCTCCTCCTTTTTGATAACGACATGACCGAGATTATCTACACTCCCTTCCCTAGGCTCATCATCCACCAAGTCCTTCTCTTTGGTGAATACTGATGCAAAGTACTCATTTAGTACCTCGCCCATTTCCTCTGGCTCCACACATAGATTCCCTTCTCTGTCCTTGAGTGGGCCAACCCATTCCCTGGTTATCCTCTTGCTCTTTATATACGTATAAAAAGCCTTGGGATTCTCCTTAATCCTATTTGCCAATGACTTTTCATGACCCCTTTTAGCCCTCCTGACTCCTTGCTTAAGTTCCTTCCTACTGTCTTTATATTCCTCAAGGGCTTCGTCTGTTCCTGGCCTTCCAGCCCTTATGAATGCTTACTTTTTCCTTTTGACTAGGTTCACAATATCCCGCATTATCCAAGGTTCCCTAAACTTGCCAAACTTATCCTTCTTCCTCAGAGGAACATGCTGGTCCTGGATTGTAATCAACTGACGTTTGAAAGACTCCCACGTCAGATGTTGATTTACCCTCAAACAGCCGCCCCCAATCTAAATTCTTCAGTTCCTGCCTGATATTGTTATAATTAGCCTTCCCCCAATTTAGCACCTTCACCCGAGCACTACTCTTATCCTTATCCACAAGTACCTTAAAACTTATGGAATTATGGTCACTGTTCCCGAAATGCTCCCCTACTGAAACTTCGACCACCTGGCCGGGCTCATTCCCCAATACCAGGTCCAGTACGGCCCCATCACTAGTTGGACTATCTACATATTGTTTCAAGAGGCCCTCCTGGCTGCTCCTTACAAATTCTGCCCCATCCAAGCCCCTAGCACTAAGTGAATCCCAGTCAATATAGGGGAAGTTAAAATCACCCACCACTACAATCCTGTTACCTTTACATCTTTCCAAAATCTGTCGACATATCTGCTCCTCTACCTCCCGCTGGCTGTTGGGAGGCCTGTAGTAAACCCCCAACATCGTGACTGCACCCTTCCTATTCCTGAGCTCCACCCATATTGCCTCGCTGCATGACCCCTCCGAGGTGTCCTCCTGCAGTACAGCTGTGATATTCTCCTTAACCAGTAATGCAACTCCCCCACCCCTTTTACATCCCCCTCTATCCCGCCTGAAGCTTCTAAACCCTGGAACATTTAGCTGCCAATCCTGTCCTTCCCTCAACCAAGTCTCTGTAATAACAACATCATAGTTCCAAGTACTAATCCAAGCTCTAAGTTCATCTGCCTTACCTGTTATACTTCTCGCATTGAAACAAATGCACTTCAGACCACCAGTCTCGCTGTGCTCAGTAACATCTCCCTGCCTGCTCTTCCTCTTAGTCTTACTGGCCTTATTTACTAGTTCCCCCTCATTTATTTCACTTGCTGTCCTACTGCTCTGGTTCCCACCCCCCCTGCCACACTAGTTTAAACCCTCCCGAGTGACACTAGCAAACCTCACAGCCAGGATATTTGTGCCCCTCCAGTTTAGATGCAACCCGTCCTTCTTGTACAGGTCCCACCTGTCCCTGAAGAGATCCCAATGATCCAGATTTCTGAAACCCTCCCTTCTACACCAGCTGTTCAGCCACGTGTTTAGCTGTACGATCTTCCTATTTCTAGCCTCACTGGCACGTGGCACAGGGAGTAATCCCGAGATTACAATCCTAGAGGTCCTGTCTTTTAACTTTCTACCTAACTCCCTAAACTCCCCCTGCAGGACCTCGTCACTCTTCCTGCCTATGTCGTTGGTACCGATGTGCACCTCAACCTCTGGCTGTTCACCCTCCCCCTTCAGAATGCCCGCTGTCCGTTCAGAGACATCCTTGACCCTGGCACCAGGGAGGCAACATACCATCCTGAAGTCTCTTTCATGTCCACAGAAGTGCCTATCTGTGCCCCTGACTATAGAGTCCCCTATAACTATTGCTCTTCTGCGCTTTGTCCCTCCCTGAACAACAGTGCCAGCCATGGTGCCACTGCTCTGGCTGCTGCTGTTGTTTTCCCCTGATAGGCCATCCCCCCCAGTATCCAAAACGGTATACTTGTTAGAGAGGGGGATAGCCAGAGGGGATTCCTGCACTGACTGCCTGCCCCTTCTAGCGGTCACCCATCTATCTGCCTGCACCTTGGGTGTAACCACTTCTCTAAAACTCCTGTCTATGACACTTTCTGCCACTTGCATGCTCCTAAGTGCATCCTGTTGCCGCTCCAACCGATCCATGTGGTCTGTGAGGAGCTGCAATTGGGTACACTTCCTGCAGATGTAGTCGTCCGGAGCGTTGGAAGCGTCACAGACCTCCCACATCTCACAGGTGAAGCACTTTACCCCTCTGACTGACATTTCTAGCACTAATTAATAAATTAATTTAAAATAAATACTTATTAAATCCTTACTAAATTATGTTACAATTAACTATATGGTCCCTAGTGCTAGATTTCTACTATAAATATTAAATGCTAACTAAATACAGTAATCTCCTCCCTTTGGTTTAGTTACTCTACTGATTAATTAGTTAATTAGGGTTTTAATCAATTTTTATCAATGCTTTATTTTCAAATTCAGTACAAATTCCCTACCAGCCAAACAGGTCACAGCTTTCCTGTGACGTCACTTTTTCAGTTTTTTTTTAACCAGAGGTACGTTTTTTATATTTACCGGTCCGGAACTCCGCCCTCTGAGTCTTCTCCGTGGATGAAGGCCGCGAATCCCCGAGGTACATTTTTTATACTTACAGGTCCGGAACTCCGCCCTCCGAGTCTTCCCCCTGGATGAAGGCCGCGAATCCCCGAGTTAAGTTTTTTATACTTACAGGTCTCGAACTCCGCCCTGCGAGTCTTCTCCGTGGATCCGTGGAGTGCAACGAAGGTTCACCAGACTTATTCCCAGGATGGCGGGACTGTCCTGTGAAGCGAGACTGAGGAAACTGGGCCTGTATTCTCTAGAGTTTCGAAGAATGAGAGGTGATCTCATTGAAATCTACAAAATACTTAAAGGGATAGACAGGGTAGATGCAGCTAAGATGTTTCCCCTGGTTGGGGAGTCTAGAACCAGGGGACACAATTTCAAAATAAGGGGGAAGCCACTTAGGACAAAGATGAGGAGACATTTCTTTACTCAGAAGGTCATGAATCTTTGGAATTCTCTACCCCAGAGTAAAGGCCTGCTATCTGACCCGTACCCGATGGGCCCGACGACATGTCGGGTTTGGGTTGGGTCGGGCCGATCTTCTGGGTCCGGCTTTCAGGCTCGGGTCGGGTCGGGCCAGGCCAGGTCCAGGTCAGGCCAGGTCGGACACATACAGCAGGAATTTCAGGCAAGTGTTAAAAGTAAAAAACTTAACTGAGCTGGGAGTCCGGGACGTCAAAGAAGGAAATTCTGAGTCTGCGCAGTGAGTGAGTGAGCGTCACTATGACATCATCATGCTCATGCTGCAGCTTCCTGAAGATTAGGAGTCGCAAGGTAAGTAAAGGGAACATTCCAGTGGTCGGGTTGGGTCGGGTGCGGGAAAAATTAGAAGGATTCGGGCCGGTTCGGGCTCAGGTCCGACGTGGTCCTGCTGGGTTCGGGTCGGTTTTTTTTCCCTAACCTGAGCAGGCCTTTACCCCAGAGGGCTGTGGAAGCTCAGTCATTGAGTATGTTTAAAGCAGAGATTGACAGATTTCTAAATACCAATGACATAAGAGGATATGAGGAAAGTGTGGGAAAAAGGCATTGGAATGGATGATCGGTCATGATTGTACTGAATGGCGGGGCAGGCTCAATGGGCTGAATGGCCTACTCCTGCTCCTATGTTCCTGAATATTGGATTTCTGCTTTTACTTGCGCCTGTTTCTCTGAACTTAAGCGATAAGGAAACTTTATATAGGAAAGGATTCCCCTACATGCACATCATGTATGGCTAAGGTTGTACATCCTGGTTTGTCCCTACAGACTCTTTTAAATGCTGTGAGTAGCCTTGTTCGGTCTTCTCATTGTTCTTCATCTAAATACGAAAGCATTGTGTCCAATCTCCCTAACAATTCAGTATTAGCTAACCAGATGGTAGGAGGTTCAATTTGAGAATTGTCTAGGCCTCCTTCTGCCTCATCTTCACTATCCCTTTCATCCACTGTCCCTACTATCTGACACCTCCTCCTGGCGATGATATTGTTTCAACATATTGATATGCCATAGCCGATTCTTTTTCCGGCAATCTGGGGTGTCAATCAAATAATTTATTTTACCAATTCTTTTGATCACTTTATATGGACCACTGAACTGTGCTTTCACCCTGTAAAAGCAGTAAAACCTCATCCCCTGGTTGAAATGTTCGGGTCTTGGCATGCTTATCTACCCATTTCTTCATGGTTGTTTGGGAAGCTTTAAGGTGTTCCTGAGCCACTTTGCAGGCTCTCATGAGCCATTCCTGGAACACGGATACATAATCTAACACAAAGGATTCGTCCCTCTATTCTAAAAACCTTTCTTTAATTAATTTTAGAGAGCCTCTTATCTCATGTCCATAAAGTAATTCAAAAGGACTAAAACCGGTAAACTCATTAGGTGAATCCCTAGTGGCAAACAAAAGAAATTCTAGCCCTTTATCCCAATCATGGGGATATTCATGACAGTATGTCCTGATCATTGCTTTGAGGGTCTGATGGTACCTTTCTAAAGCCCCTTGTGTCTCTGGGTGATATGCTGAAGACTTTAACTGTGTTATACCCAAATTACCCATAACTTCCTGAAACATTTTAGACATAAAATTGGAACTTTGATCCAACTGAATCTTGATTGGTAATCCATATCTAGTGAAGAACTAGGTTAACTTCTCTACCACTACCTTAGCAGAAATTGTTCTCAAGGGAATGGCCTCTGGGAATTGAGTAGCCATATCCATGATACTGAGTATATATTGATGTTCCGCTTTTGTTCTCGATAAAGGTCATACACAGTCTACCAATGCCCTACTAAATGGTTCCCCAAAAACTAGTATGGGAATTTGAGGTGCCAATTTTATGGCAGGTTGCAGTTTTCCCACAATCTGGCACATATGGCACATGTTATAAAACTGCACCACGTCCTTGGAAAGACCTGGCCAGTAAAAATGTTGATTTATACTTGATTTAGTCTTCCAGATCCCCACATGTCCCACTATAGGAATTTCACGGGCTATCCTTAATATTGCCAGGGTAGGGCAGTACCTCTAACTGGTGAACAACCATCTATTCTTCACCCTCAGGTTGTGAGGAGGTCGCCACTTCCTCATCAGAATCTCATTTTTAATATCATAGCCTTTTGGAAGTCCCTTTGCCTCAGCTTCTGTTAAAGCCGATTGTGCCATTTTATTTAACTCTGACTGGCTTGCTGAGTCTCAATCAGAGAAGATTTATTGAACATTTCCTTCGGATTATCCAATATCCAAAGAAAATTTCAGATATTTGACTATCTGACTGCGGTGCCAATTTTACCTCTGACAAAGGAACTTGTTTAGCCATTGTTTGGGTCATTACACATGAAGGAAAAATTCCTGGAGAACCTTTTCCTGCAACTGCTCTGTCTCTTTGACTTCACTCAGTTTTTCCGTGAATACTGGAGAAACTACTACCTTCGCTCTGGCCAAATCATTCCCCAGGAGTAGGTCAATTCCGTCTACAGGCAAAGTATGGACAACTCCTACAGTTACCGTTCCAGACATCAGGTCACACTCTAGGTGCACCTGATACAAAGGTATGGGTAGATACTCCCCACCAATACCATTCACTAAAACCCTGGCATTCAGTGCATCTCTGGAGGAAAAGCTATGCCTTTCCCCAGAAAAAGAGTTTAGGTGGCTCCTGTATCCCTATAGGTTTACCTGCCTCACTTGAGGGATAAAGAGTTACCTTTCCTATTGACAAGAAAACCCTATAGCTCTCAGGTATCTTATTCATGTCACCGCACTCACAGCAGTTTTTGCACTTGGCCGTCCAGTTGCAGTCAGAGCTACAGCCTGATCTGTCGTACTCTCGGTCAGGGCCCCTTTCTCTGCATTGGCCTGGCGTACCCCAATAAGTCCCACGTGTTTACCCCACAACTTCGAGCATTCTACACGAATGTGTCCCACCTTGTGACAATCGTAACACTTAGGCTTGCGGACCTCACTTCTACCCCCAGCATCTTCCTTTCTGGCCTGATAAGGAGATTCCAGGGCATTCCCAACTGTCCCTTCTTGTCCCTGGCTACTTGCCTTCCTTTCACCCTCCCACCTTCTATCCTTCTCAGGTTTGTGGGGGTGACAGACAAAGGCTTTGGGCTTGTAAACAAGCTCGTAATCATCAGTGATTTCTGCTGCCTGTCTGGCTGTTGAAACTTTCTGATTCTCTACATGGGTTCTTACTGACGGAGGGAGGGATATTTTTAAATCTTCCAGGAGAATTATTTCCCTAAGGTTTTCATACGTGGCCTCTACCTTTAGTGCCCGCATCCAACGATCAAAATTAATTTGCTTTACCCTCTTAAATTCTATACAAGACTTCCCAGGCTGTCTCCAGAGGTTCCAAAGTTTCTGCCTGGATGCTTCAGGGACCAACTCATAAGCAGCAAGAATAGCCTTTTTTGCCATCTCATAATCTGCAGAAGCCTCCTCAGAAAGCATGGCATGAACTTCATGAGCTCTGCCCATCAACCTGCTCTGCATAAGCCGTGTCCAGCTTTTCTTCGGCCACTTCATCTGTCTGTCTATATTTTCAAAAGAAATGAAAATGCCTCTATGTCCCTTTCCTCAAATTTCGGGAGGGCTTGTACAAATTTAAATACCTCTCCACGGGGTCCTGGGCTGGAGACAGGTCTTTCCCCATCTGACTTTTCATCGGGGTCAAGGGCATCCTTTTTCTTCTCTAGTTCCAACCTTCCAATCTGTTATTCCCTTTCTCTCTCCCTTTCCTCTTTTCTCTTGTCCTTTGTCTCTCCTGCCACTCTGCTTGCTCCCTTTGAAATGCTCTCTCTTTTGCCCTTTCTTCAAGTTCAAGCTGCTTCATCTGCAACTGAATTTTAGCTAATTTAACCACACTACCATCTGATTTGCCTTCTTCTTCTTGCAATTGCAAATGGTGTGCTAGTGGGGTTGGTTAGCTCAGTTGGCTGGATGACTGGAGTGTGGTGCAGAATAATGCCAATAGTGCAGGTGCAATCGGCTGCTATTGTTCTTGGGGCTTGCCTTCTCATCTTGCCCCCATAGTGATATGGTGGCATAAGCTATGATTAGCAACACTTAGAAAACAAGGACGCAACATAGAGAGAGAGAGTATATCCTGCCATAGGTTTAAATGGAACAGTTTATTTAAAGTAATATTTTGCACACAACACAAAGATATCCAATCGGCCCAGGTAGAACCTAGTCTTAGCTGTGCAATAAATAAGGTAAAAGGTATGGTCTCCTTGTACCTTGCTCTAGAGAATAATTAAAACTAAGAAAGATCTTGCACTTACATAGCACCTTTCACATCCTCAGGACATAGCAAAGCCCTTCACTGCCTCTGAGGTACTTTTGAATTGTTGTCACTGTTGTAATGTAGGGAAACACAGCAGCCAATTTGTGCAAAGCAAGCTCCCACAAATAGTATGAGATAATTATCAGATAATCTTGTTCAGCAATGTTGGTTAAGGGATAAATATTTTCCAGGAGAACTCTACTGCTCTTCTTCAAATAGTATCATGAGATCGTCTACATTCAACTGAGAGCAGAAGAGGCCCAAGTTTAATATCTCAACTGAAAGATAACACCTCCAGCAACACCGCCTCGGTACTGCGCTGAAGTGTTTGCCGAGATTTTTGTCCTCAAGTTTCTAGAATGGGACTTGCACCTATAACGTTAGAGATCAGAGGACAGAGTGCTATCACTGAACCCATTCTAAGTCTCCCCTATCAAAGCCTGCCATAATCTTAAAGACCTCTACCAGCTCAACCTCAGTCCTTTTGTTTTCTAAAAAGAGAAAGTAGAGCCCCAGCCTGTTCAATCTTTCCTGATAAGTATAACCTCTGAGTTCTTACACCAAAGCAGGCCATTCTACCCAACTGGTCCATGTTGGTGTCTTCCACAAGGACATAAATCCATGTATCAAAAAAACAAAATGTTGCAGATGCTGTGAATTCTGAAAAAGCAGAGGAAACGCTGGGAACATTCAGCAGGTCAGACAGCCTCAGTGGGTGAAGAACAAACCCATACAGATAGGACCCTTTTCTTCATCTGATGCCTGCTCTTCAGGGTTACACAAGTGTGCGATACGGCACTGTCCAGGGGTGGAGTTTCCTCGGGCAGTATCCATGGGAATTTCTCAATCCGATCGGTGTTAAGTTTAGCCTCAGCTCCCTGTCCGTTTATATAAGGCGGCCTTTAATGACCTTGATGAGTGAATCACTCCCAAGTTCAGCAGCCAGTGCTGTCATTGTGAAGTGGCGGACTGCCTGGAGTACTGTGTCTTCCCTCCCCACACACGATCCTAAATCCATAATATGTTACAACATATTGTAATGTTATTATAACTTGTGTGCAATACAATTAACGCTGACACTATGGTCTGGAGAGCGGTATGGGCACCAGGAGTTGGGAATTCCGGACTATAACTCTCTGTTTGGAAACGCGTGGATTTAACTCAGTGAGGAGAGCTGGAATTCCCACTGAGAGTGTTGGTGGGGAGCGGTAATGAAAGGGCTCAGCACCCAGTATATGGGGGGAATCCCTCTCTGTATAACCCCCTCCAGCTCACAGACTGTCCGTCCTCTCAATGTCATTCAGCAATGAACTGACCCCAGGCTCCCAAAGTAGCAGCTCAATGTTCGGCGCTGCTAACTGCACAGTTTTAACTCCTGCATATATTAGAGTTCCCACACCGAACTGGCTTTCTTACCTCCAATGAAGGCTTGAGTTTTGCCGCGTGCAGCCGACAAAGGAAACACTAAACCAGGAATAAGACGGCAAAGGATTTCCGGTAAATAGCCAATATTTCTCAGGCGGAGTCGCCGCCCACTGAGTTCCGATCAGCTGCTGATTTAACACGGCCGGAGCTGGGGGTCTGCTCAGTGACTTGGAACTGGGAGTGTGTCTATCAGACACCAACAACTCAGTCCTTGAGGTGCTAACGAACGATTTCGGGGTGAACATGTTATTAAAATACATTTATCAATTTGCTACACACCTTAGCAGAAAGGTCAGTGATGAGGGGGCATAGATTTAAAGTGATTGGTAGAAAAATTAGAGGGGAGATGAGGAAAATCTTTTTCACCCAGAGGGTGGCTATGGTCTGGAACTCACTTCCTGAAAGGGTAGTTGAGGCAGAGACCCTCAACTCATTCAAAGGGAGTTTGGATATGCACCTCAAGTTGCTGTAAACTGCAGGGCTACAGACCAAATGCTGGAAGGTGGGATTAGAATAGGTGGATTGTTTTTCAGCCGGCACAGACACGATGGGCCAAGTGGCCTCTTTCTGTGCCTTAAACTTTCTATGATTCTACATTGACCAGAGCTCCAGTGGACACATCTCCAAACCCACTCACATAACCAACAGATGAAGGGTCATTTATGCTTGCTGGGACCTTGCTATTGGCCAATAGGCGACCGCATCTGCCTTCATAACTGTGACTACTGTTCAATAAGTTGGTTGTTGAGCTTTTCAATGTCCTGAGGTGGTGAGGTTCTGTACAATGACAAGCTCATTATTCCATCTGTCCAATTGGCAGCTCTTTAATTTGCTTCACTGGTGTTGCTGTCATCCAGTTCAGGGATGACCGTGTTCTCAAGCTGAGCCATGAAGAGGGAGCCTTCAGACAAGAAGTTGATACCAATATGTAAATAAAACATATTCATTTGCTGTGTATAGATATCAATCAGCTAAACATAAAATGCAAATTTTATTAGCTGTTTCCTCCAGACGTTTTAACATGATACAACTTCTCAATAAATTTGCATATTTCAATTAAAATAGGAAGGTTAATTATATGAGGTTTCACAGCTGGGGCCTCTCACACAGGCAGTGCATTGCGGAAAATCACAAGGCTGGCCATCATTTTCTATCCTCTGAAATTAATAGACGGAAAGTCACAGGCAGTCACGGTGACATGACGTTTCTCAAAAATTGCCTAGCCAATATTTATCCCTCAGTCAATATCACAAAAACAGATTATCTGGTCATTAAGCCATTGCTGTTTGTGGGAGCTTACTGTGCACAAATTGACTGCCAAGTTAAAGCACCCTGACCAGATGAGATGCGTCCAAGGATACTGAGGGAAATGAGAATGGAAATTGTGGAGACACAGGCCATAATTTTTCAGTCTTCCTTCGACTCAGGGGTGGGGTCAGAAGACTGGAGAATTGCAAATGTAATACCCTTGTTCAAAAAAGGATGTAAAGATAAGTTCAGCAACTACAAGCGGCATTTGATACAGTGCCACACAACAGACTTGTGTGCAAACTTATAGCTAATGGAATAAAAGGGATGGTAGCAACATGGATACGAAATTGGCTGAGTGACAGGAAACAGAGAGCAGTGGTTAATGGATTTTTTCAGGCTGGAGGAAGGTTTGTAGTAGAGTTTGCCAGAGGTCAGTGTTGGGACCCTTGCTCTTCCTGATATATATTAATGACCTAGTCCTTAGTGTATTGGGCACAATTTCAAAATTGTGGATGATACAAAACTTGGAAGCATTGTGAACTGTGAGGAGGATAGTGTAGGACTTCAAAAGGACCTAGACAAGTTGCTGGAATGGGTGGACAAGTTGCAGATGAATTTCAATGTGGAGAAATGTGAAGTGATTCATTTTGGCAGGAAGAACATGGAGTGACAATATAAAATAAAGGGGTACAATTTTAAAGGGGGTGCAGGAGCAAAGGAACCTGGGGGTATATTTGCATAAGTCATTGAAGGTGGTAGGACAGGTTGAGAGTGCAGTTCATAAAGCATACAGTACCCTAGACTTTATTAATAGGGGCATAGAGTACAAGAGCAAGGAGGTTATGTTGAACTTGTATAAGACACTAGTTCGGCCTCAGCTGCAGTATTGCAACCAGTTCTGGGCACAACACATTAGGGAAGATGTGAAGGCATCGGAGAGAGTGCAGAAAAGATTCACGAGAATAGTTCCAGGGAGGAGGAACTCCAGTTATGAAGACAGATTGGAGAAGAAGGGACTGTTTTCCTTGGAGGAGAGAAGGTTGAGAGGAGATTTGGTAGAAGTATTCAAAATCATGAGGGGTCTGGACAGAGTGGATAGAGAGAAACTGTTCCCACTTGTGAAAGGATCGAGAACGAAAAGGCACAGATTTAAAATGATTGGTAAAATAAGCAAAAGTAACATGTGGAAAAACATTTTCACGCAGCGAGTGTTTAAGATCTGGAATGCACTGTCTGAGAGTGTGGTGAAGGCAAGTTCAATTGAGGCTTTCAAAAGGGAATTAGATTGTTGTCTGAAGAGGAAGAATGTGCAGGATTACGAAGAGAAGACAGGGGAATGGCATTGGGTGAATTGCTCATTCGGAGAATCAGTGTGGACACAATGGGCCAAATGGCCTCCTTCTGCACTGTAACAATTCTGTGATTCTGTGATGTTTCCTACGTGACAACTGTGAGTACACTTCAAAAGTACTTCATTAGCTGTAAAGCACTTTGAGACATCCGGTAGTTGTGAAAGGCGCTGTATAAATATTTTTCTTTCTAATTGTCTTAATGGGAACATACTCATCTCCAAGTCACAAGGTCCTGTTCGCATCCCACACCAGCATTTGAGCACATAATCCAAATATGGCACTTTCAGTGCCGTACCAAGGGAGTGCTGCATTGTTAGAGGAGTCATCCTTCAAATAAAATGTTAAATCGAGGCTCATCTGTCTGTTCTAATGCACATAAAAGATCTAATGGCTCTATTCAAGTACAAGTACAGATGTTCACCTAGTATCCTTGTCTACCATCAACACTGCTAAAAACAGATCAACTAGTCTTCATCCCATTAATGTTTATGAGATCACAAATTGGAGACCACATAAATAACAGTAGCTTCCTCAACCAGAAGTAATTCATTGGGTGTGAACTTCATTCGAATTCCCTCCACGTGTGATAAGGTGCTGTTTAAATGGCCATTGTTCCTTTATTTATATTATACATTGCTTGGCTGAAATGCATAAGCATAATTCTGCCTTTATACTGTAGGTCAGTGACATAGAGTTATAGAGTCATTACAGCACAGAAGAAGGTCATTCGGCCCATAACATCCATGCTGGCTCTCCGCAGAACAATCCAATTAGTCCTATTCCTCCCAGTCCCTATCCATATCCATAGTTCTGCAAGTGCCCATCCAATTTCCTTTTGAAATCATTCATCATACCCACTTCCAGCACCCTCATAGGCAGCGAGTTCTAGGTCATTACCACTAAAATTAAAAAAGTTCTTCCTCACATCCCCCTGCATCTTTTGACCAAAACCATAGATCTGTGTCCCCTAGTCTTTGTACCATCAATTAATGGGAAAGTGCTTTGTCAAACACTTTCTTAAAATTCATATAGACAACATCTATTGCATTCCCTTCATCAACCTCCTCTGTTACTTCATCAAAAAATTCAATTATATTAGCCAAGCATGATCTGCCTTTTACAAATCCGTGCTGACCATCCTTAATTTAACTCAAACCTCTCCAAGTGCTGTTGATTATTTTCCTCTGATTATTGCTTCTAAAACCTTACCCACCACTGATGTTAAACTGACCAGCCTGGAGTTACGAGGGATGTCCTTACACCCTTTCTTGAATAAAGTCATCACATTTGCCATTCTCCAATCCTCTGGTACCTCCCCGTATTTAGGGAAGATTGGAAAATTATGGAAAGCTGTTCTTCTATCTCCACTCCAACTTCCTTTAGCAACCTGGGATGTAAGCCATCCAGACCAGGGTGACTTATCCACTTTAAGCACAGCCGGCCTTTCAAATACATCCTGCCTATCAGTTTTCACTCCACCCATTACCTCTACCATCTCCACTTCTATTGTTATTTGGTTAACATCCACCTCCTTAGTAAACACCGATACAAAATACTCATTAAGTATTCTAGCTTTGCCCTGCGCCTCTAAGCATATATCACTTCCTTTGTCCCTAATAGGCCTCAACCCTCTTACTACCTGCTTACTATTTACATGCTGGTAGAACATTTTTGGGTTCCCTTTTATGTTAACAGCCATTCTATTCTCATATTCTCTCTTTGCAGTCTCATTTTCCTCTTCACTTCCCCTCTCAACTTATTGTATTTGGTCTAAATCTTGCTTGAAGAATTCACCTGAAATGCATCATACACCCACATTTTCTTGTTTCATCATATTCTCTATCTCCCTCGTCATCCAAGGAGCCCTGAGTCTGGTTCCCCTGCCTTTTGCCCTTATTGGAACGTACCTAGCCTGTACCTGAAACATCTCCTCCTTGAAGGTCATCCATTATTCTGTAACAGTTTTTCCTGTTAGTCTTTGGTTCCATTTTACCCTGGCTAGATCCCTTCTCATCCCATTGAAGTTAGCCCTCATCCAATTGTTATGACCAGGTGAGAAAGGTGTCTAGGGGTCTGTTACTATCTTCACCTGGTCTTATTGTAACAGGGTTTAATTTTAAACACACGGTGTTTTGTGCTCCCCCTTTGTGAATCCTTGTTCGCAACTTTCCAATTGTAAGGCAAAGAAATGAGCACAAACAGGCTTTCTTTGGTTTAAAGAAGAAAGATTAAATCTTAAACTTAAACGCTAATATGGTTCACACCTACGGATATATGATGCGCCCATGCTAGCATGCACACGCGGTATACACATGCAGATAGGAACAGAAAAGTGAAGAGGAAAATATAATAGAGAGGGATTTGAGGCAATATCTTGTTACAGTGCTTTGAGCTCACTGTAGTCCTTTTGTAAGTAGTCTTGCTTTTTGTTGGGGTCCTGTAGTCTTCTTAAAACCTTGTTCACGTCGGAAACTTTTCTCTCTTTGAGATTCACGTGTTTTCCCAAGATTCTGTTCCATGGGAAGGAGATGGAAGCAGACAGACAGGAGAGGCTGTAATTCTTGCTTCAGTTCCAGGAGAGATCTTAACTCCACGAGCACATGGCTTTGACTGAGTTCAAATCCTTTGTTGGAAGTTCAAATTCAAAAAAAATCCCAGCCAGCAGCTAGTCATGGAACTAGAACTGGTTTGACCACTTTTTCTGTGCATTGGGGAAGCAACGACTGGGTCCTTTTTGTTCCAACTCTGCTAGTTACTATACAAAAATGTCTTTCCAGTCAGGGGCTTGCATGTTCATGGGGTGAAATAATGGGTGCCTCAGTCTTGGTAGGTGGGAGGTTTGCCTTACACAATTTAGAAGTTCAACTTTAGATTGTTCATTGCTGTTCTCCATTACTAACCTAAGCCTTATGATACAATGATCACTCTTACCCAAGTGCTCCCACACAGACACTTGGTCCACCTCATTCCCCAGCACCATATCCAGCAATGCCTCCTTCCTAGTTGGGCTGAGAACATAATGGTTAAGGAAGTTCTCCTGAACACATTTCAGAAATTCCTCCCCCTCCTTACCCTTTACTCTAACATTATCCCAATCGATATTTGGGTAATTAATGTCCCCCAATATCACCACTCTATAGCTCTTGCACATCTCTGTGATTTCCCTGCAGCTTTGCTCCTCTATCTCTCTCTCACTCTTTGGAGACCTACAGAAGACCCCCAGTAGCGTTAGTATACCCTTTTTGCTTCCAACTCCAACCAAATGGATTCTCTCCTTGCCCCTCAAGGACATCATTTCTTTCCAACGTTACAATTTCTTCTCTAATCAGTACTGCCAACTCACCTCCCTTTTTCCCTTAAAATAAAAGCAAAATATTGCAGATGTTGGAAATCTGAAATGAAAACAGCAAGTGCTGGAAATACTCAGCAGGTCTGGCAGCATCTGTGGAGACCTTTCATCAGAATCAGTATCAGCTGCTTTAAGGCCTGCATTTTGACTCTTTGCTGTTCCCTCCTGTACAGTCCCTTGCCCATTGGTGCCATGGTCTGGACTGCAGTCCTTCAAAGTGTCGTCACTCTGAGCGGTCTCTAAAACTGACATTGGCACACACCCTGAAGACTCCTGTACCTCCTACTTCTTTCTACTCTTCTGGCTGGCCACCTATCTATTATCCTGAACTCTTACTGCCTGTGGGGTGACCACTTCTTGGAATGTACGATCCAAGAAACTCTCAGCCTCCCTGATGCTTTGCAGTGACTCCAGCTGCCCCTCAAGCTCGGAAATCCTGAGCTCAAGCAGCTGGACACACTTCCTACACACATGAAGTGTCCTGAAGTTCCCACATGGTGCAGGAAATGCAAGGAACAGGTCTTAGCTGCCCATCCATGATCTAAAATAATCTCTATTCACTCTTTTAGAATCTAGTTGTATAAACTGTTAATTTTAATTAATGCCTCTAGACCTGCTCTTAATACTAATTCATTTACTGTTATACTTACCCCAATTGAAATTTTATTAATTATTTTAACTAGCTAAGCTGTTAATTTAATACAGTATTTTATAGTTCCCAGTCCTAATTTAAGCCACTGCCCCAGTTTAGAGAAAATAAACTTAAAACTCACCAACCAATCACCTGCCTGCTGTCCTGTAACTTCACTCCTTGCATTTTTGGAACACAGTGTGGAAGTTTCATCGCTGCTGCTGCCTCCAATCAGGTCCACTCCTCCTCGGCTCTGATTTCATCCTGCACAATGGGGGCATAGATCAGTTTGGAAATCCCAAAGGACTTGGCCTAGTAATGATGGATGTCAGCTGAAATGTAAAAGCATTCACTGTAAAGCCTCACCAATAAAGCTTTGTTAAACTTTAGTACCATGCTATACCTCCACTCACATCTACATTATTAATAGCTGGAGTTCTTTACAGTCATATCCTAACTCACATCAAGTCTTGTTCATTTATCACCCCTGTGGAAGTTGACCTACAATTGGCTCCTAGTCCAGCAATGCCTCGATTTTAAAATTCTCATCCTTGTTTTCAAATCCCTTCTTATCTCTGTAACCTGCTTCAGCCCTACAGTCCTCCAAGATCTCTGCACACCTCCAATTCTGGCCTCTTGCATATCCTTGATTTTCATCGTTTTACCATTGACAGCCATGCCTTCAGCCTGCTAGCTCAGGTCTGGAATTCCCTCGCTAAACTTCTCTGCTTCTCTACCTTCCTCTCCTCTTTTAAGACATTTCTTAAAACCTACCTCTTAGACCAAGCTTTTGATCACCTCTCCCAATATCTGCTTATGTGTTCTGTGTCAAATTTCATTTGATAAGGTTTTTGGGAAATATCTTGAGACATTTTACTGTATGAAATATGCTATATAAATGCAAGCTGTTGTTAAGACAGGCAATGGGTCCCCAGTTAACAGAGGTTCAGGAATAGAATCCATTCCCAACAGCATTATTATGCAAGGAAGTTATAGGAACAGGACACCCTATGTGCACCGTTGTGAGGAAACATCTATCACTGCAGTATAAAAATGGCATGAGAATGCAGTATAAGATGTAAACACAAATGAGCTATGTCTTTCAAGGTCAGGAAGAAGAAACATAATTACATGAGTATTAAATCTATCCTGCAAGGGTAGAACAAATGATGATGATGGCTAGTCCTTCACAGACAAAGATCAAGGGAAGATTCCGCTCAATGGGTGCTGGTGTCTAAATAGTCCAATTCTAGATCTGCAGGCACTTGTGCATTTGGAGCAAAGGAACTCTTGACCTGGGGGACCCTGGGCAGAAGCAGCTTCCTTCCGTTTTCTACTTTTCTCTCCGACAGCTTTGTGTCTTAAGGACTCAAATCTGTGCGTAACATTCCTGATTTTTGACCACCTGTCAGCAGCTTCCTGCTCCCATGTCTGTCGTTCGATGTCAGCCAAGGAGAGCTATTTCTTCAACTGGTCCTTGAAATGTTTTTGCGGAGCATCTTGATTCCACTTCCTGAGGCACAGTTCTCCATACAGCACTGCTTTTGGCATTCTGGCATCCTCCATGCGTGACACATGCCCTGTCCAGCACAGCTGTCATTGTCGGAGAATGCTCTGAATGCTGGGTAAATTCGCTCTTCTAAGAATTTCAATATTTGTAATGTAGTCCTGCCATTTGATATTCATGATGGAGCACAAGCAGTGCTGATGGAAGCATTCAAGTAGCTTAATTTATTTACTGTACAGGACCCAAGATTCTGAGCCATGCAAGAGGGTAGTGATAACAGCTGTGCACACCTGGATTTTCATGGAAATGTGCAAGGTGCAATTTTTCCAGACTCGTTTTACATTATCTAACATGATAAATTTTTTAAAATAGCATAGTGTTGCATATTTATATAAAATTAAACAAATATATTTTGCAAAGTTATAACCAGATATGTTACTATTTAATCACATTCAAAAATTTATAACTTGATTACATAATATGCAAATAAGCGTTGTATTCTTCCGATTAAATATAGTGATGTATTATTTAAAAATATTAGACTGCAATATTTGAAATTTCAATATTAAACAATTGTAGAAAATTATATTACTAAAATGTATTTATAATTTTTTTTTATTCATTCATGGGATGTGGGGGTCGCTGGCCAGGCCAGCATTTATTGCCCATCCCTAATTGTCCTTGGGAAGGTGGTGGTGAGCTGCCTTCTTGAACTGCTGCAGTCCATTTGGGGTAGGTATACCCACAGTGCTGTTAGGAAGGGAGTTCCAGGATTTTGACCCAGCAACAGTGGAGGAACGGCGATATAGTTCCAAGTTAGGATGGTGTGTGACTTGGAGGGGAACTTGCAAGTGGTGGTGTTCCCATGCATTTGCTGCCCTTGTCCTTCTAGTTGGTAGAGGACGCGTGTTTCGAAGGTGCTGTCTAAGGAGCCTTAGTGCATTGCTGCAGTGCATCTTGTAGAAGGTACACACTGCTGCCACTGTGCATTTGTGGTGGTGAAGGGAGTGAATGTTTGTTGACGGGGTGCCAATCAAGCGGGCTGCTTTGTTCTGGATGGTGTCGAGCTTCTTGAGTGTTGTTGGAGCTGCACCCATCCAGGCAAGTGGAGAGTATTCCATCACATTGCTGACTTGTGCCTTGTCGATGGTGGACAGGCTTTGGGGAGTCAGGAGGTGAGTTACTCGCCGCAGGATTCCTAGCCTCTGACCTGCTCTTGTAGCCATGGTATTTATATGGCTACTCCAGTTCAGTTTCTGGTCAATGGTAGCCCCTAGGATGTTGATAGTGGGGGATTCAGTGATGATAATGCCGTTGAGTGTCAAGGGGAGATGGTTAGATTCTCTCTTGTTGGAGATGGTCATTGCCTGGCACTTGTGTGGCGCAAATGTTACTTGCCACTTATCAGCCCAAGCCTGGATATTGTCCAGGTCTTGCTGCATTTCTACACAGACTGCTTCAGTACTGAGGTGTCACGAATGGTGCTGAACATTGTGCAATCATCAGCGAACATCCCCACTTATGACCTTATGATTGAAGGAAGATCATTGATGAAGCAGCTGAAGATGGTTGGGCCTAGGACACTACCCTGAGGATCTCCTGCAGTGATGTCCTGGAGCTCAGATGATTGACCTCCAACAACCACAACCATCTTCCTTGTGCTAGGTATGACTCCAACCAGCGGAGGGTTTCCCCCTGATTCCCATTGACCTCAGTTTTGCTAGGGCTCCTTGATGCCATACTCGGTCAAATGCTGCCTTGATGTCAAGGGCAGTCACTCTCACCTCACCTCTTGAGTTCAGCTCTTTTGTCCATGTTTGAACCAAGGCTGTAATGAGGTCAGGAGCTGAGTGGCCCTGGCGGAACCCAAACTGAACGTCACTGAGCAGGTTATTGCTGAGCAAGTGCCGCTTGATGGCACTGTTGATGATACCTTCCATCACTTTACTGATGATTGAGAGTAGGCTGATGGGGCGGTAATTGGCCGGGTTGAACTTGTCCTGCTTTTTGTGTACAGGACATACCTGGGCAATTTTCCACATTGCAGGGTAGATGCCAGTGTTGTAGCTGTACTGGAACAGCTTGGCTAGGGGCGCGGCAAGTTCTGGAGCACAGGTCTTCAGTACTATTGCTGGAATATTGTCAGGACCCATAGCCTTTGCAGTATCCGGTGCCTTCAGTCGTTTCTTGATATCACGCAGAGTGAATCGAATTGGCTGAAGTCTGGCATCTGTGATGCTGGGGACTTCAGGAGGAGGCCGAGATGGATCATCAACTCGGCATTTCTGGCTGAGGATTGTTGCAAATGCTTCAGCCTTATCTTTTGCACTGATGTGCTGGGCTCCCCCATCATTGAGGATGGGGATATTTGTGGAGCCACCTCCTCCAGTTAGTTGTTTAATTGTCCACCACCATTCACGGCTGGATGTGGCAGGACTGCAAAGCTTAGATCTGATCCGTTGGTTATGGGATCGCTTAGCTCTGTCTATCACATGCTGCTTACGCAGTATGGCACGCAGACGGTCCTGTGTTGTAGCTTCACCAGGTTGACACCTCATTTTGAGGTATGCCTGGTGCTGCTCCTGGCATGCCCTCCTGCACTCTTCATTGAACCAGGCTTGGTCTCCTGGCTTGATGGTAAGGGTAGAGTGGGGGATATGCCGGGCCATGAGGTTACAGATTGTGGTTGAGTACAATTCTGATGCTGCTGATGGCCCACAGCGCCTCATGGATGCCCAGTTTTGCATTGCTAGATCTGTTCGAAATCTATCCCATTTAGCACGGTGGTAGTGCCACACAACACGATGGAGGGTATCCTCAGTGTGAAGGCGGGACTTCGTCTCCGCAAGGGCTGTGCGGTGGTCACTCCTACCAATACTATCATGGACAGATGCATCTGCAGCAGGCAGATTGGTGAGGACGAGGTCAAGTATGTTTTCCCCTCTTGGTTCCCTCACCACCTGCCGCAGACCCAGTCTAGCAGATATGTCCTTTAGGACTCAGTCAGCTCGGTCAGTAGTGATGCTACAGAGCCACTCTTGGTGAAGGACATTGAAGTCCCCCACCAAGAGTACATTTTGTGCCCTCGCCATCTTCAGTGTTTCCTCCAAGTGCTGTTCAACATGGAGGAGTACTGACTCATCAGCTGAGGGAGGGTGGTAGGTGGTAATCAGCAGGAGATTTCCTTGTCCATGTTTTGACCTGATGCCAAGAGACTTCATGGGGTCCAGAGTCGATGTTGAGGACTCCCAGGGGAACTCCCTCCCTACTGTATACCACTGTGCCACCACCTCTGGTGGGTCTGTCCTGCTGGTGGGACAGGACATACCCGGGGATGGTGATGGCAGTGTCTGGGACATTGTCTGTCAGGTATGATTCCGTGGGGATGACTGTGTCAGGCTATTACTTGACTAGTCTGTGGGACAGCTCTCCCAACTTTGGCACAAGCCCCCAGATGTTAGTAAGGAGGACTTTGCAGGGTCGACAGGGTTGGGTTTGCCCTTGTCATTTCCGGTGCCTCGGTCCGTCTGGTTTCATTCCTTTTTATTAACTTCGTAGCAGTTAGATACAACTGAGAGGCTTGCTAGGCCATTTCAGAGGGCATGTAAGAGTCAACCACATTGCTGTGGGTATGGAGTCACATGTAGGCCAGACCAGGTAAGGACAGCAGATTTCCTTCCTTAAAAGACATTCGTGAACGAGATGGGTTTTTACAACAATCGACAGTGGTTTCATGGCCATCATTAGACTAGCTTTTAATTCCAGATTTATTAATTGAATTCAAATTCCACCTTCTGCTGTGGTGGGATTTGAACCCATGTCCCCAGAGCAATACCCTGGGTCTGTGGGTTAGTAGTCCAGTGACAATACCACTATGCCACCACCTCCCCACAATTTCTCATGATTGAATCCTCATGAAGGCGTAAATTCCTACATTGAGCAATCATAAGTAATAGATATGTGATACTTTCAGTTTTCTATTTTCTTGGGTGGAAGTGGTATGCAATCCACTTTAAGGATGTAAGAATAGTATCACCAGGTGGAGTGGTTTGAGAATGAGCCTGTGTTCTCCAATGACATAGTCTGTGGGGATGTGAACAATCCGCCCTGCCTTACAGGCGTGATGTTATATTTTCCATTACAAAGAATGGGACTATCATAAAACTGCTCGCAGGCTATTTAACTGTGGGGCTCCACAGCTCAGCCTGATCCTGTTCCACTCAACCTCTGCACTCACCCTGCGTTGCTGGATAGTAACCAGAATCAGGAATTCTTGTTCATTTTACCCTCCGCCAGGCCAAGGGATCTGAGGACAGTTGATGGGAACTTAATTGGTCCCCCAGCTGAATCAACAAACTCAACACAAACCAGGAATTGAACATCGGACTTTCAGGGTTGTATGGCTCAGTGTCACACTATGTGGTACATCTATCCATGAAACCTTTGGCGAATCGTTATTTTATTTGAAGTCAGTGCGATATTACAGCTTTAACTAAGCATCACCTGAAAATGCTCCCAGAACTTGTTCCCAAAGTGACATTAAGCGTCTCTTCCACTTTTAAACACTAGGTGGCAGTACCAACCCATTAGCAGGGCGACCACAATACTTGCCAAACATTGCATAACATTTAAATAGAATTTCCTCCCTCTTTCACATCCCTGTCAAACCATTTGAAACAGGTTTTAGTCTATTCACCATTTAATTGTTACCTGTTGATGACTGCAATTGTAATTTTATTAATGGCTTTAAAATTCTCATCCTTGTTTTCAAATCTCTCCATGTCTTTGCTGCTCCCTATGGCTGTAATCTCCATCCCGACAACGCTCCAAAGATCTCGTTCCTTTCAGTCTAGCTTCTTACGGATCCATGATTTTCATCAATCGCAGCCTTCTCCTTCAGCTTCCTCGGCCGTAGGTTCTGGAATTCCCTCCCTAAACCTCTCCAACTCGCTACCTCTCTCTTATTCCTTAAGCCGCCCTTAAAATCTACCCCTTTGACCAAGCTTTTGATCCTCTCTCCTAATATCACCTTATGTGGCTCGAGGTCAAATTTTGTTTGATAACGGGGCATTTTGATATGTTAGAGATGGTAATATATGTATGTATGTGCTGTTGTAGATAGTATAAGTGTTTTGTTGCACTAAAACCTTGTGAAATTTTCTTACAGGAACTTTAAGTACTTTTTTAAAAAATGACTGCACTGTCAATCTGTTTCTTTAATCTATTAGAGAACGATGTTCCCTAATTTTCAGTAACTTCCTGGCTCTTCATAGAGCTTACAAGGTTCATAAAATGATACATGAGCTTTGAATTTAAAATTTATATTGATTAATTAGGAATTAATTGATACCATTCATTCACACTAATTAGGTCTCACCAGGGGTCAGCAACGTGTCCATACACAGACTCCAGTGTCCGTAGTAAAACATTTTGGGGTCTGTGACTGGTAATTTCAGGGATGAGAAATTTCCCATTAGTTTCTTCTTCCAGACCAGTCCAACTTTTTAAAAAAAAATCACAGCCGTCAGTTTCACATTTGCTGGGAGCAACAACAGCAGCAACCTCAGGACAAGTTTGGGGTTTTCTGGCGGGTTCCAGTTTTTATTTAAAAAGCCCGCCGAAAACCCTGAGCTTGTCCTGAGTTTGGAAGCCACTGTCCCATCTCCCAGCACCTGTGAAATTGATGGCTGTGAATTTTTTTTAAAACTGACCAATCACAAAGCAGCTCTGGGAAGAGTTCCCGCTCTTTGCAACTGTCAGAGAGAGAGAGGGGGGGCAGAGAAAGGGACAGGGGGAGAGATGGAGAGGGGGGAGAGAGAAGGCAGAGAGAAAGAGAAAGGGAAGACAGGGAGGGACTGAGAGAGGGACATAAAGAGAGAGGGGAGAGAGAGAGGTGGACAGAGAGAGGGGACTGAGAGAGAGCGAGGGGTAGAGAGAGGGGGGGAGAGGCGGGGACAGGGAGAGAGAGGGGGACACAAAGAGGGACAGAGTGAGAGAGTGGGGAAAGAGATGGGGAAACAGAGAGAGAGAGAGAGGGGCAGAAAGAGAGAGGGGGGACAGAGAGAGAGAGGGGGGACAGAGTGAGAGGGGTGGAGTCAGAGACAGAGAGAGACAGAGACAGAGAGAGAGGAACAGAGAGAGAGAGGGGGTAAAGAGAGTGGGGCTGAGAGAGAGGGACAGAGAGAGGGGTGGAGAGAGAGGGGTGGAGAGAGACGGGAGAGAGAGACAGGGGAGAGAGAGAGACAGGGGACATGGATGAATACAGAGGGAGGAGAGGGGGGGAGAGATGGACACAAGGGGAGAGAGGGGTGAGAGATGGACACAGAGGGGATAGGGATTGACATGGAGAGGGAGAGAGAGAGAGTGAGAGGGGAGAGAAAGAGATCAAGATCACTCCTGACAGATGGACATCTATCCGGATTCTCCGCATCATTACATCAAGTGTGCAGGCAGACATTGACTACTTGTGCAAGCAAAAAAAGTGCCAGGTACTCACTAAATAGGGAGAAATATGTTTTAAATTGGATTGTGTTTTGATGGCATTAGGTTGGCTATACACTTTATATACAGATTAATTGCCCCCATGTCAACGGTTGAGTCAATAATTTTGTCAAATGTCCGTGGTGCTACATGTTGGTGCCCATCCCTGGGCCTCACGGTTACAGCCTCTAAGTTTCTTTAAGGTAGGACCTACAGATCACGCATGCAAAATGGGGACTGCTTGCCTGGGATTCTAATTTGGGTACGTCACTGGGCAAAGTAGTTTCAGTTTACCATGCACCTGACCTGTGCATGGACCCCATATCTGACCTAGGAGTGCTTGTTACTGAAACTGAGCTGTCCAAAATGATAGATGTCCCATTCCCCACCAGTAATTTCCCTCTTTAAGCAGAAAATAAATCACAAAATATTTGTAAGTTTATAAATTACACAAATAGAAAGAAGACATAGAAAAAGAGTTTAAAGAGATTTTTTTTTTAGATTTTTTTTTAGATTTAGAGATACAGCACTGAAACAGGCCTTTCGGCCCACCGAGTCTGTGCCGACCATTAACCACCCATTTATACTAATCCTGCACTAATCCCATATTCCTACCACATCCTCACCTGTCCTCTATATTCCCCTACCACCTACCTATACTAGTGGCAACTTATAATGGCCAATTCACCTATCAACCTAAGGAGACTAAGGAAAGGACTTGCAAATAGTGCATTCCACAACCTCAGGACATCCCAAAGCGCTTCAAAGCCAATGAAGTACTGTTGAAGTGTAGTCACTGTTGTATTTATAGGAAAATACAGCATCCAATTTGCACACAGCATAACTCCACAGAAGGTAATAAAATAAATCAATGGCGACATTGGTTGAGGGTTGAATATTGGCCAGGACACTGGGGAAGGCTAACCAGTTCTTCTTCAAATAACGCCATGGGATCTTTTATGTCCACCTCTGAGGCAAACACCTCATCGGAAAGACAGCACCTCCAACAATGCCGCACTCCCTCAGCCATTCAAATGGATCATGGCTGATCTCTATCTTAACTCCATTTACCCACTTTGATTCCGTAATGTTTATTATCCTTGACTAACAAAAATCTATCAATATTGTTACGACCGACCACTCCTGTCAAAACTCCCCAATCAAAATATACGATTCTGATTGTGGTGGGACCAACGCACTGTTAATTCACTCCCATCGCTCCACGGCTAACTTATCATTTAAAACTTTCCAAATTAAAGAAAGAGCCAGCCAAATTGTACCATCTATTAACCCCCCAAATGAGGCTAACCAAACCAGGTGTCTTTAAATCCATAAATTAACTGTTTAATTAGAAGAACTAAATTCTTAAATACTATGAAGATATAAACAACATTTAAAATAGAAAAAATTAGAGTCCTTGCAAATTTACAGTCCAATGTTGCTTGAAGTCCTCACATGATGTTACTCGAAGTCCTAACAGAATGTTGCTTTCCTTCTCCAGCGAATTTCAACGATTAATGACTTGCAAACACTTTCAACAGAATCAATCTGACTTTACAGTTTTTGAGGGATAAAAGATTGTCACAGTCTAACTTCCCTTTCTTCAATTTAAATTACCAGAGATCACTGTTTTGGCTTGATGTTTTTAGAATTTTGAGAGATAATAATTAAACAGTCTACATTCCTATTCCTTTAGTCTAAGTGGCTCAGAGCTCTTTTTCCAAGTGCTGCCACCACAGCTGTCTCTGTGTCTTGTCAGTCTGTTCCGTTAGAACAAACTGTCTTCCACTAATAAGCCATGTTCAAAACTGAATTGTAACAAATGTATCGCATCAGGCTCACTCCCAGTGGCTATATCTATGGTTATGAGAATGCACCCTTTGAATCGCAGTCTCCAAATGGCTGTTTCTAAGGCAACGAAAATGCACCTTCCTATAACTCCTAAGGCTCGCTGGCTCTTAAAGCAATACTGATCCCTTGCAAGCCTTAAAGGTAAACTGCATATTCCCGAAAAATACTACAGGACCATGACAATATCAGTTTTGGAATTTTCAATTGATCTACCCTCAACAGCTTTTTAGGGGCAGAGAGTTCCAGATTTCCACTAACTCTTATGTGAAAAAAGTGTTTCCTAACATCACCCCTGAATGACCTAGCTCTAATTTTAAGATTTTGCCCCCTCTTTCTGGACTCCTCCACCAGAGGAAATAGTTTCTTTCCAAACAACCCATAAATTCTTTTAATCATCTTAAACACCCCAATTAGATCACCCCAGGCCCAGGTGAAATGTTAAAGGAAACAAGAGAAGAAATATTGGAGGTTTTGACCATCATTTTCCAATCCTCGTTGTCCTTGGTGCTGGAGGACTGGAGGACAGCTAATGTTGTACCTTTGTTTAAAAAGGGAGAAAGGGATGGATCAAGTCTATATGGATTTCAGTAAGGCGTTTGATAAAGTTCCCCACGGTAGGCTATTGCAGAAAATACAGAAGTATGGGATTGAAGGTGAATTAGTGCTTTGGATCAGAAATTGGCTAGCTGAAAGAAGACAGAGGGTGGTGGTTGATGGTAAATGTTCATCCTGGAGTATAGTTTCTAGTGGTGTACCGCAAGGATCTGTTTTGGGGCCACTGCTGTTTGTCATTTTTATAAATGACCTGGATGAGGGTGTAGAAGGGTGGGTTAGTAAATTTGCTGATGACACGAAGGTCGGTGGAGTTGTGGATAGTGCCGAAGGATGTTGTAGGTTACAGAGGGACATAGATAGGCTGCAGAGCTGGGCTGAGAGATGGCAAATGGAGTTTAATGCGGAAAAGTGTGAGGTGATTCACTTCGGAAGGAGTAACAGGAATGCGGAGTACTGGGCTAATGGGAAGATTCTTGGTAGTGTAGATGAGCAGAGAGATCTTGGTGTCCAGGTACATAAATCCCTGAAAGTTGCCACCCAGGTTAATAGAGCTGTTAAGAAGGCATATGGTGTGTTAGCTTTTATTAGTAGGGGGATCGAGTTTAGGAGCCACGAGGTCATGCTGTAGCTGTACAGAACCCTGGTGCGGCCGCACCTGGAGTATTGCGTGCAGTTCTGGTCACCGCATTATAGGAAGGATGCGGAAGCTTTGGAAAAGGTGCAGAGGAGATTTACTAGGATGTTGCCTGGTATGGAGGGAAGGTCTTACGAGGAAAGGCTGAGGGACTTGAGGTTGTTTTCGTTAGAGAGAAGGAGGAGAAGAGGTGACTTAATAGAAACATATAAGACAATCAGAGGGTTGGACAGGGTGGATAGTGAGAGCCTTTTTCCTCGGATGGTGATGGCAAACGTGAGGGGACATAGCTTTAAGTTGAGGGGTGATAGATATAGGACAGATGTCAGAGGTAGTTTCTTTACACAGAGAGTAGTAGGGGCGTGGAACGCCCTGCCTGCAACAGTAGTCGACTCGCCAACTTTAAGGGCATTTAAGTGGTCATTGGATAGACATATGGATGAAAATGGAATAGTGGAGGTCAGATGGTTTCACAGGTCGGCGCAACATAGAGGGCTGAAGGGCCTGTACTGCGCTGTAATGTTCTATGTTCTATGTTCTATAAGTAAGTACAGGCCGAAAGTCTAACCTCGGTGGTAGGAAAATATTGAAAAAAATTCTGAGGGCCAGGATAAATCTTCATTTAAAAAGAAAATTAATCAAAAACAGTCAGCAGGGATTTATTAAGGGAAGATTATTTATTGTTTATTTATTATTTATTGTGGAGGCTAGGTCACTAAATGTATTTAAGGAGGAGGTAGATTTTTGAAATCTTGGGGAGTCGAGAGTTATGCCGAGCAGGCCCAAAAGAGGAGTTGAGGCTTGGGACAGATCAGCCATGATCTTAATGAATGGCGGGACAGGCTTGAGGGGCTAAACGGCCTACTCCTGCTCCTAGTTCTTATGTTCTTTTTTAAGATTGCGTCTGACTAAGATGGTTGAATATTTTGAGGAGGTCACTGAGGGTTGTGCATTTGATGTAGTCTATATGGATTTTAGCAAGGCTTTTATAAGGTCCCACATGGCAGACTGGCCATGAAAGTAAAAGCCTATGGGATCCAAGGCAAAGTGGCAAGTTGGATCCAAAATTGGCTCAGAGGCAGGAAGCAAATGGTAAAGGCCCATGGGTGTTTCTGTGACTGGAAGGCTGTTTCCAGTGGGCTTCCACAGGGCTCAGTACTGGGTCCCTTGTTTTCTGTGGTATGTATCAATGATTTGGACTTGAATGTAGGAGGTATGCTTCGGAAGTTTGCAAATGACAGAAAAATTAGTTGTGTGGTTGAAAATGAAGAGGAAAGCTGTAGACTGCAGAAAGATATCAATGGACTACTCAGGTGGGCGGAACAGTCGCGATTGGAGTTCAGTCTGGAGAAGTGTGAGGTAATCTTTTTGGGGAAGGCTAACAAGGCAAGGGAATACACAGTAAATGGTAAGATACTGTGAAGTGTAGAGGAACAGAGGGACCTTGGAGTGCATGTCCACAGATCCCTAAAGGTGGCTGGACAGGTAGATAAGGTGGTCAAGAAGGCATATGGGATACTTGCCTTTATTAGCCAAGGCATAGAATATAAGAGCTGGGAGGTTATTCTGGAACTGTGTAAAAAAAAAGTTGGGCCTCAGTTGGAGTACTGTGTGCAGTTCTTGCCACCACACTATAGGAAAGAAGTGATTGCACTAGAGAGGGTACAGAGAAGATTTATGAGGATGTTGCCTGGAATGGAGAATTTTAGTTTTGAGGAAAAATTAGATAAGCTAGAGTTGTTTTCTTTGGCACAGTGGAGGCTGAGGGGAGACCTAATTGACGTGTATAAAATTATGATGTGGTGAGGAAGGTCCTATTCCCCTTGGTTGAGAGGTCTATATCAGGGGGCATTGATTTAGAGTAAGAGGTAGGAGGTTTAGAGGGGATTTGAGACAAAACATTTTTACCCAGAGGGTGATGGGCATCAGGAACTCACTGGTAAAGGCAGAAACGTTCATAGTATTTACGAAGTACTTGGATATGCACTTGAAGTGAAGTAACCTACAAAGCTACAGACCAAGAGCTGGAAAGTGGGATTAAGCTGGATAGCTTCATGTGGGGAGGCGAGGACACGATAGACTGAATGGCCTCCTTCTTTGCTGTAAATTTCTATGATTCTATGATTCTTAATCATCTATACTTAAGGGAATACAAGCCTAATCTATGCAAGCTGCCCTCATCATTTAACCCTTACAGCCTTTTTAGTCTCCATGAGACTTCGCCATATGAGAAGTTGGAAGTCTCAACACAACATAAATTAGGCCCAGTCAACCAGCTAAACTTGACAGAAGCTGGCTGTTTTAATAGAGGGATCACACTCTCCAGGTGAAAATCTTGGCAAAAACAATTTGAACTGAAGGGTGCAGGAAAAAGTATAACTACTCGGGCACACAGCAAGATACCCCACTCCAGCAAATTCTGGGCTATTATGTTCTGCAAAAGTATTTGGTGATTTTAATCTGTAGCCTTACATATGTAATTTTGAACCCCATTCCCAACCAAATATTTACCCAATACCGTTTTTGAGGGAATTGTCAACCTCAGCTGATTTTACTGGCAAGGTATTGCCCAGATCCAGCATCCTGTGGAAAACAATCTATGGCACAGTGCACGTCAGATGCCCGGGACAGGGAATATTTGTCTAATAATTTCTTCCCCTTATCCATTCAGTTATCCCTATTTATTCTGAAGATAGATATTAATTTGTGTTGCCACGTGTTGACTGTTGTCCATTAAATATATTGTAATCTACTGGAGCAATTCCAAAAGAACTCTTGATTAGAAGTCAGGGATTGCACTGAAGTAAGTTGACTATACTGCAACTCGAATATTGCTACATTTTAAATCAGAAAATGCTTGATATCTTATTCATTTATAGTCTTTAAATATAGGTTTAACATCAACTTTTATAATATTGAAACATTTACAGTTATTGCAACTAGATTCCACATGAGCAAATTAGCTGTACTTTGTGCTCATCAGTGCAATAAACCTATCGCACAGCATCATAAACTCCTCTGTATATTAGGGCCAAAGGTTGCCAACTGAAACACTATGGGCCAATAATGTGCTCTTCAGCACCTGTTGTACAACAATAGTTTGGTTGCCAGCACTCCATATTATAGGATGCTGAGGCCTACAGAGCCCTCTGCACAGTGCCTCTGAGCCAGCACATATATTCCATGCTTAGCTTATTAAGGCCCTCCCCCCATTTATTCTTGATATATCTTGTTTTTCCTTTCCTTTCTTCAGCACATAGACCTCTTGCTGAGGTACAATTCCATAAGTACCAGTTGCCCTCAGTACCTGGTGAACATTATTTCCATGTGAGCCTTGATGGTGAATATAGACAGATTATATACCTGCTAGGGGCACCCTTGTTGAGTCTGCTCCTTTCCCCACCCGATGCCACACACAAATGGTTCTGGCAGGGGTCACTGGTTAGCAATCAAGAAAGGGAACCTCAGATAGTTTTCTCCTTATTAACCCTGAGGCACTGAGGCTAATTTTGGTAATTAACAGGCTGCTCTGACTGACATCAACTAACACAGCTCTGACTGACCTTGAGTTGAGAAAGATTGACCTTGCTGTGTACAAATTAGCCACCACGTTTCCTACACTCCAGTGGTGGCAACCCTTCAAAAGTACTTCATTGGCAGTTAAACACTTTGAGACATCCTGAGGTTGTGTAAAGTGCTATGGAAAAGCAAGTCCTTTCTTTTCTTTTGGATCTTACTGTTCAGTGCAGTTCAGCTATTCACTGCATAAACTTGTTGAGTTTTCCATTGTCCCAAGAGTGCATACTTCATGGAATAAATATTTTTTTTAAAATGAGGAATTGAAAACCAATGTTGTGACAGTGTAGTGACTGTACGAGGGAGATTCAAGTTAATGAAGATGGTTTAGGACATGTAGGGGGAACCTGGCATTGCATGGCATCTAAACATGCCCAGGATGAGAGTGCTTGATATCTCTTGTGGGTTTTACGTGCAAAGCCTGTATTGTATACGACTGATAATACAAAGTTGTTCCTTGCATGGAAAAATTGATTACTTAATAACTTAAATTAAGTAATGTAAATAATAGCAAAAATTAGTGCAAAAATGGTCATGTAATTTGAATTAGTGACTTTTATTAAGGGGTTTAGAATGTAATTCTCAGCTGTATCCGAGTTTGACACACAGCTAAGAAGGTTATAATCAATGCCAGACTTTGGATTTGAAGGTTAACTACTTCTGAAAGGAAATAGTGGCAAATGTTTGCACTGTGTGTTCATCATTCAGCACAGAAAGATTATTCTCTGCATCACCCACTGACTATGCAAAAAAAGTCTCACTTTTTAACAGATCTAAATAATTCTTTATAAATTAATGGGTCTGCCAGCGAATAAAAATAAAGTGGAGTAGTCGTGTCCTCATTCTTCTTAGGACTGTGTTGTGTTTCAATTCTAAATTTTGAAGAACAACTGGAATTGTTTAAACTCTTACATCGACTTAAATAGAAATTCCAAGTCAGAAACAGCCCATCTGTCCATGTCGGAGTTTATGTCTTACACCCGTACTCATCTCAACCTCATGTGCTTGGCCAGTGGTTCCTGATCAATAATGGAATGGATCTTTATTCCGTTAATGATCTGCCCTTTGTCTCAGTATATGTGGGATAGATATATAAGCACCGATAGTTAATTAATAAAGCATGCTACATTTCATCATCTGACAAGATTTTATTGAATACGTCCATGAACAGCTTTTAGATCAGGAAGGTTCCTAATAATGTGACCACACCTGTTCAACCAACTAATCTCTGCTGTTAAGGCAGAGTTGTACCAGGCAGGATGACAGAGATTGTGCTGATCTGAAGCACTGGGAGGGTTTCTCTGAATATAAAGAAAGATCAACCAACTGTTCAGCATATCTGTCAGGAGTCAAATGAGCGAAGATGCAAAACAAGATAATACTTGTGAGTCATCCTGTCACATTGTAATGAATCATAATAACCCTCTCACAGGCATTACCCTGGAGAATGCTGCAGTATGAAACATCAAACTGCTCTTTGGTATTTTGCTGGGATGTGAACTGTGAAGTATCTTATCACAGGGGTTCTCAACCTTTTGCTTCCGTATTATAAAAATTCCACAGAACCCTGTAAACACAGCACAAGTATTTTTTCTGTATAAAAATTAGTTGTACAATTATAAAAACAATTGCTTGACCTTATATATTTTATATTTGGTAATTTAATGTCTCTGTAATTTGGAGGGTTTCAAAGATTCACTGGACAGTATTTGTTCACAAATTACACCCTGCAGTTGAGGCATATCTCCACTTCCAGTACAAATAAGTAACTGTCTTTATATTTCCTTAATTTTGCAGGATTAATGGCAGATTTACATTTTTTATTCACACCTCTGCCTTCCTCATTGTTTTCAGCCCTTATGGTTGAACCTGATGAAGGAAGTTCTGTATCATCACTCTGTGGGTTTTGTCAGCTTGAAGCTGATCAAATTAAAAATGTATCCCTATCTGGTATTTACTGTGTGCGTTTGCAAAGATTTTTCCTGCTCTTTGTAATTTATCTTGCTCCCTTAGGTAAAGAGAGAACATATTACGTAACCTGAGAACACGTTAATTTCTACGCTTTCAGCATGTATTGAACATGTACCAACTAGGGATGGGAATAAATGCCATCCTTGACCACCTCCCTAGAATTGAAATATAGATTAAAAATATCCCAGCCCTCACCCGAATGGTGAGTAAAGCATGATACCACCATCCTCCCATGGGCGAACATATCATCTGATACCCCACAAGATAGGCAAAGTATCAGATATCCCAGGTGGGTGAACAAAGAATTGGATACACCGATTCCTTCTGTTCTTGTAGATGTAGATTGTCTTGATGTTTTCCAGTATGTGTACAGTTGCAGTAATTTGCTTCTTACCTCCCTATAAAGTGAATGCTTTGATAAGTCACATTGGGAACCTGCACCACATTAATTCCCAGTTCTAGGAATGCACTGTGCGATGAGTTGTCGGACTCAAACTGCTATCTCATGAGATATTGGAGAGGCTACCCTGCAGATGACTAAATAGTAACCTGAGTACAGCTGGATTCTGGACAAGGGAAGGTAGAGCCTGTAGCAGAGGTCGGATCTGGGTGTGTATGTTGGAGGGGAAGGGCCAGGGTACAACTACTTGAGTACTTTGCATCTTTACCAAGCAAGAAGATGTTGCCAAAGTCATAGTGAAAGAGGAGGTAGTTGAGATACTGGATGGGTCAAAAATTAATAAACAGGAGGTACTAGAAAGTCTGGCTGTACTTAAAGTTGATAAGTAATGGGGACTGAATGGGATGCATCCAAGTATACTGAGGGAAGTAAGGGTGGAAATTGTAGAGGCACTGGTCATAATCTTCCAAACTTCCTTAGATACAGGGGTGGTGTCAGAGGACTGGAGAATTTCAAATGTTGCAAAAAATTTCAAAAAAGGGTGTAAGGATAAACTCAGTCAGCTTAACCTCAGTGGTAGGAAAAATTTTAGAAGCAATAATCCAGGAAAAAATTAACTGTCATTTGGACAAATGTGGATTAATTAAGGAAAGCCAGCACAGATTTGTTTAGGGAAATTTTGTTTAACTAACTTGACTGAGTTCTTTAATGAGGTAACAGAGAGGATTGATGAGGGTTATCTGGTTGATGTGGTGTATATGGACTTCCAAAAGGCATTTGATAAGGTGCCACATAACAGGCTTGTCAGCAAAGTTGAAGCCCATGGAATAAAAGGGACGGTGGCAGCATGGATACAAAGTTGGCTGAGTGACAGGAAACAGAGAGTAGTGAACAGTTGCTTTTCGGACTGGAGGAAGGAATACAGTGGGGTTCCCCAGGGGGCTGTACTAGGACCACTGCTTTTCCTGATCTATATTAATGACTTAGAGTTGGGTGTAAAAGTGCACAATTTCAAATTGCAGATGGCACAAAATTTGGGCGTATAGTGAACTGAGAGGAGGATCGGTGGAATGGATGAATACTTGGTGGATGAAATTTAATGTAGTGAAGTGTGAAGTGATACATTTTGGTAGGAAGAACGAGGAAAGGCAATACAAAATAAAGGGTACAATTCTAAAGGGGATTCAGGAACAGAGGGACCCGGGAGTATATGTGCTCAAATTGTTAAAGAAGGCAGGGCAGTTGAGAAAGTGGTTAAAAAGGCATACGGGATCCAGGGCTTTATAAATAAAGGCATAAAGTACAAAAGGATGATGGACCTTTATAAACCAATGGTTCAGCCTCAACTGTAGTATTGCGTCCAATTCTGGACACCACACTTAGGGAAGGATGGGAAGGCTTTAGAGAGGGTTCAGAAAAGATTTACATAGATCATTCCAGGGATGAGGGACATCAGTTATGTGGATAGAATGGAGTGGCTGGGGTTCTCCTTGGAGAAGAGAAGGTTGAGAGGAGATTTGATAGAGGTTTTCAAAATCATGAGGGGACTAGACAGAGTAGATAGAGAGAAGTTGTTCTCATTGGTGGAAGGGTTGTGAACCAGAGGACACCAATTTAAGATTTATTTTAGTCTTTCATGGGATGTGGCGTCACAGGCAAGGCCAGTATTTGATGCCCATCTCTAGTTGCCCTTGGGAAAGTGGAGGTGGGCCACCTTCTTGACCCACTGTAGTTTATATGGTGCGGGTACACCCACAGCGTTGTTAGGGAGACAATTCCAGGTTTTTGATCCAGCGACAGTGAGGGAACAACAATATATTTCCAAGTCAGAATGGTGTGTAGCTTGGAGGGGAACTTGCAGATGGTGGTGTTCCCAAGCATTTGCTGCCCTCGTCCTTCTAGTCCCGGGTTCGGAAGGTGCTGTCGAAGGAGGCTTGGTGAGTTGCTGCAGTGCATCTTGTATATGGTACACACTGCTGCCACTGTCCACCTGTGTTGGAGGGAGTGAATGTTTAAGGTGGTGGATGGGGTGCCGATCAAGCGGGCTGCTTTGCCCTGAAAAAGAATTAAAGGCGACGTGAGGAAAAACCTTTTTAAGATGTAAGTGGTTAGGATCCGGAATGCACTTCCTGAGAGTGTGGGAGAGGCAGATTCAAACGGGGCATTCAGAAGGGAATTGGATAAACACCTGAAGGGGAAAAATTTGCAGGGCTACAGGGAAAGGGCGAAGGAGTGGAATTAGCTAAACTGCTCTTGCAGAGAGCCAGCATAGGCTCGATGAGTTGATTGGCTTCCTTTTATGCTGTAACCATTCTATGATTCTATGAATCTAGCAGATGCATGGAATGAAGTCACGACATCAGTTTCCACAAAGGACGTCTGTGAACACATTCCTGTTACGGCAAATGTAAGACCGCAGATCACTTACAGGAGCAACCTGAATTACTGTACTCTAGAGAATATCTAAGGCAAGACCCTGCATTTGTAACATCCCTCATTCTAACAGCAACACACAGTGCTGGTGAGCGTTCTGCTGGTTGTCCAGTCAGGGTCACTCTACCTGTTACAGCATTGATTTGCAAGGCATTGGTTTGCAGCGGAGTAGAACGACTAGTGCTCCCAGTGATGAGTTTCCTAGGCTGGTTGGTCAATCACTGGTTCCACACTTCTGTCGACAGGCGTGTCATCTTGAAGTCACCTGAAGCCAAAAGACAACCCAGCATTTCACCCTAAGTAAGCTTCAAGGAGGAGAGTCGCTCATTAGTTATTCCAGACCTACTGGCAAAAATACAGGAATAATTCACTGGAGAAAATAAGTCTAAGTGGAGACATGACACAGGCCTTTAATATAATGAACGGTCTATATGTCATTAAAGTAAACAAGCTACTTAACTCAGCAATGTGTAAAGCATTAGTTGACAGAAGTACAATATTCACAATCTCTGAGCAAGGCTAGAGATCAGAGAAAATTTTTTTTGATATAGGTCAATGGATTTGTGGAACAGACTCAGTGTAAATAGTTGATTTGAGGTCAGTTGGCACCTTTTAAAAAATATCTGGGTTGATATTCATTGAGAAGTCAGATTGAGGGTTGGAATAATATGAATAGCACTGATTTATTTGAAGAACAAGAGTTGAGGAGGAAGGACTTTAATGTTCTTTAAGGCAAGGATCAAGGTGAGGGAGCGTGTATGAGTTCATGGTAAATAAATAAACATGGATTCTTGATGAAATGGGTTGGTTTGGTTGAATGGACATCCTTGCTCCAGACTCTTATGAATAGTTTGCTTCACACAATGTCTAATCTATTACACCATAAACCAAGCTTCGTGTCACTACAGAACTACAGAAAACCCTTGGATTTGTAGCTGCAAGTCAAATGTGCTTTGTGTAAATTCCAATTTTGGTTGCACTATTCTGTTGGATAAAAGCCAAACCCCTGGTCTAACTGTTATGTCACCTGGTTCTACAGTGCATATGGTAAAGAGTCAATGATACCGTTTATGGCTTTGTTTTTCTTCCAATCAGAGTAACAGTTCTGACTGCTTCAATCTGAAGAAACTGTCAAAGCCTTCACTGTGCTCCAGTGGGGACAGACAATGGTTATGACAGATGTTCTCCTGCAAGGTGTGACATCACATTTTAATATATGCATTTGTAATGCAGTTTTGCTGTGGATCTTATCAAAATTATATTTATACAAGAACATTTTCCATTTTAATATTGTTGACGAACAGCACTTGAGAAACCTTGAGCAGAATCCAATCATATTGCTATAGTGATTGGTTTACTGTTATAACCCTCAGCAATACCTCATGACTGATATCACATCAACAAAGTAGAAACAGGCAATTCTAGGAACATACAGCAGGCTCGCCAGCAACTGATCAGAGAAAAGACAGATGAACCTTTTGGTTAGAGATTCTTTGGTTTGACGAAATGTTCTCCAATATTAGACCACCTGAATAGGAGTTGGTGGTAAAGCTTATCCTATTTGCTATTATTCTGCTATTTGCTATCATCATTTACTATTATATTTTCTACTATCATTATCATTTGCTATTATTATCCTGCTGTTGTTGACATGCATGAAGTGTTCAAGAGTATCAGGCTATATATTAAACTGCACTGACAGGGGATTGCATGGTATAACTCCAAGAAATGCATTCTAGAATGCTTGTTAATATCAATAACTTTTCTTTTCTAATTTTCACTCCATTTCTCCCCCTCCTTTTATGGCACTGGAGTAGAAATTCATTCTCGTTGCCCCTGTTTTACAATCATAAAACAAGAACAAAAAAAGCACCAATTTTGGGGTGCAATGTCCACCCTACTGTTTTTTTTTCATCTACTTCCAATGGCTCCAGAAGTCCTCCCGTACCTCAGGCCATTCTAAATATATGGGACAGGGCTGCATAATTTTGGGGTCTTCTCCCAGTGTGGAGCCTCGTTATTCAGGAGTGTAGGATGGAGGTGGGTTCATAACACTGTAGGGTTGATTCTCCAATCCATACTCTGACAAGGTACCACACCAGAAGGGTCTGCTGAAGTGGAGGATCACAAGCACACTGGACCCCATTGTCCTCCAGCATCTACACAAGTGAACTCTCCAGCACAAGTCATTGCAGCCATCAGGAACCACAGACCTGGCTAATTTTACTGCCTCCCAATTCCAGTGGCATTGGTGCCAATTCCAGTGTCCCAGTTGATTCAGGAATGAGCCAGAATCAAACTAGGGACCTTCTGATCTGCATGTCTTAATGCTACACTGAGTGGGGTCTTTGCCTACAAGGCCATTACAGAGCTAATAACTTTTGCTTAATAACTGCAAAGAATTAACAGCTAGTCAGTCTCCACTTGTAGTAGTCAAGTGGTCACCTACTATTGGGGAGGTTGCTATTACTGTTCACGAGCTACAAAGCCAAACAACAAAGATGATTCTGGCTTACAGCAAATGAATGATGAGAAAAGTTAAGGGAAATGGGGCCTGTTTTGTTCGGAAAATGGAAGGCTTTGAATTGACCAAAATGAAGGTTTCAAGATTATGAAGGAAATTGCTAAAGTTGATCCATGGAAATTGCCCACTGCAGTGAACGGATTAATGGCCAGGCAACACAGGCTAAGAATGAGGAAATTAAGAGTATAACTAGAAATCAGGAAGAAGGAATCTTTCCACTTTTAAATGTGGTGGACTAGTGAAACACATTTCTAGAGAAGCTCCCATAATATAAACCTTTAAGACCTAGTGTTATTCTGGTGCACTGTAGCCCCTGCAAGACCAATATATCTTTCCAAAGGTTTGATGCCCAAAACAGGTTGGAGTTGGCCAGTTGGGATCTGACCAAGACGCTGAACAACTGAACCATAATTTTCTCCTCTTGTATTCCAACCCAGTTAACATACAGGCAACTTTCCATTAGCCTTTTTGATTATATTTTGTGTCTGTGCACTAGCTTTGAGTGATTTGGGTACATGAACAACTAAATCTTATTGCTCCTCCATAGCTCTTAGTCTCTCGCCATTAAGAAAATATTCCAATTTATCCTTTTTGGATCCAAAGTGGATGATCTCACATTTTCTCACATGGATTCCATCCATCATAATTTTGCCCACTCACTTTTATGTTCCTTTGTGACTCTAAGCTCCCACCTACACATCTTGCAAACTTGGATATAAAACTCAATATTCTTTCATGCAAGTCATTAATATGGTGAAAAGCTGAGGCCCTCGTGCAGATCCCTGAGGAACATATTCCACTTCGATGATACCTATTGCAGAACATTCCATTTAACCTTACTTCCTTTCTCCTACGTCCCTAGCAATAACCAATTCATGTCACAAGGTTATCTCTAATTCTGTAGGCTTTCAGTTTTGCTAATAATCTCTTGGACAGAACATTATCAACATTATCAAATGTTTTCTGGAAGTATACTTATAAACATTCATAAACACTCCCCTATCCAGCATGTTAGTGACCTCAAAAAGTTCAACTAGGTTAGTCAGACATGGCGACACATCATAAGTCTATGCTATCACTCTTTGATCAACTCATATTTGGCCAAGTGCTCAGTTGCATTGTTCCTGATGACAGATTCCAGTAACTTCCCCACAACTGGCACTAAGCAGACAGGTTAATTTCCTGTTTTTAAAGACGATGATTCACTTCAATATCTTTCAGGGTTTTTTCCTGTTTACGTCTGTCAATTTTTACAAATGAACACCCGTAGATCTGTGGCATTAATCATGGTCAGTCAGATGATATATGGTTTTTAAAAAACAGGATTGTTGTTCCCCATGTATTACTTTAAGGTGGAGCTCCGTCTCTTAATAGTCACAAAGTCTTAATTGTTGTGAAGCAAATACCACCTCAGGCCAATTAGTTTAATTATTGATTAGTCAGGAAACTTGTCAGATCTGAATGTGCTTTTAAAATTTAGGCTGCAGGGCAACGAGTTACTTACTTTTTGTTTTCTAATTTAAGATTGTTTTTCATCTGAAATGAAGTGTGACATCTGCAGTGTGGTATGTGGTGCTTAGAATGTGACAGGCAGGCTAGAATTTTATATATACCAGTGGAGCTGAGGAGATGTTAGTCATAGTGAGTCAGAGGATACTGTATGGCGTTTATGAATTATTGACATAGTCCCTTGCATGCGGTAACAATGTTAGCTCGAAACTCCTTCCTGCCGTGATTGAGTTTCTGTTTCCAGCCCTACAACCCTTTGAGATCTCTGTGCTCCTCCTATTCTGACTTCTTCTGCATCCTGATTTTATTCAATGCACAATTGGCAAATGTACTTCAGCTGTCTAGGCCCTAAGCTTTATAATCTATCCTAAGATCTCATTACGTGACTTGGTGTCAATTTTTGTCTGATAATGCTCCTGTGACTTGGGACGCTTTACTACATTAAAGATGTAATAGAAATGCAAGTCGTTGTCAATCATGGCTGTGTGTTCTCTCTCTTTCAGGTGCAATAGTATTAGGAAGGAGAGAGCAAGTGTCCTTAGTACTGGTTTGGGATCTGTTCAATGGTCCTGAGCTCTCCCATACTAAAGCTCTCATCAGCCTGGTTGTGTACTGCTGCTCTATTTGTGGCACCTTTTTTCAGAAACAATGCATCCTGGTTTTCAAGCATTGCACCAGGAACATGGCTCAAACATTAGTGTACACTAGTGACACTCACCTACTCAGCACAAAGAGGTTCTCTGACATCAACTCAAGGGACACGATATAAATCAAAACCCAGGTCACATGGGATGGCCTTAAAAGAAGTTAAAAATTGTACAAAAATTATATTTAAGTTTCTCAGACCCTCCAATTTTTTTCTACACTACTCGTAAATAACATGGAGCAGAGCGTTTTTGGTAAGCTTCACATTTTGCTGATGATGCTGAGCTTTATAGTGAAGTAATTGATCATCTTGGCTAAGAGCCAAGTCAGTGCACAGGCCAAGAAATGGATGGATTTAATAGAGTGGTGCCTCCTGAAGTTAATTAACTAATTTATTTTTATTTTTTTATTTAGAGATACAGCACTGAAACAGGCCCTTCGGCCCATCGAGTCTGTGCCGACCATCAACCACCCATTTATACTAATCCTACACTAATTCCATATTCCTACCACATCCCCACCTGTCCCTATATTTCCCTACCACCTATCTATACTAGGGACAATTTATAATGGCCAATTTACCTATCAACCTGCAAGTCTTTGGCATGTGGGAGGAAACCGGAGCACCCGGAGGAAACCCACGCAGACACAGGGAGAACTTGCAAACTCCACACAGGCAGTACCCAGAATTGAACCCGGGTCGCTGGAGCTGTGAGGCTGCAGTGCTAACCACTGCGCCACTGTGCCACCCATTAAGTAAATATTTTCTAGGACATTTCTAGAAAATTATTATTCATATTTGTGTGAGTAGAAAATGTGTTCCCCGAAGATACAGCAGCCTGTGAAAAATCCTAAAATTTCAGAGCGCGAGATCACGAGAGACTTAATTTTACTGAGAAATTGTATCTCTCGTGATAAAATCGCGAGTTGGCCTGTTTGGTTGACTGAAATGGCTCGCAATTAGCAGCACTTTCCTCTGTACCAAATCTTCCCTACCTGTTTATATTTTTCAACAACTACTCTACCCTAAAAGCCTGGTGGTGGTGTAACTCTTATCACCAAGTCACACCTTAGCCTTTCCCCCTACTCCTCTGGCACCTTCTCCTCCTTCAAGCACCTCACTGCATTCCATCTCACTTGCCTTTCCTTTAAAATTCGGTTGTCTTTTCTCCCTAGATCTCCTCCCTATAAGTCCTTACCCATAACCATGGCCAGCCCCTCAACCTCATTATCTCCTATGGCCTCTCCACTCTCATGGTCTTGATTACATAAGTCTATCTTTGCCACCTTCCTTGTGTCCCTTACAATGACATCTCCTGACCATCTTTCAACCCCACTTCTTCATGAGTCTATTCATGAAGAAAAATATCTCACCTGAGTGCAGCTGTTTAATCAACCACTGGTTGGCATGTGACTTGCTCCCCCATTTTACTGAGATGGGTTGCTCAATGCCCCAAAATGACAGCAAATAACAGCAAACCACAAAGCCATCCCTTGGTGATTATTCTGAAAGGAGCTTTGCTGGCAGCTGCCTTACTGGATGCTTTAACAGGTTTGTAGCATGTTTGTACACTAACACAAGCACTGATGTGAAAACATCATTCCTGCCACAGCATTTATTTTTAGCTTAAGTTTAAACATAAGAAATACAACATAAGTAATGCTCCAAAAATAAATTGAGGTTTATATTACCATACCATTTTGAAATTTGGTAGCTGTGAGTGCTATTGTCAAAAATGACAAGAAATGTGAACCACAGCCTGACCTGATGTAAGGAGAGAGATCAGAAGATGGTATTTTCATCTTGAAGAAGGGGAAATAGACACATGGTATTTTCATCCCAGCAATCAATTGCAAACCTGAATTGACAGAAAGTCAGAAGCAGTATACTTAACTGATGAATAGAGCATGAGCTGTTGTGGAGGAGAGGTAACAAAATATCCTTAAGATGCTACTTCAATTCAATGTTCCGTCTGCAGACATCCACAGCTGTTACATAAGTTTCTTTATAGCCACTCCAGGCGCTGCTTCACAAACCACTGACCACCTCCAAGCGCTTACACATTGTCTCTCGAGCCAAGGAGGCCAAAGAAGAGCATGAGCTGTTGGGGAGGAGAGGTAACAAAATATCCTTAAGATGCCACTTCAATTGTATGTCTTCAAACTACATCAGTATTCTACATCAGTATTCTACTTTGCAGTAACAGGCATGTAACAGCCTGTTGCAATGTTGCAATGTTTCATTCTTTTACAAGTTCTTTATGTGACTTCTATCACATCACTCTTGCCTGACCTTAACAGGAGCAAATGAAATTTAATGCAGACAAGTATGACGTATTGTGCTTTGGATGGCAAAATGGCTGACAGAGATACGCAAATGATGTTGAAAGAGACCTATGTCTTAGAAGACTGAACACTCAATTTGCCCAACCAATGCCGCACACTAATCAATAATGCCAATAGAATGTTAAACTACATAGGGCTGAAATTTATCAGCCCCTCGACACCATGGGTTGCGGGGCGGGGGCTGGTAAAATTCAGCAGGGAGAGGCCTGGCTCGACGCCCGATATCAAGAAGGGCCCGTCGCATATTACCGGCGGTGGGGGGGGACCTCAGTGCGACCCCCCCCCTGCTCCTTGGCGGCGGGACCTTCATCTAAATATTTAAATCAACCTAAATTATATATAAATGAACTTACCTGCAGGCGGCGGCCATATGGAGTTCTGAGATGAGAACCTGGTGGGGAGGGGAGAGGAATAAAATTTTCAGGGCGGGTGCAGGGGGGCGGCGGAGAGCAGGGAAAACACTTTTTATTGGATGTGGGGATGGTGGGAAGGGGTTGAAGGGAAAAAGTTAGAAGGTTGGGGGGGAAAGTTCGGGTAGGGAATAAGACAAGTTTGCAAATAGGCAAATGACCATTGGGAGGGGGTTGGGAAAGGGCCCCTATCTCCTAATTATTTATTAAAACCATATTAAGTGCAATACATCTTTAAAAATTTAAATCTGTGTTAAGGGCTTAAAACCCTTTAACAATGGCGCCGGACGCTATTGCCGGGGATGCGGCGGCCGCCCCCTCTATGTCATCAGGGGCGGCCGCTCCGCTCCTATTTAAATCAACCCCCGCGCGTAATATCCATGTCGGAAGGCCGCCCAGTTCAAAGCGCATTGCCGCGCGAAATAAAATCCAGCCCATTGTCAAAACAGTAGAACACAAGTCAGAGGAAGTTGTGATCAAATCTGGTCAAGCCACATTGTCCCCCGTTTTAGTCACTCAGACACAAGTGAGACACTCCAGCTCAAGAAGCTGTGCAGAGAAAAGCCATGATTCCTAGTGGGGATCTATAAGAAACACTAGAGCAACAGCTTCATGGAACAATATGTTGTGGAACCAACTAGGGATAAAACTATTTTAGATCTAGCATTGTGCAATGGGGCAGGTTCAATTAGTAATCTCATAATAAAAAGATTAAAAGAAAAAAAAGATTATAATATAACTGAATTCCATAATAAGTTTGAAAGTGACATATTTGAGTCCCAAACAAGAGTCTTAAATTTAAACAAGGCCAATTACATAGTTATAAGGGGAGAGCTGGCTAAGGTTGATTGGGTAAACAGACTAAAAGGAATGGCAGTAAGCCAACAGTAGGAAACATTTAAATAAACAATTCAAAATGTTCGACAAAAATACATTCCATTAAAAGACGAAAAATCAGTGAGCAAGATCCATCCTTGTCTTACTAAGGAAGTTAAGGATAGTATTATATTAAAAGAAGAGACTTGCAAAGAATAATAGTAAGCCTGAGGATTGGGAGTGTTTTGGAAACTGCAAAGGGTGACCAAAATGTTGATAAAAAGGGAAATAATAGAATATGAAAGTAAACTAGCCAGGAATATAAAAACAGAATGTAAGAGCTTTTACAAGTATATAAAAAGGAGAGTAGCTAAAGTCAATGTTGGTGCTTTAGAGGCACAGGCAGGAGAAATTATCACAGGAAATGAGAAAATAGCACAGAGACATTGTACAAATATTTTGTATCGGACTTCACTGTAGCAGACACAAATTACATACCAGAAATAGAGGGTAACCAAGGGATTAGTAAGAGTGAGGAAATTAAGTTAATATCAGCAGAGGAAAAATATTGGAGAAACTTAGACTAAAAGTCAACAAATTCCCAGAACATGATGGCCTACATCCTAGGATTCTAAAAGAAGTTGCTACAGAGGTACTGGATGCACCGATTCTGATTTTTCAAATTTCCCTAAATTCTATAACGGTCCCATTGGATTGGAAGTTAGCAAATGTAACACCTCTATTCAAGAAAGGAGGGAGAAAGAAAACAGGAAACTACAGACCAGTTAGTCTGACATCAGTTGTCGGGAAAATGCTGGAATCTATTATTAAGGAAGTCTTAAGCATGTGCTTCGAAAATCATAGCATGATCAGACAATGTCAACAAGGTTTTATGAAAGGGAAGTCGTGTATGACAAATTTATTTGAGTTTTTTGAGGCTGTAACTAGTAGGATAGATAAATGACGGAGATAAGGAGGAATTTCTTCTCTCAGAGGGTCATTAATCTTTGGAATTCTCTTCCCCAGAGAGCAGTGGAGATTGGGTCATGGGGGGCAGGCAGGAAAATGGAGTTAAGGCCAGTATCAGATCAGCCATGATCTTATTAAATGGCGCAGCAGGACGAGGGGACGAATGGCCTACTCCTGCTCCTATTTCTTATGTTCTTATGTAAAGGGGAACAAGTAAATGTAGTATACTTGGATTTCCAAAAGACACTTGATAAGGTGCCACACAAAAGGTTAATATGCAAGTTAAGGGCTCATGGAGTTGGGGGTAATATATTAGCATGGACAGAGGATTTGTTAATGGTCAGGAAGCAGAGAGTATGGATACACAGGGCATTTTCAAATTGGCAGGCTGTGACTAGTGGAGTGTCACAAGATTCAGTGCTGGGGCCTCAGCTATTTCCAATCTATATTAATGACTCAGATGAACAGACTGAGAGTAATGTATCTACGTTTGCTGACAGTACAAAGTTAGGTGGAAATGTAAGCTATGAGGAGGACACAAAAAGGCTGCAAAGAGAAAAAAACAGGTTAGGTGAGTGGGTAACAAGGTGGCAGATGGAATAGAATGTGGAAAAGTGTGAGGTTATTCATGTTGATAGTCAAGAAACAAAATATTTTTTAAAAGGCATGAAAATTTTAAATGTTGGTGTTCAAAGAGACTTGGGTGTTCTCATAAAAGGAGCTCAAAGTTAGCATGCAGGTACAGCAAGCAATTACGAAGGCATGTTGGCCTTTATGGAAAGGGGACTGAAGAACAAGAATAACAAAGTCTTGCTACAATTATATAGGGCTTTGGTGAGACCACGCCTATGTGAAGTTTTGGTCTCCATATCTAAGAAAGGTTATACTTGCCTTGGAGTACAGAGAAGGTTCACTAGATTAGTTCCTGGGATGAGAGGATTGTCCTATGATGAAAGGCTGACTAAATTAGGCCAATACTCATTAGTGTTTAGAAGAATGAGAGGTGATCTCATTGAAACATGTAAGATTCTGAAGGGGCTTGACAGGGTAGACGCTGAGAGGTTGTTTCCCCTGACTGGGGAATCTAGAACATGGGGGAGCACAGCCTCAGGATAAGGGGTCAATCATTTAGAACTGAGATGAGGGGAAATTTCTTCACTCAGCGATTTGTGAATCTTCGGACTTGTCTACCCCAGAGGGTTGCGGATGCACAATTGTTGAATGTATTCAAGGCTGGGATAACCATATTTTTGATCTCTTAGGGAATCAAGGGATATGGGGAGTGGGCAGGAAAGTGGAATTGAGGTAGAAGATCAGCCATGATCGTATTGAATGGTGGAGCAGACTCGAGGGGCTGAATGGTCTACTCCTGCTCCTATTTCTTATATTCTTATGTTCCAATGAGACTAAAACTTTTCAGCCATAAATGGAGGTCAGAGAAGTGATCTTATAAAAGTATATAAGGTAAGGGAATGGAAAAGTTTACCCTAGAAAACTGCTTTAAACTAAATCCCAAGAGTAGGACCAGGGGACAGTTAGTTAAAGGAAAATTTAGAAAAGATATCAAACATTTCTTCTTCTCACAGAGAATGGACTCGTGGATAGAATAGTGAAGGTGTGAACCCTGGAATCATTTAAGAACTAACTGGGTGCTGCAATGAAGTTTTTCTGGATGAATGAATAGCCGTAATTACTTTATGATCAGATATCACTGTGTTTCTCCCCACCTTTCCAGACTTAAAACCATTAATTTCCTTCTGGGATGGGATTCCGTGGGCATTGTATGCCCTCTGATACCTCACCCAAGCCACTATTATTCAAGTTAGGCTCTAAGACCATGCAGAGAGAAAAACTTTCTAACTCCCCTGCAAGGGGACCTCAAAGTGGAGGTGTCCTCTAGTTATCCTTGCCGCCTCAGCAGCGGCCACCTCTCTCGCTGGCGCGGCCAAGGCAGAGAGCTGCTGGCCTTCTGAGTGGACTAGCAGTGTGGAGAGCCAGCCTGCTGTCCTTAATTGGATGGCATGCCTGGTGGCAGCCAATTAAGAGGCTGCCACTGGGGAAGATTGCCAACACGGTCCTGCTGCCTGCCCATACTGTCTTGGGACTCAGATTTGGTCCCGACAACAGGAATTAACACCTGGTGGTAAAATTCCGGCCAGTACATCTGATTTTGATGTAATTTGTTTTCCGTTTTTGCATGCAGAAACCAGATTTGCATTTGGAACCCTTGTAATTTTATTTCTAAACAGTTCCCATTATCTCAAGCTTGACTTCTTTATTCTATGTTACCAAGAGAATGAAATTTCAGATCAGGAGGTGACTGAGATAATCGTGCCCATGCATTCATACCAGCATATAAGTAACCCACCTTGTCTAGGATTCCTACATTATACTTCTGTTCCTACAGCTCAGTGTATCGCAATGCAGCACATCTGGACAAGCCTTGTTGGTATAATGTCGATGAACTCTTTATCTCAGTTGTGCTGCTGTCGAAATGTCCAGGAAATGGTGGTTGTTTTCATTGGAAAAGAGATCTCATACCGTACACACATTTGAATAATTTTTTTCACTTTGTGCACCCAACTGGAAGCTTTGCTCATTGCCAGTGACTATTTGCAAATCACAGCCAGTCTGCAATTTTATATCTGTAAGTGAACTGCAGGTGTGCAGTTTCCCACTGAGCATGCCCACTGAATAGAAATGCACAACTGGGAGTGTCAGGGTGGCAGTAGCAGAGGCTTGGAAGTATGTCAGTTGCCTACCTATTCATTCATGATGACACACAGGGCAGGGACACCAAGAAAAAGGAAGGAGAGAAAAAGACCTGATAAATAAATATCATTCTGTTCCCGATCAAATCTGGAGTTGAGCAAGGCTGTCCTCTCTCCTCTGACTTGTTCATGTGTTATATCAAACCTTTTGCCAAGTCCATCAGGAAGGATACAGGCATAAGAGGCATAACCTGCAGGGCTACAGACCAAATGCTGGAAGGTGGGATTAGACTGGGAGGCTCGTTTTCTGGCTGACGCAGACACGATGGGCCAAATGGTGTCTTCCTGTGCCATAAACTTTCTATGATTCTAAAAATTAATGCACAACCTTAGGCTGCATGTTTATAGTCTGAGCAGTATTTCTATGCGGAGAACAGTGTCCTTAACCTATGCTGAAAAGTTTGAGTTGAAGACATTCGAGCTAGTTTCTGTTAGACAAAGGTATTAAGGGTTACAAAGCCAAGGCATGTAGATGGAGTTAAAATATAGATCAGTCATTGCTAAAATTGTTTTCTCTTTCATGCCCAACGCTAATTTTCCTCCCAACAACTCTTAAATCTTTTAAGTAAGTCTGCCCATCTTCCTGGCTGCATCTTTGCTCTGTTGAAACAAAAACTCATCGCTTCTCTTGTACTCAGCACCTCAAAACTGTGGAACTCCTTAGCTCCCTCAATCTCCTTTCCTCCCACAATGTGTAGATTAAAAAAAAACTAAGCTCTTTATTACCTTACCACAAGCTGATTTTTCTCTGAGAAAAAGTTATTTGGTCCATCAGGACATGTCCACCACTTTTTAACCTGTATTGTAGCCTTTGGCACTTCATTCAGGTTTCTAAATTTTGGAAAAGGAGGCGGCACAGTGGCGCAGTGGTTAGCACCGCAGCCTCACAGTTCTAGGGACCCGGGTTCGATTCTAGGTACTGCCTGTGCGGAGTTTGCAAGTTCTCCTTGTGTTTGCGTGGGTTTTCGCCAGGTGCTCCGGTTTCCTCCCACAGCCAAAGACTTGCAGGTGATAGGTAAATTGGCCATTATAAATTGTCCCTAGTGTAGGTAGGGAATATGGGATTACTGTAGGGTTAGTATAAATGGGTGGTTGTTGGTTGGCACAGACTCGGTGGGCCGAAGGTCCTGTTTCAGTGCTGTATCTCTAAATAATAAAAAAAATAATAATAAAACAGAGAAAGGTGTTGCCCATCCCTAATTGCCCCTGAGAAGGTAGGCCAAAGAGAAATGGCTGGTCAGTGAGTGCAGTCTATGTCATGCTGCAGTGCATGCCTATAAAACATGCTAGCTGCTAATACATCAATCCACATAATTAAACTCTTTATTTATGGTTATGAATGAAATAAATATTTAGGTTCGATACCGAGGATATCCCAAGTTACTATTTGGCATATTACTTTGTTACAGAAGCTATAGAATACTGAATGTGTTCTCAGTATCCACCCACTAACCTCAAACAGTGCATCAGGCCTGAATCTTAACACATTCTTTTAACAGCTGCTATCAGCCAAAGCAGTTAAAGATAGACAGACAGGAAAACAATTCTTTCAGGAAGGAAACGTACCCACCTTACCTGGACTGGCCTATATATAATTCCCGTCCCACATCAATTTGTTGACTCGTAACTAGGAATGGGCAATAAATGCTGACCTTGTTAGTATCACCCGTGCCTGAAGAATTAACTTTTTAAAAAGTCTAAAGACGAAGAACAAGGAAGCTGAGTCAAGAGTAGCAGGAGCTAATGTTCAGTCACGTCATTGACAAAAAAATTGATTTAATTGTTTTCTTACCCTTATACTGGTTGGCTATAAACATTTAAAAGTTGAGATGTAATGGTGAATCTATATAAAACCTTAGTAAGACCACATTTGAATTACTATGTACCATTCTGAACTCCACAATATAGGAAGGATGTTGAGGTAACAGAGATTCACTAGATACAAATACACAAGGATTGACAAACTATGATCTCTTTTCATTAGAAGAGAAGTGGTTAAGGGGGATTTGACAGAAGTATTTAAGATTAAAGTGATGAGAGAGTAGTTTGAAACAAATTGTTTGCAGTAATTTAGGGGTTCAGGATAGGATATAGATGTAAGATTAAATTTAGATGATCTAGGATAGACAGATAGAGTTTTCATGCTGTAATTTCTATATAATTCCCTTTTCTCTTTACAACAACTTCTATATGATTTATTGATTCTGGGGATATAAGTGCCACTAGCAAAGCCAGGAGATATTGCCTTCCCACCCAACCCCTCTAGTTGCTCTTGAGAAGGTGATGGTGAATCTTCTTCTTGCATCACTGTAGTCTGTGTGATGGTCAAGGTACTCACTTAGTGCTGTTACGTAGGGAGTTAGCAGCTTGACACAATTGAGGGGCTTACTTGGTCATTTCAGGGAAGAGGTTAAGAGTCAACCACATTGTTGTGGGACTGGAGTCACACATTGGCCAGACCAGGTAAGGATGACTGGTTTCCTTCCCTAAAGGGCATTCGTGAACACGTTGGGTTTTTACGACAACCTGATAGCTTCACGAAAAAGCTTATTTTAAAATAAATTTGATTCACAAACTGCCATGAAGTTGTGGGATTTGAGCTGTTGTTCTTCAGATTACTTGTACAGTACATAACCAATACCCTACAATACCCTATTGCAAAACATCTTTTCAAATTATTGGAGTAGCGTCAAGAATTATTAATTTGCTTTTTCAAACTTTTATATCAATTTGTACAATTTATAATAAGTAGCATCACAATAGAATTGTAGAATTGCTTTGATTGAAAAGGTTTTTTTTATAAAAAACCTTAATCGCGCACCAGAGTAAAACTTTCGACGAAGAGCTTCCGACCACATATCCTCTCCATAACTTTTTCTGAAGCAGCGATAGTGCAAGCGAGGTGTCAGCTGGGAAGGTGAGTTTCAGTTTAAAATAACTTACCTTTTGTTTCAGCGGACACGGGGACTGCTGGGTAAGTAAACTTATATATTCGGGCAGTGGCTAAACCCGAAACACTACACGTGTAGTGTCTCCCACCCATCCTCCTCCTCTAACCAAAAAAAAAAGGCCTCCTGTGTGGAGGGTTTGGTAAGGTAAGGTTTTCCTTTTTGGTTTAATCTCTGTTGTCAATTTAGTGCAGAGGGGATGGAAGCTAGGGCAGTTGCATGCTCCTCTTGCAGGATGTGGGAGGTAAGGGTCACCACTGGTGTCCCTGCTGACTTCGCCTGTGAGAAGTGCACCCAACTCCAGCTCCTTGAAGACCGCGTTAGGGAACTGGAGCTGGAGCTGGAGCTGGATGAACTTCGGATCATTCAGGAGGCTGAGAGGGTGATAGAGAGCAGTTATAGGGAAGTAGTGACACCTAAGTTACAGGATAAAGGTAGCTGGGTGACTGTCAGGGGAGGGAAAGGGAATAGGCGCACAGTGCAGGGATCCCCTGTGGCCATTCCCCTCAATAATAAGTATACCGTTTTGGATACGGTTGGGGGGGACGACCTACCAGGGGAAAGCCACAGTGGCCAGGCCTCTGGCGCTGAGCCTGGCTCAGTGGCTCAGAAGGGAAGGGGGGAGAATAGGAGAGCGATAGTGATAGGAGATTCAATGGTTAGAGGAACAGACAGGAGATTCTGTGGTCGCGAACGAGACTCCCGGATGGTATGTTGCCTCTCGGGTGCCAAGGTCAGGGATGTCTCGGATCGAGTCTACAGGATTCTTAAGGGGGAGGGGTAGCAGCCAGAGGTCGTGGTACATATCGGTACCAATGACATAGCTAGGAAAAGGGATGAGGACCTGAAAAGAGAATATAGGGAGTTAGGTTGGAAGCTGAAAGGCAGGACGAGCAGAGTAGTATTCTCAGGATTGTTACCGGTGCCACGTGCTTGTGAGGCTAGAAACAAGGAGCGAGTGCAGCTGAACACGTGGCTACAGAACTGGTGCAGGAGGAAGGGATTCAGATATGTAGATCATTGGGATACCTTCTGGGGAAGGTGGGACCTGTACAAGAAGGACGGGTTGCATCTGAACTGGAGGGGCACCGATATCCTGGGCGGGAGGTTTGCTAGAGCTCTTCGGGAGGGTTTAAACTAGTTTGGCAGGGGGATGGGAACCGGGGCTATTGATCAGTGGATGGGGTAGCTGTTGAACAGGCAGATACCGAGTGCAGAGAGTCTGTGAGGAAGGTTAGACAGTTGACAGGGCAAAGTTGCAGCCAGTATGATGGGTTGAAGTGTGTCTATTTTAACGCAAGAAGTGTCAGGAATAAGGGTGATGAACTTAGAGCATGGATCAGTACTTGGAGCTACGATGTTGTGGCCATTACGGATATCACAGGGGTACAAATGGATGTTGGATGTTCCGGGGTTTAGATGTTTCAAAAGGAATAGGGAGGGAGGTAAAAGAGGTGGGGGAGTGGCATTGCTAATCAGGGATAGTATCACAGCTGCAGAAAGGGAGGTCGTCGAGGAGGGTTTGTCTACTGAGTTATTATGGGTGGAAGTCAGAAACAGGAAAGGAGCAGTCACTTTGTTGGGAGTTTTCTATAGACCCCCAATAGCAACAGATACATGGAGGAACAGATTGGGAGGCAGATTTTGGAAAGGTGCAGAAGTAACAGGGTTGTTGTCATGGGTGACTTCAACTTCCCTAATATTGATTGGAACCTCCTTAGTGCAAATAGTTTGGATGGAGCAGTTTTTGTCAGGTGTGTCCAGGAAGGTTTCCTGACTCAATATGTAGATAGGCCGACTAGAGGGGAGACTATGTTGGACTTGGTGCTTGGCAACGAACCAGGCCAGGTGGCAGATCTCTCGGTGGGAGAGCATTTCGGTGATAGTGATCACAACTCCCTGACCTTTACTATAGTCATGGAGAGGGACAGGAGCAGACGGGATGGGAAAATATTTCATTGGAGGAGGAGGAATTACAATGCTATTAGGCAGGAACTGGGGAGCATAAATTGGGAACAGATTTTTTTTTTCTTTTTTAGAGATACAGCACTGAAACAGGATCTTCGGCCCACCGAGTCTGTGCCGACCATCAACCACCCATTTATACTAATCCTACACTAATCCCATATTCCTACCACATCCCCACCCGTCCCTATATTTCCCTACCACCTACCTATACTAGTGGCAATTTATAATGGCCAATTTACCTACCAACCTGCAAGTCTTTTGGCTTGTGGGAGGAATCCGGAGCACCCGGAGAAAACCCACGCAGACACAGGGAGAACTTGCAAACTCCACACAGGCAGTACCCAGAATTGAACCCGGGTCACTGGAGCTGTGAGGCTGCGGTGCTAACCACTGCGCCACTGTGCCGCCCTTCTCAGGGAAATGCACGACAGAAATGTGGAGGTTGTTTAGGGAGCACTTGCTGCGATTGCTGGATAGGTTTGTCCCGATGAGGCAGGGAAGGGATGGTAGGGTGAAGGAACCTTGGATGACAAGAGATGTGGAACAGCTAGTCAAGAGGAAGAAGGATGCTTACTTAAGGTTGAGGAAGCAAGGATCAGTCAGGACTCTAGAGGGTTACAAGGTAGCCAGGAAGGAACTGAAGAATGGACTTAGGAGAGCTAGAAGGGGAAATGAAAAAGTCTTGGCGGGTAGGATTAAGGAAAATCCCAAGGCGTTCTACACTTATGTGAGGAACAAGAGGATGGCCAGAGTGAGGGTAGGGCCAATCAGGGATAGTGGAGGGAACTTGTGCCTGGAGTCGGAGGAGGCAGGGGAGGTCCTTAATAAATACTTTGCTTCAGTATTCACTATTGAGAGGGACCTGGTCATTTGTGAGGACAGCGTGGAACAGGCTGATATGCTCAAACAGGTTGAGGTTAAGAGAGAGGATGTGCTGGAAATTCTGAATGATATGAGGACAGATAAGTCCCCGGGGCCAGACGGGATATACCCAAGGATATTACGGGAAGCGAGGGAAGAGATTGCCGCGCCTTTGGCGATGATCTTTGCGTCCTCACTGTCCACTGGAGTAGTACCAAATGATTGGAGGGTGGCAAATGTTATTCCCTTGTTCAAGAAAGGGAATAGGGATAACCCTGGGAATTATAGACCAGTCAGTCTTACGTCGGTAGTGGGCAAATTATTGGAGAGGATTCTGAGAGACAGGATTTATGATTATTTGGAAAAGCATGGTTTGATTAGAGACAGTCAGCATGGCTTTGTAAGGGGCAGGTCATGCCTCACAAGCCTTATTGAATTCTTTGAAGAAGTGACAAAATACATTGATGAAGGAAGAGCAGTGGATGTGGTGTATATGGATTTTAGCAAGGCGTTTGATAAGGTTCCCCATGGTAGGCTCATTCAGAAAGTAAGGAGGCATGGGATTCAGGGAAAGTTGGCTGTCTGGATACAAAATTGGCTGGCCCATAGAAGTCAGAGGGTGGTAGTAGATGGAAAGTATTCAGCATGGAGCTCGGTGACCAGTGGTGTTCCACAAGGATCTGTTCTGGGACCTCTGCTCTTTGTGATTTTTATAAATGACTTGGATGAGGAAGTGGAAGGCTGGGTTAGCAATTTTGCTGATGACACGAAGGTTGCTGGAGTTGTGGATAGTGTGGAAGGCTGTTGTAGGTTGCAACAGGACAATTACAGGATGCAGAGCTGGGCTGAAAAGTGGCAGATGGAGTTCAACCTGGAAAAGTGTGAAGTGATTCATTGTGGAAGGTTGAATTTGAATGCAGAATACAGGCTTAAAGACAGGATTCTTGGTAGTGTGGAGGAACAGAGGGATCTTGGGGTCCATGTCCATAGATCGCTCAAAGTTGCCACCCAAGTTGATAGGGTTGTTAAGAAGGCGTATGGTGTGTTGGCTTTCATTAACAGGGGGATTGAGTTTAAGAGTCGCGAGGTTATGCTGCAGCTCTATAAGGCCCTGGTTCGACCACACTTGGAATATTGTGTTCAGTTCTGGTCGCCTCATTGTAGGAAGGATGTGGAAGCTTTAGAAAGGGTGCAGAGGAGATTTACCAGGATGCTGCCTGGACTGGAGGGCATGCCCTACCAAGAAAGATTGAGGGAGCTAGGGCTTTTCTCATTGGAGCGAAGAAGGATGAGAGGTGACTTGATAGAGGGGTACAAGACGATGAGAGGCATAGATAGAGTGGATAGCCAGAGACTTTTTCCCAGGGTGGAAAGGACTATCACCAGGGGGCATAATTTTAAGGTGATTGGAGGAAGGTTTCGGGGAGATGTCAGAGGTAGTTTCTTTACACAGAGAGTGGTGGGTGCGTGGAATGCGCTGCCAGCGGTGGTAGTAGAAGCAGATACATTAGGGGCATTTAAGCGACTCTTGGATAGGTACATGGATGATAGTAGAATGAAGGGTAGGTAGTTAGTTTGATCTTAGAGTAGGTTAAAGGTTCGGCACAACATCGTGGGCCGAAGGGCCTGTACTGTGCTGTACTGTTCTATGTTCTATAACCAAGACTGTCTACTTCCACCACCTCAAATTTGCCTGTCTCTGACCCTGCCTCAGCTCAACTGCTGCTGAAACACTCATGCATTCCTTTGTTACATCTAGAGTTGACTATTCCAATGCTCTTGAGGCCAGCTTCCCTCCTTGCACCCTTCATAAACTTAAGCTCATCCAAAACTTCCCTTACTCTTACTTGCACCAAGTCCAGTTCACCCAACATCCTTGTGCTCAATGACCTATATTGGTTCCCACTAAAACAGATTATCTGGTCATCATCTCATTGCTGTTTCTGGGACCTTGTGATACGAAAAATTAGCTGCTGCCTTTCCTACATTACAACAGTGCCAATAGTGGTAATTAACAGGCTACCCTGGCTGACATCAACTAACATAGCTCAGACCACAGATTGAATTGGATTAACCTTGACCTTGAAAGAGATTGATCTTGCTGGGTGCAAATTGGCTGCTACATTTCCGAATTTACAATAGTGACAACACTTCATAAATCCTTCCTTAAAACACTTTGGGATATCCAGAGGCTGTGAAAGGCAAGTCTTTAATTCTTTTATGTTTCTCTCAATGCTTTTCACCAACTTTTCTAAGTGACCACATCTGGCACAATACTTCACTAATGCTTCATAGACTGTCAGTCCAATGGATGATGTTGTCAACTGCAGATATACGACATGCCTGTTATAGTGGCTTGTAAGTTTTTGTTTGGAATATCTGACCCTGATTTTAAAAAATATCCCTTTTGTTTGAATAGCTACTTTTCATGCCAAGGGAGTTCTGCTGCAGCAACAATAGAAACATTTGAAGAACAGAATATCATGCTAAAAGAGTTATACAATATAATGGTAGCTATGGAAAGATTGGACAATGTGAGCACCATTGAAAATTAGCTAAATTGTTAAGTACAGGCTCACATGAATAGTCAGTTTTTCTAAATTACAACAAAAGATCTAAAGATTGCATCACAGAAAACAAATCTTCAGCCAGGAGTTGGCTTAACCCACACAGAAATGATCAGTGAAGAAAAAGTTAAATTGTTGACCAGAGTAGGAAGCAGCTCAAGCGGTTGTACATTATATCAGAGTTATAATCCAACTAGAAATGAAAATGGAAGGCAGAAAATTAATGGATGAGTCTGGAACACAGAGGAAACAAAGGTTAGAAAATTAAAAAAAGAGTTTGGCAGTGCTGAAGGGTATCTATTTCAATGCAAGGAGTATAGCAAATAAATCAGATGAGCTGAGGGCACAGATAGACACATGGCAGTACGATATCATAGCTATTACAGAAATATGGCTTAAGAAGGGACAGGAATGGCAGCTCAACGTTCCTGGTTGCAGTGTTTTCAGACTGAATAAGAAAGGAGGGGAGTGGCAATTTTGGTCAAGGAAACTATTACAGCTGTGAGGAGGGATGATATGTTGGAAGGTTCATCGAATGAGGCCATATGGATTGAGCTAAGGAACAAAAAAGGGACAATCACACTGCTGGGAGTGTACTATAGATCCCCAAACAGTCAGAGGGAGACAGAAGAGCAGATATGTAGGCAAATCTCTGAGAAAAGCAAGAACAATAGGGCAGTAATACAAGGGGATTTTAATGACCCCAATATTAACTGGGATAGTTGTAGCATGAAAGGAATCGAGGGAACAGAATTCTTGAGGTGTATTCAGGAGAACTTTTTTGCCCTGTATGTACCAAGTCCAACAGGAGAGACAGTGCAGTTTTAGACTTAGTTTTGGGGAATGAGGATGGGCAATTGGAAGGAGTGGCAGTGGAAGAGCATTTTTGTGGTCGTGATCATAATTCAGTCAGTTTTAACATAATTATGGAAAAGGACAGAGAAAGAATAGGAGTTAGAGTTCTCAATTGGGGCAAGGCCAATTTTACCAAACAGTGTCAGAGCATTCTAAGGGGAGATTCAAGGGGTTCAGAGTAAACATGTTCCCACAAAGAGAAAGGGTGAGGCAGCCAAATCTAGACCCCCATGGATGTCAAGGAGCTTACAAGGTAAGATAAGGCAGAAAAAGAAAGCTTATGTCCGACACTGAGAACTCATTGCTACAGAAAGCAGAGAGGAATATAGAAAGTGGAGGAGTGAAATCAAAAAGAAAATTAGGAAAGCAAAGAGAGGGCATGAAAGAATATTGGCAAGCAAAATCAAGGTGAACCCAAAGATGTTTTATCAATGCATTAAGAGTAAGAGGATAACTAAGGGGAGCGTAGGGCCCATAAAAGACCGAAAAGGTAAGCTATGTGTAGGGACGGAAGATGTTGGTATGGCTCTTAATGAATACTTTGCGTCTGTCTTCACAAAAGAGGGGGACAACGCAAATATTGTAGTTAAGGAGGAGGAGTGTAAAGTATTGGATGTGATACATATAGGGAGAGAGGAAGTTTTAATAGGATTAGCATCCTTGAAAGTTAATAAATCACCAGGGCCAGATGACATGTCCCCTAGGCTGTTAAAAGAAGCAAGAGAGGAAATAGCAAAAGGTCTGACCATCATTTTCCAGTCTTCACTGGATGCAGGTGAGGTGCTGGAGAACTGCTAACATTGGACCTCTGTTTAAAAAGGGAGCAAAGGATAGACCGAACAATTACAGGCCAGACAGTCTAACCTCAGTAATGAGCACATTATTGGAATCTATTCTGAGACACAGGATAAACTGTCACTTAGAAAGGCGCAGGTTAATCAATGATAGCATGGATTTGTTAAGAGAAGATCTTGTTTGACCAACTTAATCGAATTTTTTGAAGAAGTAAAAAGGAAGATAGATGAGGGTAGTACAGTTGATATGGTCTACACGGATTTTAGCAAGGCTTTTGACAAGATCCCACATGGCAGACTGGTTAAAAAAAAATCCCATGGAACCCAGGAAAATGCAGCAAGGTGGATACAAAATTGGCTCAGTGGCAGGAAACAAAGGGTAATTGTTGACAGATGTTTTAGCAACTGGAGGGCTGTTTCCTGTGGCGTCCGCAAGGCTCAATACTGGGTCCCCTGCTTTTGGTGGTATCTTTCTTCTTTGGCCTCCTTATCTCGAGAGACAATGGGTAAGCGCCTGGAAGTGGTCAGTGGTTTGTGAAGCAGCGCCTGGAGTGGCTATAAAGACCAATTCTAGAGTGACAGGCTCTTCCACAGGTGCTTGAGAAAAATTTGTTTGTCGGGGCTGTTACACAGTTGGCTCTCCCCCTGCGCTTTTGTCTTTTTCCCTGCCAACTGCTAAGTCTCTTCGACTTGCCACACTTTAGCCCCGCCTTTATGGCTGCCCGCCAGTTCTGGCGATCACTGGCAACTGACTCCCACGACTTGTGATCAATGTCACAAGACTTCATGTCGAGTTTGCAGACGTCTTTAAAGCGGAGACATGGACGGCCGGTGGGTCTGATACCAGTGACGAGCTTGCTGTACAATGTGTCTTTGGGGATCCTGCCGTCTTCCATGCGGCTCACATGGCCAAGCCATCTCAAGCGCCGCTGACTCAGTAGTGTGTATAAGCTGGGGATGTTGGCCGCCTCGAGGACTTCTGTGTTGGAGATACGGTCCTGCCACCTGATGCCAAGTATTCTCCGGAGGCAGCAAAGATGGAATGAATTGAGACGTCGCTCTTGGCTGACATACATTGTCCAGGCCTCGCTGCCATAGAGCAAGGTACTGAGGACACAGGCTTGATACACTCGGACTTTTGTGTTCCGTGTCAGTGCGCCATTTTCCCACACTCTCTTGGCCAGTCTGGACATAGCAGTGGAAGCCTTTCCCATGCGCTTGTTGATTTCTGCATCTAGAGACAGGTTACTGGTGATAGTTGAGCCTAGGTAGGTGAACTCTTGAACCACTTCCAGAGCGTGGTCGCCAATATTGATGGATGGAGCATTTCTGACGTCCTGCCCCATGATGTTCGTTTTCTTGAGGCTGATGGTTAGGCCAAATTCATTGTAGGCAGCCGCAATCCTGTCGATGAGACTCTGCAGACACTCTTCAGTGTGAGATGTTAAAGCAGCATCGTCAGCAAAGAGGAGTTCCCTGATGAGGACTTTCCGTACTTTGGTCTTCGCTCTTAGATGGGCAAGGTTGAACAACCTGCCCCCTGATCTTGTGTGGAGGAAAATTCCTTCTTCAGAAGACTTGAACGCATGTGAGAGCAGCAGGGAGAAGAAAATCCCAAACAGTGTGGGTGCGAGAACACAGCCCTGTTTCACGCCACTCAGGATAGGAAAGGGGTCTGATGAGGTGCCGCTATGCTGAATTGTGCCTTTCATATTGTCATGGAATGAGGTGATGATACTTAGTAGCTTTGGTGGACATCCAATCTTTTCTAGTAGTCTGAAGAGACCACGTCTGCTGACGAGGTGAAAGGCTTTGGTGAATCAATGAAACAAATGTAGAGGGGCATCTGTTGTTCGTGGCATTTCTCCTGTATCTGACGAAGGGAGAACAGCATGTCAATGGTCGATCTCTCTGCACGAAAGCCACACTGTGCCTCAGGGTAGACGCGCTCGGCCAGCTTTTGGAGCCTGTTTAAAGCGACTCGAGCAAAGACTTTCCCCACTATGCTGAGCAGGGAGATTCCACGGTAGTTGTTGCAGTCACTGCGGTCACCTTTGTTTTTATAGAGGGTGATGATATTGGCATCGCGCATGTCCTGAGGTACTGCTCCCTTATCCCAGTACAGGCAAAGCAGTTCATGTAGTGCTGAGAGTATAGCAGGCTTGGCACTCTTGATTATTTCAGGGGTAATGCTGTCCTTCCCAGGGGCTTTTCCGCTGGCTAGAGAATCAATGGCATCACTGAGTTCCGATTTGGTTGGCTGTACGTCCAGCTCATCCATGACTGGTAGAGGCTGGGCTGCATTGAGGGCAGTCTCAGTGACAACATTCTCCCTGGAGTACAGTTCTAGGTAGTGCTCAACCCAGCGGTCCATTTGCTTGCGTTGGTCAGTGATTATGTCCCCTGATTTAGATTTGAGGGGGGCGATCTTCTTGATGGTTGGCCCAAAAGCTCTCTTAATGCCATCATACATTCCTCTGATGTTTCCAGTGTCTGAGGCCAGCTGAATATGACTGCATAGGTGTTGCCAGTAGTCATTTGCGCAGCGCCTGGCAGTTCTTTGTGCAGTGCTTCTGGCTGCTTTAAGTGCTATGGATGTTAACTCGCTGGGGGCTTTCTTGTAGTTGAACAGTACAATGTGCTTAGCGGCTATGACAGGTTCCAGCTCTTCAATATGAGATTGAAACCAGTCTGCATTCCTCTTCGCACGTTTGCCGTAGGTGGTCAAAGCTGATTCGTAGATGGCATCTCTGATGTGGGCCCACTTGATCTCAGCATCCCCTTGTGGGAGTGTTTTGAAGGGATTTTACAAGTGAATTTAGAAATTTTTGTAACAGCTGTGGATGAGAAATTCTGCTCGTGTTGATGCGCGGGTGGCGCTTCTGCTTGGAGTGATGCAACTTCTTTGGTCTGAGTCTAACCTTGCTGCACACCAGGGAGTGGTCGGTGTCACAGTCCGCACTGTGGAAGCTGCGTGTGATTTGAACACTGTTTAAGGAGGCTCGCCTTGTGACAATGATGTCTAGCTGGTGCCAACGACGCGATATTGGGTGCCTCCATGAAACCTGGTGACAGGGTTTAGTGTGAAAGAACGAGTTGGTGATGCAGAGGTTATGATAGGTACACAACTCAAGCAGTCTCTGTCCATTCTCATTCATCCTTCCAACGCCATAGTGCCCAAGGCAGGAGGGCCATGAGTCATGGTCGGCCCCAACCCTGGCATTAAAGTCCCCCAGCAGGAACAGGTGTTCAGTGTTGGGGATGCTACTAATGATATTATGGAGTTCCTCGTAGAACTGGTCTTTAGCTTCAGGTGGGGAGCAGAGTGTTGGAGCATAGATGCTGAGTAGGTGTACTGGACCAGAGGCAGTGAACAGTCGGATGGACAGTATGCGTTCCGAGCCATTTGAGGGAGGCTCTATCATGCTGAGCAAGGGGTTTCTGCTGGCGAAGCCCACTCCAGGCTGTCTTGGTTCTTCAGGATCCCTACCCTGCCAGAAGAAGGTGTAGTCTTGCTCTGTTAGAGATCCACTCACAGGGAGGCGTGTTTCCTGAAGTGCTGCAATGTCTACATTGAGTCTACTGAGCTCGTTGTTAATGATGGCGGTCTTCCGAGAATCGTTGATTTGTATAAGGTCTTCCGACAGGGCCAGGACACATAGTTCTGACGTTACAGCTTGCAAAGTGAAGAGCTGGTACCTTCTTTCCTTTTTTCATGTTGTTTTGTGCGGTGTTGCAGTCCACTTTTCGGGCAGTGACCCTGAACTCCAAGCACCCATTGAAGCAGGTGGACTGTGGTGGGACAGAACCTTATTGACCTGGGGCCGCCTGGTTTGAGGCAGGCGGTAGCTGTCCAGTGAGGTGCGATGACCTCTCCCACCAACAAAGGCAACCCGTGGCGCCCAATCTCTACGCCAATTGAGCTGGACTTATAACCCGTAACTGCTGCCTTCCGTGTTGATTCAGTTGCTGTGAGGCGACTATGGAGTGACCTCTCCATGACGCATGTCTGGGCGAATGTATGGAGGTTGAGAGTTGCCCAGTCGTCAAAACCCCCCTCTCGGCCTTTCTGGTGGGGTCCAAAGGAGTGCAGAGCACGACGTTTAGCACCGGTATGGCTGCAGGAACTGCCGGAAACATGCCAAAGGTGACACATGACCGCCTACGGGGTTCCGCTCCGGATTTTCTGTTAGGGTTTACTCCCTTAGGCTTGGTCTCTCCCGAGATGCGCACAAGGCAGTGGGGTTGTTAGGGCCCCTACATAGGGGTAGGAGGATGCCGGTGGGAGGAGGGGGTGCGAGGGGCAGGGGTGGAGGGAAGGGAATGCGAGGGGGAGCTGGGAAGGGGGCTGTAAGGGGGTGGGGGGGTGCAGGGGAAGTGGGTGCAGGGGGAAGATGGTGCGAGGGGGGAGCTGGGAAGGGGTTGCGAGGGGGGAGGGGGTGGGGGAGCGGGGTGCGGGGAGGGGTGAGCTGAGAGAGTGGAGCTGGGAAGGGGAAGGGGGGGGAAGTGGAAGGGGGGGAAAGGGGGTGCAGGTAATAAACCATTTCATCAGTTCCCACCATCGATGCCGGGAAAGCTCATCCACGTCCTCCGGGAGGTGAGCGACATCCTCGGGCGCTGGTACCAGCAGGAATACACCGACATTGCGCTGCAGATGCTCTCTGAGCCATCTCCCGCGGGCGCTTTGAAGTTGTGGCCGAGGAGCCGTTCATGGCTTTTTGTGTGTTCGGGGCACCTTTTCGCAAGGCTTCCCCTCTGTGATAGACTTATTTCCCTAGGGTCCCGCTGCTCCTTCTTCTCTACAATGGACTTACCGCACGCCGTGGCCGCGGACACTCTGGACAGTGTAGACAGCAGGATCGGAGATCAAAGTATCACCAGCTGTACTTTGCAATTTCATCCGGATTACGTTCAATTTCATTGTGCTCAATGAGGAAAACAAAGAGCAGGTATGGCTGGGGGAGGGCAGTGGGCCCAGGTAACATAAACTAGCTGTTAACTTGTAGTTAGGGCTAAAATGAACTGATTAAAGAGCCAGGGGAATTTAAACAGTTTAAGAGGGTAGATTGGGGGAGAAAATACTAAGAATGGGAGCAGATGGCCATGGATAGAGTTGAACAGCAAGGGAGCTTCCTAGGGAGCTTATAGCCCAGGAGCCATCTTGATTTCATATATATTAACGATTTGGACGTAAATGTAGGGGGCATGATCAAGAAGTTTGCAGATGACACAAAGATTGGCCGTGTGGTAGATAGCGAGGAGGATAGTGGTAGGTTGCAGGAAGATACTGATGGTCTGGTCAGAAGGGCAGAAAAGTGGCAAATGGAATTCAACCTGGAGAAGTGTGAGGTGAAGTATTTGTGGAGGTCAAACAAGGCAAAGGAATACACAATTAATGGGAAAATACTGAGAAGTGTAGAGGAAGTGAGGGACCTTGGAGTGAATGTCCACAGATCCCTGAAGGTAGCAGGACAGGTCGACCAGGTAGTTCAGACATCATATGGAATCCTTTCCTTTATTAGCTGAGGTACAGAATATAAGAGCAGGGAGGCTATGCTGGAACTGTATAACTCATTGGTTAGGCCACAACTTGAGTACTGTGTGCAGTTCTGGTCATCTCATTACAGAAAGGATGTAATTGCACTAGAGAGGGTACAGAGGAAATTTGCGAGGATGTTGCCAGGACAGGAAAAATGCAGCAATGAGGAAAGATTGGATAGGCTGGGGTTGTTCTCCTTGGAACAGAGAAGACTGAGGGGAGATCTGATTGAAATATACAACATTTTGAGGGGCCTGGATAGAGTGGAGGTGAAAGTCTATTCATCTTAGCAGAGAGGTCAGTGATGGGGGCAGGGGGGGGGGGGGGGGGGTGGTTGCATATATTAGTGATTGGTAGAAAAATTAGAGGGGAGATGAGGAAAGACCTTTTTCACCCAGAGGGTAGTGGGGGCCTGGAACTCACTGCCTGAAAGGGTAGTTGAGGTAGAAACCCTCAACTCATTTAAAAGGAGTCTGTATATGCACCTCAAGTGCCGTAATCTGCAGGGCTACGGACCAAATGCTGGAAGGTGGGATTAGAATAGATGAATCGCTTTTCGGCCGGCACAGACACGATGGGCCAAGTGGCCTCTTTCTGTGCCTTACACTTTCTATGATTCTATAATTCTAATCAATGTTTAGGGGCTTCTTGAATGACATCAGTGATCATAGTTTTCTTCAGGCTAAAGGAATCACTCAGTTAGATGGCAAGCATCCTGTGTGTGTGTCTTCAACTCATAAGAAAGTGGAGCATTTGAAGTACCTGTATTTAGTATGTGACCTGAAATTTCCCAGACCACAGTTTTCAAATTTTCTGAAATATAGACTCGGAAAAGTTCTTTTCTTCTAAAAGGATGGCAGACAGTTCAGGCTACATGTTTCACAGCCACTATCCCCGGCAATCCTTGAAGTGAGAGTATTATCTTTGCTTCCCCTAGCCAAGAAACAAAGTGCAATTGCATGTTCCTGAGCCAAAACTACCACTGAAAGACTAAATGTAGCTGAATTCTTTTACTGATGTTGTACACTAGTTATATATATCAAATTTAACATAGCAAAATGTCCCATAACTTGGTCATAGATTGGTCTTAAGGAGCATCTTAAAGGAGGAGATAGAGAAGTGCGTAGGTCTAAGGATGGAATTCCAGAGCTTAGGACCTAGACAGCTGAAGACACAGCTGCCAATGGTGAAGTGCTGAAAATTGGGGATGCACAAGAGGCCAGAATTGAAGAAGTGCATAGATCTCAGAAGGTTGTAGGGCTAGGCTGATAGGGAGGGAGTGAGACCATGGAAAGATTTTAAATAAAAGATGAGGATTTTAAAATCGAGGCATTGCTGGACTGGGTGTGGTTTGCGGGAAAAGCTGTCATCATGCCATCATAACCAGTCCAGGACAGCAGAAGAAAACATCCAATAATGAGCTACTCCAATAAGGCACGTCATGGCAAAGGGCAAACGGCGTCCAATTGCATTCTGAATGGAGAACATAGGCGTATCTGACACATCTCAGAAATTGCTTGGAGGACGTCAAAGTACCTCTTGCAACTGTCAGACAAAAACCGAGAAGCTGCACTAATATGTGTTGTGTCTGGTAAGTTCATGGCAGAATTCCAAACTTTTGTGAAAAAGTGCAAACTTAGTAAATGTTTATTGTATAATAATTCCCAAGAGACCCTGTCAATGACCCTTACTTCTCCTTTGGTGCATTATGGTATGCTCTATTGGATCATGCATTGTGTAACTTTCCAAGTCTAACACGACAGTATTGTCTTGCTTTTCTCTTCCTGAGTTGTCAATACCTTAGATTCTCAAGAGGAAATGCAATTAAACCTCATGAGCTCTACAGAATGGTCAATACCAAAACATCAGGAATATTTATGATTAGGAGTGATATAGCTTGTAATATTTAAACATGTGGACCAATGTTTATTTTAAAAGTGGCATATAGTAGAATAGGGCAGATTTTTGAATGAAAATTAATCTTATTTCTAGTATAAGGCTGCCCCTCAAAATTTAGTATGTGCTAAGGATAGCAAAAGTCACCCTTACACTCAACAACCTTTTCACAAAAATTAGCTGAAAGTAAAATATCCCTCAATTATCTTAGTTTCCAGTTTGAATCTGATCACAGCACACTTCCTCTCTCTGATCTTGCAGGCTTCAACCAACTCCTCTCCTATCATCTCTTTCAGTCTTTTTGAGCTTAGTGGCATCTTGTTGGCCCGATACTTTCTCTGGCTAACTGGAAACATTACTGCTTCCCCACAGTACAATTTGCTACCTATTCGCCTCACAACAGCAAAGAAGCACCCAGTGATTTCCTGTCTTGGCAGGATTAAAATAAACTGGGTAGATGCTCTCAGTACTCTGTCATCTGATCCTAAAGTGACATAATCAAGTTAATAATCCTATCGTACACGACCTTGCAACACAAGAAAAGGGTAAATGTGATGGCAGTGTTTAATTGCGATGGCATACACTCTTGTAGCAAAATTAAGGGTTTTTAAATAGAAATGATTTTATAGATACACCGTTCTTGCAATATTATTTGGAAGTCAATTATTTAATAACTAAGATTTCAATATAACTGTAATACACCCATCTTTGTAAATATTGTGTGATGAGAGATATAGGGCTGAATTTCATGAGGCCTCCGGCATCGGGGATTGTGGCAGGGGGCCTAGGAAATACTTCCAGCTGAGGCCCGCCATGACCGCCGACGCCGAGCACGTCCTGCTGCATTTTACCAGAGGTGGCAGGGTCTCGGTGCAGCAGCAACATCCCCCACCCCGGCTGCTCAGCGGCGGGGCCTTCATTTAAACATTAAAATGAAGTAAAATAAATGCAAATTAACTTAACTTGTCCCGGCAGCCGTCCCATGCCAATATTCTGGCTGCTGGCTGCAACTCATGCACCTTCTGAGCTCCATTCGGAGTTCCGAGGCATGACACTGGTGGGGAGGGGGAAGGAATGAAAATTTCAAGGTGGGAGCAGAGAAAAATGCTCCGATTGGGTGTGGAGATGGTGGGAAGGGGTTTAGGGTCAAAGGGAATGAAGTTGGGGGGGGGGGGGGGTGTAAAAAACTCACCTTTTTGGGGGAGATAGGACAAAAAAAAAATCAATGGATTATTCATTGGTGGGGTATGGGGGAAAGAGGGGATTAGAAGTGTTAATAAAATTTAATTTCAATTTTGTAACAACCATGTCTCTTTAAACATTTAAATTGCACTTAAGGGCTTAAAGCCCTATAAAAATGGCACCAGAGCCTGCATGGTGTCACCGGACACCATTGCTGGGATGGAACAGTCACCCCCTTATGTCATCGGGGGTGGATGCTCCGCCCCCTTCATTTAAATGAGTCCCCTTGTGAAATATTGCAGGGTCTGAGTGAGGGTATATTTGTGCCTGAAGGCCACTGACTTCAAAGCGCGCCGCTGCAAATTGCAGCGTGCTAATAAAAATCAGCCCATAGTCTTTGAATGTGAATAGGTGGGTATGAAGTCAGACAGGGACATCGATGAGGCAATGCAATTGGTCTTATAGTCATAGAGATATAGCACTGAAACAGGCCCTTCGGCCCACCGAGTCTTAAGTGGTTCTGGAGAATGCACCTTGTAGTGAAGACTACACCCTTGGAATTCAGATTGAGTGGGAACTGCTAGAAGAACAGCAGCAGCTAAATTCTTGAAGGAGCTGAAAATCTACCTGAGGAACTTCAATGTTGTGAAGAACTGTGTGACTGTAATTGTTGCCAATATATGCTGAGTGGACTGCCCAGTGAAACCATGAGACTCATCTCTGTTGTATCTGATAGAGGTGATCTGTTCGTTGCTTCATGTTTAATTTATGTTGGTTTTGGTTTGAGTGTTAAAGTAAAATTCATAAAAGTGAAATCTTGTCTGGTTTGGTTTCCTAAATTGGGGTCAATCGGTGGATTCTTTTCATTTGTTGGTGGTTTCCATGGGGATCATAATATGGCAGAAATCCAACCGTGCTCCTCCACCTCCTAACTTTCCACTCCAACAAAAATAAAAGTTGTCTGCATCCAGCAAAGCATGCAAGCATAGTGTGATGTTTTAGATGTTAAATATTGACAACTAGCCTGAGATTAGTAAATGGGTCAATAGCTGTAACATTTTCCCTTTCTAATCTCAGATGTTGACTTCTACAGCCTTGTAATCATAGCTCTCATACTAGTCAGAAATGCCATGATACTGAGATAAATCATTTTCAAGAGATGGTAAACGTACAGAAATCAGATACCTTCCATAATAGAATTTCCAAGCCATCATGGCCCAGCAGAAGCACAGGGAATTGGAACCAACCGGACTTATTGTGCTGTAATTGGTTAAGTAGATCTGTCCAATTTGTGTTCAATAGCCCCAGTAACAGGAGACAACTTTTCTTAAAAAAAAAGAAAATATATGACCTTTAACTGCTGGATATACTAATGTAATTTGAGATGACATCAACAGAAAATGTAAAGTCTTCCAGTTTTTTTTCCACAAATGAAGCTTCCTATTAGTCAAACAAGGTGAATGGCAAAATGTTAAATTGTATGATTCATGTATTGTGAAGACAATTAATCTCAAATGTAACTTTTCATTAATGTCATTGCTTCATTCATTTCCATTTAGAGAACCAGTAAATTCACAAGCTGACCCAGGCAAGGTGAGGAATTTTAACAGATCTGTACTGGATTTAACTCGACTGGAATGCCTGAAATCACAGAAGGGGAGCCTTCAGCATACTGTGTCCTATGCATCAACCAAATTAACCAGTCTCTACAGCTATCTTATGTTACCTGTCATAAGATAGCATTGTGGAGGGTTATTTTCCAAGTTTAAATAAAAACACAACATTTTTGCAGACGCATGGCTTTATTTCCCAGAACAAACATACAACTGTCACTTGCATCTCTCTTCTCCAACACAACACAGAGCAACAAGTAGTCAGCTATAAAGCATCACAGTCGATCCAAGTTTTATTTCACATGTACAAAAGCAAAATACTGAAATAAAAACAGAAAATGCTGGAATTACTCAGCAGGTCAGGCAACATCTATGGAGGGGAAACAGAGTTAACATTAACACTGTTTCTCTCGCCACAGATGCTGCTGACCTGCTGAGTAATTCCAGCATTTTCTGTTTATTTTATCTCAGATGTATTAGATTGAGGAAACATACTTGTTTGGGAGTGTATATTATCACATGCATTCTTTAAGTTTGTGTCTTTTTAAAAAAGTTTCAAAGTTGCTAGTTACCCAAAGGTTGAAAGTAACCTTGAGAGAGTAAGAATGACACATTGATCAGGACACTTCCACTCATATGACAGCAGCAAATGTAAAATATAAAAGCAATACAACAATACAAATAATGCATTGTAATACGGCATACCATGATACTAATTGTACATGTGCAAAATAAAGGCAGATATTTTCAGTAAAACAAATAAACCTTTCCTGCAACCAATGGGAAATTAGATCACTACTAAGCAATTATTCAGCACACAAGGAGGGTCACCCATGATTGTCACTTTGGGCAATATTGTATTCAATGCCACCAAAACAATATTTAGATTTCAGTATCTACCTACATAAGCAAAAAACTGAATAAAGGATGAGAGCAAAGTCACCCCTCTCTAATTTTCATTCAACACTGGGGAAAAATTAATTACTAAAGTCTTACACACAAATAAATTAAGCCAAAATGCAGCAGCTTCATTTTCTATTAAATGATCATTTCTGTCCGAATCTCCTAGCCCTGCCCACAAAGATCACAGTAGAAATCTGATGTAAAAATCAATCTGCACCTTAATTTTAAGTGAGAAAGGGCAGGTTTGCTCCCTATCCCCAGTGTGCACTACAAGTAAAGCTTGCTGCATTACATGCATAATTTCAGCAAAATAATAAGAACTTTGACCAGCAAATCCAGATTTAAATTGCACTGAACATTTGGAAACACACAAAAATTGGAAAAGAAAACAGGCAAAAATAGCTTATTTGGTCCTTTTTCATCATGCCTTTAAATGATGTTTTGTGCAGCACTGGTAGAAGCTTGAAGCAAGTTTCCAGTACATTTTCATTGCCAGGGAAGATGTCTTAAAGGGGAAACCTTACTCATCAAAAAACAAATTTAAAAAATTACTGGTAAATCAAAGGTTTACTATTCATTCAGAGCCCTGCAGAAAAGAAGGGGGAGGAGTAATGATGTAATTAAAAAGACAATCCAAGAATAACTGATGCTATAACCTTTGTCAATCTACAAGAAAATCTACTATGGTCTACTGAACCTGATGAAATCATTTTTTTTTTTTTTTTAAAGTCCCCTGAAAAATTAATATAATAAAGCACCAAATGAAATTTCATAATCCTTTGCTCTTTGGTGAAACCTAGCTTTTTAAATCTGGACTACACTGCATAAAAGCTGTTTGTTTGCATGTCAGTCAAATATAGTTACAATTCATTGTGATTTACAAGTCTTTGGTAGAAGAACATGGCACTGTATTTGAAGTTAGTCTTTGTTATGCTGAAGACAAAAAAGTTCAAGTCTAGTTTAGTCATTAAAACAACGAAGAAACATACAGTCTAATCCATTTTAAAAAAGCTAACAATTGTAATGTTTAATACTGGAGGTAGTGTCTCAATCCCATTTTCTTCAGCTAGATTTAAAATGCTAGATGCTGCCACCACAAAAATTTACACTCCAGCATATGAATTTTGATGACAATGTTTGGAAAACTGTCATTCTCTACATCACATACAAATAGGAAATCCTTCAAAATATTGAGTAGCATCTGGGACAGCCAATCTGGACATGAACAATTGTGCAATATTGCTTATAAAATGAGCTGAGTTTCCAGTGCTCTGTCAAAAATCTCAGATGGGATTAGTTTCCTCCACCAATTTTCAGTCTGCTCCTGAAGACACTGATTAATTTCTAGGGATGTCCCCACATATAGTAGTCACCCTCCAGTAACCAACCCAATGGCCGTTAGCCTGCTGACACCTGCAATCAGGACTATTTGCTGTTCGAGGGGGGAAACTGGAAGGCAGCTTTACAGTCTGCATCACAAGCAAGTTTGATCCATTCACACATGTAGGTGTCTCCGATTAACTCTCAACCCAAAAGGCACAGACCCCGATTGTAATGCCTCTGTTACTGCTCTGCCAGAGATCGGTTAATTCATCACAAGCTGGGAATTGGACTAAACTCTGAGCCACTGAGGGGGCCAGCCAGACGGAATGTTTAACCATTTCACCCAGTTGTAATGCCACTTCCATCTTGCTTCAGTCTCTCATGTCTAATGTATGCTATGTTTAAAGCAACGCATTAGTGAAGCAATATGGAATGCAATCTAGGATCAAAATTCAGTAAAACGGAAATACTGTGAACCACACCAATTATTAGGAAGTCAGACAAGTACCAAACGCAATATTTTCCTGATCATTTAAGACTATGGCCATACTGCAAGAATGTGCTCCTCCTTTGTTCTACAGGCATTATGCTGTCAGCTTAGAGGACTTCATATTTCATTCAGAAAATCAAAACTGCAGTATTGAGATATGTAGCCAAGGACACACTCCGAGACCCAACAAAAATAATGAGCAGAAACTTTGCCCTGGTGAAGAATTTAACTAGAATTTACTGAAGAGCTCACCAAGTTATGACAATTATGACGTTTGAGGTTTACTTTCATTGCGTCTACCAAAAGATGCCTCACATCGTTGAATAAATGTATTTTACTATTTTTCCTCACGATTATGAGCAATAATTTAGTTATTAAACAAATGTTTTTAGGATATTAAACCTTCATTTTGAAGATACAGGATTTCTCTCAAAACTTAATTCAAAAAAACATTTTAGCATGGCTCAGTGAGTTAAGATACAGATAACAACGTAAAATCTTAAATTCTAAACTCAGTCGACAAATGATTTTCTCAATATTTGCTGGAAACAAGATCTCAGCAAACTGCTCAATAATATTTTCATAGTGTCTAACAGGATAATTTTCAAACCCACATTCCTACGTCAAGTAGATTTCCAAGAGTAGAATTTTCTTTTTTTTTTTAAATTCAACTGCAATAAAAATAGATCTAAACTTTATTTATAACTATTTTTATTCTCCCATCCCCTCCCCTCCAATCCTTTTAGCCTCAGCTCATTTCTATCCTTTGGATTTTCTCCATTCCAACATTTTTCTTTCTCCCCCTCTTATGACGAGAGCTTTGTTCCTTGATGCAGATGAAACTGCTCTTAAGTTTAAAGATCTGGTTCACCTGCAGAGTACTTGCACTAACTAAGCTCATTTCAACCTGCATACTGCTGTGCAGCATACCCCCAAAACTGCAAGCTGGCTTCTCTTTGTGCTAGACCCTTTGTGATAAACCCTGATGAAGTGCCAGAAGACAAAAGACTAATCAAGCGTTAGCAATAAAAATTATTACAATGACAACTGTTCAAAGCCCACAAGTTATACTTCCCTTTGCATCATTACAATATCTGCAATCAGAAAGTCTTAAATGTCCATAAAAACAGACTAAGTTAATGTTTTTTTTTAACTTAGAATTATCCTGAGAGCCCCAAATTTACACACACAGCCTACAGGGACACTTTCAAAACGTATTAGTCTCAGCAGCAAAATTCATCAGTACCTAAATTCTGACTTACTATTTTCAAAATGCGATTTCAAACCAAATTACAAACAATTCACTGATTACAAATATCATGGGAGACATGCAGTTCTGTGATGCCTCAACCATCTATGAACACAATTCACATGATGAATGTACATATAGAAGCTTAGTTTTGCCACAGCTACATATCTGGCCTTTTGAAATTTGAATTTAGTTTCTGCTGTGTATGCTGCAGGGCTGCCTCCTCCAGTGGATACACACTACAATAACAACACAATACTCATTAGGATAGGAGTCATATATAGAAAGTGCATTACAGTGAGGAGTGTATTTTGGAGAGGATACTATGCAAGTCCTCGTAGTGAGAGCCACAAAGACAATCTTCAGGTGTTAAGCAAGGAACAATCTGCACTGCTAAAAACAAAACTCTCTACGTACAAAGATGAATGAGTAATTTGCCTTCTAGTTGCTAAATAGACTATGGCCGGAGTTTTATGCCACCCCGATGAGCAGGATGCTGGCCGGGAGGCAGGGGTGCGTAAAATGGAGCGGGAGGCACAGGGAGACCTTCCCGACCCGCTCCCACATCCACTTTACGCAGGGCGACGAAAAGCGGCCGCCCGCCCCAAGCCAATCAAGGCCCTTAAGGGCCTTCGCCCACCTCCACGTGGATTTTACTTGTGGCAAGCAGGCGCCCTGGAACTGGGAGAAGCCACCTAACAAAACCAGGCGGTTCTCGAACGTCCTGGGGGGGGGGGGGTGGCCCTCATTTTCGGGCACCCTGTGCCTGATGGAGGACCGCCCCCACTACCCCAACACCAAACAACCCCCACTTCCCACCCGATCGACCACCATTGCCTCGCCGGGGCCCGGCCGATTACCCCTGGCGAGGCAACCAAAACTTACCTGTCTTCCCGGCTCCCAGGCACCTTCTCTTCATGCTGGACTGCAGTCCCAGCAGTGGCCACCACTCCCGGTGGTGCTGCTGGGACTAAGAGCTGCCGGTCTGCTGATTGGCCAGCAGCTCTTTTAGGCGGGACTTCCTACCTCAAGTGGGTGGAAGACCCGCCTCACACCAGTTGAAGCTCAGGGACTCACAAAATACGGGTCAGATCCCCAGGCGAGGCAGAAGCGGGTTTGCTTTTCAGTCGGTGGCTGGCTCCCGTCCACCTACTGTAAAATTCCAACCCATGGCAAAAATTTCCATTCATCGCACTCTGCAACTTTTTAAACATACAACATATTCCATTTGCTAGCCATAGCTCCATGACTCAGCATATAAATGCTGTTCCTACAGGAACAAGACTCACAAGAGGAGATGTGAACCAGGAGTCTTCAGTTTTGCCAGCTCAACCTTTAAAGCGAGTTATACGAATACAACATGGAGAATTGTAGCTGGGCTTAAAACTGACCTGCACAAAATGGGCCAGCTGAGAATCAATATCCTTTCAGATCAAAATGATTACTGTTGCATTTGGCAATTTGAAAGACAGCAGCTGGAATTTCGGTAAAGTATCTCCTATTTATTATCAGTAGCAAGTCTTCACAATTATATAGATGTAAACTGTTTTCTAAAAGAATCTTTATTTCTATAGTCCAAGGCTAGAGGCCTGCTCCAGCGAAGATCTGTGTATTAAGATTTGTAAAACTTGTGGACCACGAATACACCAACCAGAACTATAGCCAGAATTCCAAGCATCCACTTGATATAAATATTATCCAACTCCAGAGCTGCTACCTGTTGAAAGAAAAAAAATACATGAAATAGATTTATTTTACATAAATAATGTTGACTTTCTTTAAACAGAGGCAGGAGCCTAGAAGGTAGAAAATGAATTCTACAAAAGGTCCCATAAAAGAGAACTTACACCTCAATCAGGTTCACAAGGTGAATAAATTCTAAACACTATACAAGGCACATGGGATACATTTCAGTTACTCTATGACACTAAACATTTCAACATGCAGCACAAGAAAAGCTAATGCACCGACTGGAAATCTGATAAACAAAAAAGGCCCATTAGCATCTGAAAAAAATACACTGATATCTCATGTGAAGATGCTTCATCAGAACCCGGTCTGATAAAAATACTATATTCACCTATATTCTTTTGTTAGCACAATGCTTTAAACAAGCAGAGGAACCTGCAGTTACATAGCTATGGGGGACTATGATTTTCTAACTTATTTTGGACAAATTAAAATGTGTTTAAATCTCCAAAATATATTTCCTATGTTTAAAATTGTTACGTTCTCAATAGCTAACTTGGCCTATTCAGCAAGCAGCTGATATATACAGATGAGGAAGACCCTAGAATTAACTCCTCTCCTGTGCTGAGTTAGCTGACCCCAACTGGCAAAGGTATGCTAAAATAGGCCTCAGAATTCCTGCGTTAAGGTTAAGTGTGAGGGTGGGAGGGGGGAGAAATGTGGTAGTGGGCACAGAGGGAAAGTGTGTTCTGCTACTCCCAACAGCCCTAGTTGGAAGACTGCATTTGTGGATATCAGGAAAACTGCACTGAGCTAGGCTATGATGAAATAGCCTTCTGACACTCATCGTTAAGGCTCGTGCATGAAGAATGACTATTTGGGACAGGTACTGACTGCAGTACACCCAGCATGTGCAAAACTACACAGCAGGAGAAAATAAACAGATTTTTAAAAAGTTTATAGCTTTCAACAAGTCTTCGCTAACCACAAATTAACATTTGAAAATCAGCAATCTATTTCCTAGCACTCACCCAGCCTCCTTGAGCTGCGATCCACTGCGCAATTCTATTTCTCAATACAAACTCTGCAATAAATTTTGCGATTTGACTCAGGAATCCCTTCATACCCTTCTGGAAGACGTAAATGGCCATTCGATAGCCAAATCCTAACAGAGCTATCACACGGCCCCAGTTTATGCCACTTTCAAAAAGCCTGGAAGGAGAATGTACAATGTCAGCATTGTTTTCAAATACTAAATCACAAAAAAAAAACAAAGTTACATAGATAGAAATTTAAATACAAAAGGTGTCAATTTTACAAGCTTAGATGTGATTTGACAAAAGTGAAGTGGAAACAGCTACTTCAAGATAAATCAGTGTCAGAGCAGTGGGAGGCATTCAAAAAGGAGATAGAGGGGGTTCAGAACAAATATGTTACTACAAAGAAAGGGCGAGACTCACAAATCTAAACCCACGAATGTCAAAAGGCATACAGGGTAGGATAAAGCAAAAAAAAAAGAGATGCTTACATCGGATAGCTAGAGTTCAATCATGCAGAAAGTCCAGGAGTACAAAAAGTATAGGGATGAAATTAAAAAGGAAATTAGGAATGCAAAGAGAGGGCATGAAGATATTGGCAAGTAACATCAAGGAAAATTCAAAGATATTTTATAAATACGTGAAGAGTAAGAGGATAACCAAGGAAAAAAAAAAGAGTAGGGCCAATTACAGACCGAAAGGTAACGTGTCGAGGTGGAAGTGTGGGCATGGTTCCTAATGAATACTTTGCATCTGTCTTCACAAAGAGGAGGATGATGCAGACATTGTAGTTAATGAGGAAATAACCGTGTGAAATATTGGATGGGATAAACATAGGTAGAGGGGAAATTAAGGGGTTTGGCATCTTTGAAAGTACATAATTGACAAGCATGGATGAACTGTATCCCAGGTTACAAAAGAAGAAAGGAAGGAAATAGTAGAAGCTCTGACCACTATTTTCCAATCCTCTCTGGTTACAGGCATGGTGTTGGAGGACTCCTAATGTTTACATAGGAGGAAGGGATAGATAGAGTAACTATAGGCTAGTCAGCCTAACTTTGGTAGTGGCCATTTGTTGGAAAAATTTGAGTGACAGTATAAATCATCATTTAGAAAAAGCATGGATTAACCAAGAATGGTCAGCATGTATTTGTTAAAACAAAATAGTTTCTAACTAACGATTACATTTTTGACATGGTCCCACATGGTGGACTGGTCAGAAAAGTAAGAGCTCATGGATCCAAATTGGCTTAGAAGCAGGAAGCAAAGGGTAATGGTCGACAGGAGTTTTTGTGACTGGAAGGCTGTTTCCAATGGGGTTCCACAGAGCTCAGTACCGGGTCTTTTGCTTTTTGCGATATACATCAACAATTTAGACTTAAATGTAGGGGGCATGATTAAGAAGTTTGCAGATGATTCAAAAATTGGCCATGTGGTTGATAGTGAGGAAGAAAGCAGTAGACTGCAGGAATAGATCAATGGTCAGGTGGGCAGGAAAGTGGCAAATGGAATCCAATCCACAGAAGTGTGAGGTCATGCGTTTGGGGAGGTAAACAAGGCAAGGGAATACACAATAAATGGTAGGATTCTGAAAAGTGTAGAGGAGTGCATGTCCACAGATTCCTGAAGGTAGCAGTACAGGTAGATATAGGTGGTTAAGACAACATATGGGGTACTTTTAGCTGAGGCATTAAATATAACAGTAGGGAGGTTATGCTAGAACTGCATAAAACACTAGTTAGGCCACAGCTAGAGTAGTGCGTACAGTTCTGGTCAACACATTACAGGAAGGATGTGATTGAACTAGGCAGGATACAGAAGAAATTTAGGAGGATGTTACCAGAACTGGACATTTTGTAACTATGAGGAAAGATAGCACTGAAAGGGGTTGTTTTTTTCGGAATAAAGGAAGCTGAGGGGAGATTTAATTGATGTAAAATTGAGCGGCCAGGAAGAACCTGCTTCCCTTGACCAGTGGGGATAGATTCAAAGCGATTGGCAGAAGGATTAGGAGGGAGTCAAGGAGAAATGTTTACACCTAGAGACCTATGAGGGTCTGGAACTTTCTGCCTTAAAAAGGGAGATAAAGGCAGAAACACTCACTGCATTAAAAAAAAAACTGGAATGGCACCTGAAATGCCGTAACCCACAGGGCTACAGATCAAGAGCCGGAGTGGGCTTGGCTGAATTGTTCTTTTTTGGCTCGCACAGACATGATGGGCCAAATGGCCGCCTGCTAGTCTGTAAATTTTCTATGTTTTGCACCAAATTTTACAAAATCTCCTAGTTCCGAGCCATTTAATTCCATTCAATAGCTAAAACTTCAAAATCTACTGTGCTTGAATAAGCTTTTTTTAAAAAAATTTGAGTTTAACAATATCACAGCAAAATTATAGCAGCTGCAGCAGGTAACAACCGAAATAGAGCTTTATTTTCGGATGAAGTACTGTTGATTTAAACCAATTTTCCCTCATCATCTCACTGAAATTCACTTCCGGAATTTGGCAACTCTTCTCTAACCCATTTGTCTTACCCCTAATGGAGTGCCCTCAAAAGCTGTTGCACATCAACCACTGGAAGTTGAACATGCTACTTTATAATTGCAGTTGTTATTGGCATTTTAGCCAAAACAATGGTAATCATCTACTGCAATCAGGCTGACATCAAAACACTTAATAGGCCAAACAAAAACTATCTAATTTAACAGCTGGGGGAGGGAAGCGGGATGCAATGTGCATTCCTAAACCACTTGCCATTCCAACATTTTAGCTAACAGATTTGTTTGGACTATTCCCAGCTTTGTGTTTTAAAGAAAAGTTTAAAAAGTTACACATTGACAACTTAACAGCCATGAACTGCGGTCAGAGGTTTCGTTGTTGCAAGTAATTTTAACGGTAATAAATAAGTTGGAAAAGGAGTACAAAGCAAAATGAGAATGCGTTTACCTGCCCTTTCACTGTTTATAAAGCAGTAACTGTCAAGCTATAGTTAACAGCCTACAGTCCAGCATCCAAAGGAAGGCAGAAATAAAGGATAGGAATAACAATTAGACAAGATATGAAAAGTGAGCATCAGTATTGACAATTTTTGAAGAAAATTGAAAGTTTATGCTTGCTTATACCTCATTTTTAGAAACACGAGTTGGCCATTTAACCCCTCAAGCCTATTCCACCACCAGCGAGATCATGGCAGATCGGTTACCTAATCCATATACCTATCTTTGCCCCATATCCCTCAATACTATGGTTAATGAAAATCTATCAATTTCAGTTTTAAAATTAAATAGATTGATTAACATCAATTGCCATTTGCAGAAGAGTTCCAAACTTCTACCACCCATTGCGTGAGGAAACCTAATTTCACTCCTGAAAGATCTGGTTTTAACTTTTAGACTAAGAACCCCCACTCCTAGACTCCCCAACTAGCAAAAATACTTCCTACCAATCTTCCCTCGCCATTCCCCTTAGTATCTTGAAAACTTTACTCAAATCACCTCTGACTTTTCTAAATTCCAAGGAATACAAACCTAGTTTGTTTAATCTCTCCTTGTAGCTTAACCCAGAGTCCAGGTATCATTCTAGTAAATCTCGGCTGTATTCCCTCCAAGGCCAATATAATCCTCCCTACAGTGTGGTGCCCAGAACTGCTAGCAGTACTCCAGATGTGATCTCACCAGGGCTTTGTATAGCTGAAGCAGGACTTCTTCCCCTTTGTGTTCTATTCCTCCAGAAATAAAGGCCACATTCCATTAGCCTTTTTGATTATTTTCTGTACCTGTTCATGACAGGTTTGTGATCAGTTTACTTGAAGCCCCAGGTTTCTCTTTCTAACTTTTCACCATTTAGAAAGTATTCTGTTCTATCCTTTTTATGTCCAAAGTAGATGACATCACATTTGCCAACATTGAAATCCATTTGCCACATTTTTGCCCATTCACTTAATCTATCAATATCTCTTTGTAATATTACACTTATGATACCTCCTATCTGTGTGTCTTTGGCAACTTTGGGTATGTGGCTTTCTATCCCATCGTCTAAGTCTTTAATGAATACAGTGAATAGTTGAGGCACCAAAGATCTTTGTGGGACACCACTAGTCACATCCAGCCAATTAGCACAGCTACCCATTATTCCTTCTGTCTCCTTACATTCAGCCAATTTTCTAACCAGGTCAATAATTTGCCACCAATTCCATTAGCTTCAACTTTAGCTAACAGGCTCTTTATCAAATGCCTCTGGAAGTCCATATAAACATCCATAGACATTCCCCTATTCACTACTTCAGTCACCTCTTTTTAAAAAATATTCAATCAGATTCATCAAGAGTTACCTACCCTTTACAAATCCATGTTGGCTCTCTGATCAGCTGAAAATCTTCAAGGTATTCAATCACCCCATCTTTAATTACAGACTTCAGCGAGTTCCCAACAAATGTTAGGCTAACTGGTTTATAATTCTCTGGTTTTCCTCTATCACCTTTCTTAAATATCAGTGAGTTTCATGATTAAAAGTACAGCTTTATTTTGCTGCACCGACAGCCCACCATCACCTCAACCAATTAACCACTCTTCACAAGAGTCTGAACAGTGCGGGTCAGCATACAATTCAACCACAATGGTAAAATTACAGCCAAACCCAATCCTGTCCTCACCCACATACATCAATATGTTTTTGCCAGTACAAATTCAGAGATCAAGAATGGAGTACTGGCCATTTTTTTCTCCTTTGCTTTGCCCAGGAAATCAATCGCAATCGCCCATTTCTGCCTCAGCTAAAATCTGTTAATTCAGCATAGAACAGGGACCAAACCTGAGATCGTCCCAATCTGTATAGTCTAACACCATACAAGCAGTGTATCAATCCAGTGAGCCAACGAGGCGACCACTTGTTCTGCAATTCAAAATCTCTTCAATTGGAAAGGATTTAAGTGTTCAATTTCAGATGATTAAGTGTTCAATCGGAAAATTTCACAACCCATGGAATGCATTATTTTATGGTGGCACAGTTGAACATTGTAACAAGCCATTAATAAGTTAGCACAAAGCATTACGTAATAGAATACAGTTAAGTATGGGTTTGTTTTTGCAAAATCCATGAATTCAAGTCCAATATACATCCTTTCCTTTTGGGCCTCCTTATCTCGAGAGACAATGGATACGCGCCTGGAGGTGGTCAGTGGTTTGTGAAGCAGCGCCTGGAGTGGCTATAAAGGCCAATTCTGGAGTGACAGGCTCTTCCACAGGTGCTGCAGAGAAATTTGTTTGTTGGGGCTGTTGCACAGTAGGCTCTCCCCATGCGCCTCTGTCTTTTTTCCTGCCAACTACTAAGTCTCTTCGACTCGCCACAATTTAGCCCTGTCTTTATGGCTGCCCGCCAGCTCTGGCGAATGCTGGCAACTGACTCCCACGACTTGTGATCAATGTCACACGATTTCATGTCGCGTTTGCAGACGTCTTTATAACGGAGACATGGACGGCCGGTGGGTCTGATACCAGTGGCAAGCTCGCTGTACAATGTGTCTTTGGGGATCCTGCCATCTTCCATGCGGCTCACATGGCCAAGCCATCTCAAGCGCCGCTGACTCAGTAGTGTGTATAAGCTGGGGGTGTTGGCCGCTTCAAGGACTTCTGTGTTGGAGATATAGTCCTGCCACCTGATGCCAAGTATTCTCCGAAGGCAGCGAAGATGGAATGAATTGAGACGTCGCTCTTGGCTGGCATACGTTGTCCAGGCCTCGCTGCCGTAGAGCAAGGTACTGAGGACACAGGCCTGATACACTCGGACTTTTGTGTTCCGTGTCAGTGCGCCATTTTCCCACACTCTCTTGGCCAGTCTGGACATAGCAGTGGAAGCCTTACCCATGCGCTTGTTGATTTCTGCATCTAGAGACAGGTTACTGGTGATAGTTGAGCCTAGGTAGGTGAACTCTTGAACCACTTCCAGAGCGTGTTCGCCAATATTGATGGATGGAGCATTTCTGACATCCTGCCCCATGATGTTCGTTTTCTTGAGGCTGATGGTTAGGCCAAATTCATTGCAGGCAGACGCAAACCTGTCGATGAGACTCTGCAGGCATTCTTCAGTGTGAGATGTTAAAGCAGCATCGTCAGCAAAGAGGAGTTCTCTGATGAGGACTTTCCGTACTTTGGACTTCGCTCTTAGACGGGCAAGGTTGAACAACCTGCCCCCTGATCTTGTGTGGAGGAAAATTCCTTCTTCAGAGGATTTGAACGCATGTGAAAGCAGCAGGGAGAAGAAAATCCCAAAAAGTGTGGGTGCGAGAACACAGCCCTGTTTCACACCACTCAGGATAGGAAAGGGCTCTGATGAGGAGCCACCATGTTGAATTGTGCCTTTCATATTGTCATGGAATGAGGTGATGATACTTAGTAGCTTTGGTGGACATCCGATCTTTTCTAGTAGTCTGAAGAGACCACGTCTGCTGACGAGGTCAAAGGCTTTGGTGAGATCAATGAAAGCAATGTAGAGGGGCATCTGTTGTTCACGGCATTTCTCCTGTATCTGATGAAGGGAGAACAGCATGTCAATAGTCGATCTCTCTGCACGAAAGCCACACTGTGCCTCAGGGTAGACGCGCTCGGCCAGCTTCTGGAGCCTGTTCAGAGCGACTCGAGCAAAGACTTTCCCCACTATGCTGAGCAGGGAGATTCCACGGTAGTTGTTGCAGTCACCGCGGTCACCTTTGTTTTTATAGAGGGTGATGATGTTGGCATCGCGCATGTCCTGGGGTACTGCTCCCTCGTCCCAGCACAGGCATAGCAGTTCATGTAGTGCTGAGAGTATAGCAGGCTTGGCACTCTTGATTATTTCAGGGGTAATGCTGTCCTTCCCAGGGGCTTTTCCGCTGGCTAGGGAATCAATGGCATCACTGAGTTCCGATTTGGTTGGCTGTATGTCCAGCTCATCCATGACTGGTAGAGGCTGGGCTGCATTGAGGGCAGTCTCAGTGACAGCATTCTCCCTGGAGTACAGTTCTAGGTAGTGCTCAACCCAGCGGTCCATCTGTTTGCGTTGGTCAGTGATTATGTCCCCCGATTTAGATTTGAGGGGGGTGATCTTCTTGATGGTTGGCCCAAGAGCTCTCTTCATGCCATCATACATTCCTCTGATGTTTCCGGTGTCTGAGGCCAGCTGAATATGACTGCATAGGTGTTGCCAGTAGTCGTTTGCGCAACGCCTAGCCGTTCTTTGTGCAGTACTTCTGGCTGCTTTAAGTGCTGCGGATGTTAAATCGCTGGGGGCTTTCTTGTAGTTCAAAAGTGCAATGCGCTTAGCGGCTATGACAGGTTCCAGCTCTTCATTATGAGATTGAAACCAGTCTGCATTTCTCTTCGCACTTTTGCCGTAGGTGGTCAAAGCTGACTCATAGATGGCGTCTCTGATGTGGGCCCACTTGGTCTCAGCATCCCCTGTGGGAGTGTTTTGAAGGGCTGTTACAAGTGAATTTAGAAATTTTTGTAACAGCTGTGGGTGAGAAATTCTGCTCGTGTTGATGCGCGGGTGGCCCTTCTGCTTGGAATGATGCAACTTCTTTGGTCTGAGTCTAACCTTGCTGCACACCAGGGAGTGGTCGGTGTCGCAGTCCGCACTGTGGAAGCTGCGTGTGATTTGAACACTGTTTAAGGCGGCTCGCCTTGTGACAATGAGGTCTAGCTGGTGCCAACGACGTGATCTTGGGTGCCTCCATGAAACCTGGTGACAGGGTTTAGTGTGAAAGAACGAGTTGGTGATGCAGAGGTTATGATAGGTACACAACTCAAGCAGTCTCTGCCCGTTCTCATTCATCCTTCCAACGCCATAGCGCCCAAGGCAGGAGGGCCATGAGTCATGGTCGGCCCCAACCCTGGCATTAAAGTCCCCCAGCAGGAATAGGTGTTCGGTGTTGGGGATGCTGCTAATGATGTTATGGAGTTGTTCATAGAACTGGTCTTTAGCTTCAGGTGCGGAACAGAGTGTTGGAGCATAGATGCTGAGTAGGTGTACTGGACCAGAGGTGGTGAGCAGTCGGATGGACAGTATGCGTTCCGAGCCATTTGAGGGAGGCTCTATCATGCTGAGCAAGGAGTTTCTGATGGCGAAGCCCACTCCATGCTGTCTTGGTTCTTCAGGATCCCTGCCCTGCCAGAAGAAGGTGTAGTCTTGCTCTGCTAGAGAGCCACTCGCGGGGAGGCGAGTCTCCTGAAGTGCTGCAATGTCCACATTGAGTCTACTGAGCTCGTTGTTAATGATGGCGGTCTTCCGAGAATCGTTGATTTGTGTAAGGTCTTCCGACAGGCCAGGACACATAGTTCTGACGTTCCAGCTTGCAAAGCGAAGGGCTGGTACCTTCTTTCCTTTTTTCATGTTGTTTGGTGCGGTGTATCAGTCCACCTTTCGGGCAATGACCCTGAGCTCCAAGCACCCATTGAAGCAGGCAGACTGTGGCGGGACAGAACCTTATTGACCGGGGGCTGCCCGGTTTGAGGCGGGCGGTAGCTGTCCAGTGAGGTGCAATGACCTCTCCCACCGACAAAGGCAACCCGTGGCGCCCAGTTTCTACGCCAATTTATCTGGACTTATAACCCGTAACTGCTGCCTTCCGTGTTGTTTCAGTCGCTGTGAGGCAACTATGGAGTGACCTCTCCATGGCGCATGCCTGGGCAAATTTATGGAGGTTGAGAGTTGCCCAGTCGTCAAAACCCCCCTCTCGGCCTTTCTGGTGGGGTCCAAAGGAGTGCAGGACACGACGTTTGGCACCAGTATGGCTGCAGGAACTGCCGGAAACATGCCAAAGGTGACACATGACCGCCTACGGGGTTCCGCTCCGGATTTTCTGTTAGGGTTTACTCCCTTAGCCTTGGTCTCTCCCGAGACGCCCACAAGGCAGTGGGGTTGTTGGGGCCCCTACACAGGTGTAGGATGGTGCCGGTGGGAGGAGGGGATGCAAGGGGGAGGGGTAGAGGGAGGGGGTGGGGGGGGTGCAGGGGAAGGGGGTGCGGGGTGAAGATGGTGCGAGGGGGGGGCGGGCTGGGACGGGGTTGTGAGGGGGTGAGCTGAGAGGGTGGAGCAGGGAAGGGGACGGGGGGTGGGGGGGGGGGGGTGGAAGGGGGGGGAGGGGGGGTGGAATCTGGTGCAGGTAAATAAGCCATTTCCTCAGTGCCCACCATCGACGTCCGGAAAGCTCATCCACGTCCTTCGGGAGGTGAAGCATCATTTGGCAGACTTAGAGGTGATTACATTTGCTAAGGGTTTTTTTTTTGCAGTGGTTTAAATAAAGGTATGCAGCATTGCCGACAGTGCGCTGCAGATGCTCTCCGAGCCATCTCCCGCGGGCGCTTTGAAGTTGCGGCCGGGGGGGCCGTTCGTGGATGTTTTGGGTGTTCGGGGCACCTTTTCACAGGACTTCTCTCGGGTCCCGCAGCTCCTTCTTCACCTCAATGGACTTACCGCATGCCGTGGCTGCAGACACTCTGGACTGTGAAGACAGCAGGATCGGAGATTAAAGTATCGGCAGCTGTGCTCGTCAGTTTCATCCGGATCAATTTCATTGAGAAAACAAAGAGCAGGTGTGGCTGGGGGAGGGCAGTGGGCCCAGGTAACATACACTAAACTAACTGTTAACTTTTAGATAGGGCTAAAATGAACTGATTTAAAGAGCCAGGGGAATTTAAACAGTTTAAGAGGGCAGATTGGGGGAGAAAACGTTAGGGATGGGAGCAGATGGCCATGGATAGAGTTGAACAGCAAGGGAGCTTCCTAGGGAGCTTCCAGCCCAGGAGCCATCTTGAAAGCCTAGAGAGGTGCTATGTATATACAACAATAGGCCAATTAAAAAAAGTTTGTTCCAGATCTCCTTTTCCTTTGTTCCCAGCTGCAGCTCAGTTATAACTGCAAGAAATGCTCAAATATAAATAAGATATACTTGATTATTTTGGCCAATTCACAGACTTTATCTTTGGTAGTTATTTTCCTTTTTCATTTCCTGTTTGAAGTTATTGACTCTGCTGCTAGGTTATGGTCACACAAGTGCTGGCCACCCTTAAATACCACAGCTCATTCACCATTATTGATATGCGAGCAGTAAATTTGCAACATCTCATCACCATTCACTGAGATTAGATAACCCAAGAAAGGACCAAAGGAGCACGAGTCAGACAGTTGTTTTTTTTAAAAACTACTTAATCCATGGGGAGAGCCCCTGAAACTTTTACAACTGTTCTGACAAATTGAGAATAAAGTAACCTCATTAGATTGATAGATTAACCTGGTAAGGAATGAAGATGTCTGAATTTCAGATATGTTAAAACTTTCACTTTGATATACAAATGTATAACTGTACAACTTGAAATCATAAGCAGCAAGGATTTTACAATTTCAAAATTACCAACCTTTAGCTAATACTAGCTGTTGTCCATAACAGAAATCACAATGTATGCTACTTCAAATATTGTTTGAAACTTAAACAAGCAATTCAAATCATTTGGTAATAAATCTAATTAGAATGTTTAACTGCAGTGGACATCATTCACTGGTAATTCTTGATTAGAGTCCAGTTACTTTAGACTATACAGAATCTGTTTAAATAACACCCCGCCAAAAAAAAATTATATAATGAGATAAAGAAACATGTGCCTATGGTACTTTATGCAAAAATTCAAGGTACAAGTAAAGAGGGTATGTTACAAAGACCAAGAGAAGAAGAATGATATCCCATAGACATATAGAAAGGGGGAACACAATATATTTTAGATAATGAGGAAACACAAGCCGCAGCAGTACTAAGTTCTGGAGCTAGGCTGAGTGTGCAAAATGCAAGGTAATTAGTAATGTGGAATTAAATAAAATACATTAACACATCAATTCGGTAAAAAAGTTAAAACACTAGATTTTAAGACTTGTATATTTTGAATGATGGAGCTTAAAATTCAGTTCGGCCCAGAGAATCACTTCTGGAACATGTTATTACTTGGGTCCAAATGGTCCTTACCATATAAACAGTTATCCAAAGGAAGGCACTGACTAAAAGAACGTTAGTGTTAAAGGTAGTGTTCCGTTACACATGTGCCAAGATAGCACAAGCACGTTGTTATAAACGCACGCACGTGCAAGCACACGTACGCACACACGCGACCCCAGAAAAGGAACACGCTGGGGATCCTCTGACACGATTAGAAGGGAGTTGGAATGTTGTGTTGAAGAGGGATTAAGAGTTATATAAACTGGTTGATTTTTTTTCCTGGGGGAGGTAGGGAAAAACACAAACATCGTGTTCCTTAAAATAGTGCATCACTGAACAGTGGCAGATGAGAGCATGTGACAGAATAATCATATGTGGACACTGAATGGAATGAGTTTGCTGGACCAAATCCTTGCTCCAAACTTTATGTTATGATGTTTACAGTCTACACTCACTAATGCTTCATTCCTATGATCAAAAAAAAATTGTGGAAAAACTTTAATCCAAGTCTTCCAAGTTCAAATAAAGATGAACATGTACATAATAACATTGTATATAATAGCTGGAAGAGCATTAAAGCATTAGTGAACATACATAAACCATTCTGAAACTTGCTAAATACTGACTTAGGACATAATTATTTAAAAATCTTGATAATACTATTTTATTTTTCCACAAGTAGGTAGTTACAACTTGTCATCATATGCACAAGTTTTATTTGACAAAACAGTTACATCTTGTGCTTCAAGATGCACCGCCACCTAACTTTTAATTGTCCAGCCGAAATCCACCAGCAGGCTCAACGTTATTCCAGATTTATCAGATTAAATGGATTAAGTTTTCTTAAAAGCAAATGCAACTTCCACATTAAAAATTCTTCCATGCTCTCCCTTTGCTTTCCACCCGGCCCAGGAACCGTTGGAAATGGTCACAATTCACACCATCAGCTCTGCCCTTACCCATCAGCTATTTTCCGGAAGTAGTCATAGGCATTTTCTGCATTGAGTGGCAGGGTTGACAGCAGATTGTTGAACTCGAGATCATATCTTCGATTGATGTCATCTCCAATAACAGCAAGTTGCCGGCCCACCAGAGTTGGAGTACTTGAGGGGAAGGGAAGAAAAGAAAAGAAAAAAAGGAAGGTCACACTACTTAGAAAGTCACAACAACTTGGGATGTTCAGATGAGGTGGCTGATGTGGCGAAAATGCTAAAGTAGATTTCATGGGGAAAATAGCTTGTTTGGTGCTGCAACATTCCATGATTCTACTCACATTTTCATTAAGCTATTCTGTACAACTGCTCAGTGCAAAATCCCCTAAAAAGAGCAAATATAATGAAGTGTGCAAAAGACTTCATGAGTGAAAACAAAAACACAAGATATCGATCCATGATGTCTTTTCTTTCTTTTTCGCCATAACCTTAACATAGACAGTGATGTTATTCACAAATCAGCAAGTCTCTTCTTAAGCAGTATTTAACAATGAGTTTCTCAAATGTCCTGGTCATATACACCAAAATAATTTGCCCTTTACATCTTTGCTATGTAAAATGACTACTATGTTTGCCTATTTTACAGCAATTACGGTGCTCAAAAAGGACCACTTGTTTATTCAAAAACTGCACAGCTGGGAAAAATAAAATGCAAGTCTTTCTTCCCCTCCACAATGTGTAAATCTAGGGTCAGAAAAATGAAGTGTAAAAAAAATTGGATAAGGTAGAATTGCAATTCTAATCTGTAGGGTATTTTATTGTTAATGTGGACACTGGATCAAATCTCAGTATCTTTGACCTGGGGGAAAATAGGGATAAACACACACAAATCATCCTAGATTCCCACTTTTGATCACCATTTAGCACAGGAAACCAACTCAATCATGAACCTGAAGATACAATGTCAAAGAATCAAGGTAAAGTTGAAATATGATTGCATCACCAAAGATCTGTAACTCACCTAAAAATGCTGATACTACAAAACTGCAGTTAGTATTTCAAAAGCAAAATACTTCCAAGTGCATATCCAAGTACTTTTTAAAATGTTGAGGGTTTCTGCCTCTACCACCCTTTCAGGCAGAGAGTTCCAGATCCCCATCACCCTGTGGGTAAAAACAATTTCCCCTTGAACCCCCCTCTAAACCTTCTACCCTAAATTAATGCCTGGTTATCGACCCCTCAACCAAAGGTAAAAAGGCCTTCCTATCCAATCCATCTAGACCTCTCAGAATTTTACACACTTCAATTAGATCTCCCATCAATCTCCTCTGTTCCAAAGAAAAAAACACATACACTTGGAGATATAGGGAGAGGTGGCGGAGGGTGCAGAGAGACGGGGGAGGGGAGATGGAGTGCACGCTCACTCTACCAATACCCTACCTTTCAGGAGGCTGACGCATCTCAGTTATCTCTGGATCCTCTGGGACGTTCTCTCCTTCATCCCTCTCCGATTGATACCTGAAGAAGACGTAACTCCTGAAGACATCTTCAGTTTCTTGTACAACACCTTCCTCTAAGAACAAACAGTACACCGTTGTTGCACAAGATAGATGTCAATGATATTTATGAATTCACTGTTTTCAATTACAAGAGCAGAATCTCTCATATATACAAACACAAGATAGATATATGTACATATACACACACACCTTAAAGGGCGGGTGGAGGAAAGGGGGGGGGGGGGGAGGAAAGGGGGTTGAAGAGGGATAAACATATATATTATAGGACAAAGACAAAAGGTGCTTCAACAGAGTGTTCAAAGCAAATTGTGTTCTTTCTGTCCTGCCAGGATATACCCATAATGTGCCGCAAATAGCGAAGATGGAAATTATTGAGCTTCTTTTCCTGGTAGCTGTAAGTCATTTCATCAGGTCACTGACCTGAAATGTTTACTCTGCTTCTCTCTCCACAGATGCTGCCAGACCTGCTGAGTATTTCCAGCATTTCTTGTTTTTATTTCAGATTTCCAGCGTCTACAGTACTTGCTTTTTTTTAAAAAAAGCATGACCCTTGCAAAGACCTTTCCCCTGATGCTGAGTGAGATGCCCATGTAATTGTTGCAGTCTCCTATGTCACATTGCTTTTGTACAGTGTGATGATTTTGGAGTCATGCATCTCCTGTGGAACAGAGTCTGCTTTCCAGCAGAGAAGGACATAAAGGTGTGGCAATATTTGGGACTTTGTGCTCGAGCAGTTCGGCTGGGATTCAGTCCTTGCCGAGAGCTCTTCTGTTCGCTAGGTGGTTTATAGCCTCCTGAGCTCCAATGATGAGGGTTCTTCATCTAACTCATCCATGACAGGTGTGGGAGAATGCCAAGTGCAGACTGGGAGATGTCTGACTCACAGATGTACAACTCTCAGTAGGATTCAGCCCAGGGGGACATCCATTTACTTCTGTTGGTGAGTACATCATCTGCTGACTTCGGGGGAGCAACTTTGGTGATAGCAGGGCACATAACAATAACCAATACTTGTAATGCACCAAAATATCAACTTATTGAAAAATGTTACTGCAATAAAAATAAAAACCAGTCTTTTCCTGCTGCAAATTGGGGTCATTTTGCTTCATGTTTACCACAAGAAATAATTAGCTTTCATTCTCTGCTGAAACAAGTAGGGAACTAGATATGTCTGATAAGGGAGCAGGAAGTGTGTTCTGGCTATTCTTGAGGTTTGTATGCAATTTACTTAACTATATTCTTAAAAAAATATAAGCTTTGCAATAAATGTAATAATTAAATGGGTATTGCATTGTAAAGCAAATGACCAATTTGCAAGCTGCAAATGTCAAGTATAGACTGAAAAGCACAGTACTGAAGAAAGCTCAATTCTAATCAACTTGTCAAAACATGCTTCAATCATTACCCAGAATATCGGATACTTACATACTAATGCTTTTGTTATGAACTTGATGACATAAAAGTATTGAGAAATCCAATGTTTTTATTTCTGAATAATCCTGAACACACTGAATTGCTGTACCTTGCTAGCAATAGTATCATCCTGCTTTCGGTTCCTCATCATCTTGTCTACGTGGCAGGCTGTAAATTATAGGAAACACATTTCCCTGAATACTTCGCTACGGTGTTAAGTTTCTTTTTCCTTCAACCACTTTCCAAAAATAAGGCCTCATTTTTGAAAAACTAATCATGAGGTTCAGCATCTTATTAAAATAAGCCTTTGATATGCATTTCAAATTCTGTTCAATGTGTCACTTACACGTTCTGCAGTTAGCTTCACGTGTGGTATAACATTTTGCTTCCACCACATGTCTTCCCAATCACCATAACATCGAGCTGCAAAAAACAGTCGAATTGCTTCCTTTGACTGATTAAAATTTCAAGTACAATCTTGATGATTTTGTGAAGCTGATTTCTTTTTCACATGGAATTCCTTCTACAAATTTATATTTATGTAGCCCTTTCATAACCTCAGGATGTCCCAAAGTGCTCTGCAGCCAATGAAGTACTTCTGAAGTGCAATCACCGTTGTAATACAAGAACAGCAGCAGCCAATTTGCACACAGTAGTACCCCTCAAAAAGCAAAGAGAATGGCCAGATAATCCATTTTAATGATGTTGGTTAAGGCACCGCTTGACAGCACAGCACTCCCTCAGCATTGCATTGTAGACGATAGACCATAATGGCCTGAGAAATACAAAAATAAATGTACACTAGGTTAAAGTTCCAATATACTGTATCATGGAAAGGTAAAAGGTAAATTGGGGTTCATGAACATCCGATAAGCTAAGCCATGTTGAAAGTCAATATTGCCTACAGATGCATCAAGGCAGCAAGACAACAGCACAGATTCTGAATAGTAAAGGGCTAATTCAAGACAATGTTACGAAGCATCTATTTACACAGGTTATAGGAAGGATGTGGAAGCTTTGGAAAGGGTGCAGAGGAGATTTACTAGGATGTTGCCTGGTATGGAGGGAAGGTCTTACGAGGAAAGGCCGAGGGACTTGGGGTTGTTTTCGTTAGAGAGAAGGAGGAGGAGAGGTGACTTAATAGAGACATATAAGATAATCAGAGGGTTAGATAGGGTGGATAGTGAGAGTCTTTTTCCTCGGATGGTGATGGCAAACACGAGGGGACATAGCTTTAAGTTGAGGGGTGATAGATATAGGACAGATGTCAGAGGTAGTTTCTTTACTCAGAGAGTAGTAGGGGCGTGGAACGCCCTGCCTGCAACAGTAGTAGACTCGCCAACTTTAAGGGCATTTAAGTGGTCATTGGATAGACATATGGATGAAAATGGAATAGTGTAGGTCAGATGGTTTCACAGGTCGGCGCAACATCGAGGGCAGAAGGGCCTGTACTGCGCTGTAATGTTCTATGTTATTAGCTGGCCAGAACACTGGGCTCATTTAAAAACAAACAGAAGATGGCAATGTTGGTACCTTGAAAAGAGAAAATATGAGAATAGAGGACCATCTTAATCCAAAATTAACTAGTGATCACACAGAATGTTTATACTATTAAATTGCATGAAGGGCATAGTGACGGTGAATGAGAAACCCCCTAAAATATTTATAATAAGCAGTGTATAGTGCTTTTCACAACCTCAAAATGTCTCAAAGCACTTTATGGCCAAAATACTTTTGAAGTGTTGTAATGCAAGAATCATGCAGCCAGTTTGCACATAGCAAGATCCTACAAACAATAAAATAAAACATTTGGACTCTTATCTAAACAATGACTGTACATTTTTGATAGTGACAACTCAATTGATATCCATCTGAAATGTGTTCAGGAGAGCTTCCTTGACCAGTATGTTCGCAGTCCAACTAGGAAGGAGGCATTGCTTGATCAGGTGCTGGAAAATGAGGCAGGCCAAGTGGACCAAGTTTCTGTGGGGAACATTTGGGTAAGAGTGATTATTGTAGAAGGTTTAGATTAGTAATGGAGAAGAGCAAGGAACAATCTAAAGTAGAACTTTTAAAATGGAAAAAGGCTAACTTCAATGGGATGAGAGAGGATCCAACTAGGGTAAAAGGCTGACAGGTGTAATGGAACAATGAGTGATCTTTAAAGGAGATGTTTCAAGTACAGGCTAGGTACATTCCAACAAGTGCGAAAGGCAGGGGAACTAAAGCCAGGGCTCCTTGGATGACGAGGGAGATTATGAATATGATGAAACAAAAGAAACGGTGTACGAAGCACATCAGATGAATTCTTCAAGCAAGAACCAGGCCAAATAGACCAAGTTGAGAGGGGAAGTGAAGAGGAAAATAAGACTGGCAAAGAAAGAATGAGAATAGATTTGCAGTCAACATAAAAGGGAACCCAAAAATCTTCTTCCAGAATGTAAACATTAAGTGGGTAGCAAGAGATGGGGTGCAGCCAATTAGGGACAAAAAAGGTGATATATGCTTAGTGGCACAGGGCAAGGTTAGAATACTAAATAAGTACTATGTATCGGTGTTTAATGAGGAGAATGCTGATGAAATATCAGTAGAAGCGTAGATGGTAGAGGTAATGGATGGGACGAAAATTGATAGGCAGGATGTACTGGAAAAGGTGGGTGTGCTTAAGAGTGGATGTCACCTGGATCCAATCCCAGGTTGCTAAAGGAAGTGGGTGTGGAGATAGTGTAAGAGTTTGCCATAATCTTCCACTTTTTCCTAGATATAGGGGAGGTGCCAGAGGATTGGAGTGTGGAAAATTCAGATCAATAATCAGGGGGCATAGATTTAAGGTAAGGGGCAGGAGGTTTAGAGGAGATTTGAGGAAAATATTTTTCACCCAGAGGGTGGTTGGAATCTGGAACACACTGCCTGAAGGGGTGGTAGAGGCAGGAACCCTCACAACATTGAAGTAGTATTTAGATGAGCACTTGAAATGCCATAGCATACAAGGCTACGGGCCAAATGCTGGAAAATGGGATTAGAATAGGTGCTTAATGGCCGAGACACACAATGGGCCGAAGGGCCTGTTTCTGCGCTGTATGACTCTAAAATATGACACTCTCATTCAAGGAACAGTGTAAGGACATTCCTAGTAAATACAGACTGGTCAGTTTAACATTGGTGGTGGGCAAAGTTTTCAAAACAATAAAAACAGAAAATTGGAGAGATTTAAGTTAATTAAGGAGAGGCAGCATAGATCTGTAAAAGGCAGATTGTGCTTGACTAACGTAATGTTTTGTTAAAATAACAGAGAAGGTTGATGAAGGAAATGCAATGGATATCATCCGTATAGATTTTAAGAAAGCATTTGACAAAGTACCATACAGAAGGCTGGTTAACAAAATTGAGGCTCATGGAATAGGAGGGTCAATATCAGTTTGTATAAAAAATTGGCTTTTTTTGCTATATATAAATGACTTGGATATTGGAATAGAGTAAAATTTCAAAATTTGCCAACGATACAAACTTGGAGGCGAGGCAGACAGTGAAAGTGATACCAATCGGCTGCAACAGGACCTAGATAGGCTAGCAGAATGGGCAGACAAGTGGCAGATGGAATACAGACAAGTGTGAGGTGAAGCATTTTGGCAGAAGGGATAGGGAGAGGCAATATAGACTTTAATACTACATTCTTAAAGAGTGTACAGGGACAGAGGGACCTTGGGGGGTTCATGTGCACAAGTGAAGGTGGCAGGACATATTGAGAGAGTAGTTAACAAAGCATATAGAATCTTGGGGTTCATAGGTAGAAATATCAAGTACAAAAGCAGGGAAGTTATACAGAACCTTTATAAAGCTCTTGTTAGGCCACAACTAAGGTATTGCGCCCGGTCTGGTGAGCACACTTTGAGAAGGATGTGAGGGTACGTGAGAGGGTGCAGAGATTTACTAGAATTGGTGCAGGGATCAGGAAATTTAGCCACAAGGGTAGTTGGAGAAGCTCAGGTTGTTCTCCTTGGAGATTATGGAGAGATTTGATGGAGGTATACAAGATTGACAGGCTTAGATAAAGGTAGAAAAAGCTATTATTAGCTGATGGTACAAGGGCTAGGGGACATAGATTTAAAGATTTTGGGAAAAAGATGCAGGATGTGAGGAAGATCATATTTTTCCTTAAATGCAGTAAGTGGTAATGACCTGGAACTCGCTGCCGAAGAGGGTGGTGGAAGTGGAGACAATGAAAATGATTTCAAAAGGAAATTGGACGGGCACTTGAGGGAAACATGCAAGGCTACGAGGATAGAGTGGAGGAAATGGGACTGACTGGACTGCTCTAGAACCATAGAAATATTATGGCACAGAAGGAAGCCATTCAGCCCATTGTTCTTGCGCCAGCCGAAAAAACTAGATGCCCAATCTAATCCCATTTTCCAGGTTACAGCACTTCAGGTGCAGCTCCAGGTACCTTTTAAATGAGTTGAGGGTTTCTGTCTCCACCACTGTTCCTGGCAGTGAATTTCAGACACCCACCACCCTTTGGGTGAAAAAGTTTTTCCTCATGTTCCCTCTAATCCTTCTACCAATCACCTTAAATCTGTGCCCCCTGGTAATTGACCTCTCTGCTAGGGGAAACAGGTCCTTCCTGTCTACTCTATCTAGGCCCCTCATAACTTCAACTAAGTCACCCCTCAGCCTCCTCTGTTCCAAGCAAAACAACCCTAGCCAATCCAATCTTTCCTCATAGCTGCAACTTTCAAGCCCTGGCAACATTCTTGTAAATCTCCTCCGTACTCTCTCCAGAGCAATTATGTCCTTCCTGTAATGTGGTGACAAGAACTGTACGCAGTACTCCAGCTGTTTTATACATTCCAGCATTCCATCCCTGTTTTTGTATTCTATACCTCAGCCAATAGGAAAGCATTCAATATGCCTTCCTCACCACTCTATCGACGTGTCCTGCCACATTCAGGGACGCGTGGACATGCACTCCAAGGTCTCTCACTTCTTCTACCCTTCTCAATATCCTCCCGTATATTGCGTATTCGAGAGAGCTGGTGTGCACTCAATGGGCCGAATGGCCTCCTTCTGTGCCATAATGATTATGAATATTAAAATCTTTAACCTTTTTTTGCTTGTGAGCTGACAGTTAACTTTTGAAATGATACACAAATTTGATAAATGGTAGAGCCAGATCTGTCTGGAATGGGACATTATGGCCAGTTAGTTAGACTTGTTTGAGTAAGTTCATGTGTTAAAAATCACAGGAAGTTTAAGCTGATAACACACAGCAAATGCAACGGGGTATCTGAGATCTTGATGAACAAGTGCATCTCCTTAACCGATGAGACCTAAGGATTGAGAAATGAAAAAGACTGGGAAGAAACGTCAATTTGACTGGGTGAATAAAGTAAAATCACAGAGAAAGATAAGGACAGAAAAATTAGAGAAAAAGAAAAACGTCCAAATTTAAAATTTTATTTTTAAAATCTCCTAAAACAATTCATAACCCGAAGGAATAAGTCCATGTTTATAAATGTTTACTTTCTGTGCAGAGGTTGATTGGCAGTCATCAACAATTCTCACATTGTTAAAAGGACACTGATGTTAATTAAATAGACTTGACGAGTTTGATGGTTAATTAATGTGCAAATACAGCAACTTCATGAAAATAATGGAGAAGTGAAATGTGTTGTTTACAAGCATATTTTTCCAGCAAAATATGACCCATTGTTCTTCAGATTCTCAGCAGGTTAACTGTTAAGAAGAAATTACCTCTGGAGTTCAACTGAATAGTAAACGGCCATCTCAACCAGATCCACTTTTGAAAATACCCAGAATTACCCCCACTTGTTCATTTAACATAAATAACAACGGGAGTGAGCCTGCTTGAGTGCTTCATGGCAAGTCACTCAGTCGGCATTCGTGTGCTCAAACTAATCAATCGTCAGAGTATTTCTACATCATTCCACTGTGAAGAAAACTCTAAGAAGAACATAGTAGCATAAAATGCCTTCCTGTATACAGTTAATTTCTGTTTTAGCACTCCCGTATGGAACCATAGGTCCACAGAAAGACACGAGAATCCCATCACCCATGGCATGCAGACTTTTGCACATGGTGTCACTAAATGTTTGCATGTAAAAGATGTGAAAAATAGCTGTGCTCAACCCACCAATAACCAAAAACCTTCTGATGAAAGGTAATCGACCTGAGACATCAACTTTGTTTCTCTCTCCACAAATGCTGCCAGACCTGCTGAGTATTTCTAACATCTTCTGTTTTTATTTCAAATACTCTAGCCTATATTACTTTCTACATTCTTTTTGTTTTACTGTGGTAAACAGTAAAAACTCAATGTAATTACAGAAGTAATTTGCTCAAAGCAGGATTTTCATGGCATCAAAAAGTGTAGTAAGCAAGGTTCAATATACATAGCATCTACATTTTGCTGCAAATACGGAATGAAAAATTTTAGACACTATAAATACATTTACAGCAAATGTTTCAGACATCATAAGCACTTACATTTATTATAGTACATTTAAACACCAACTGTTTGGGTATCTTTTGTGGTCAAAGACTCAGTATTGCCATGTAATGGATGGTTCAAGTCTGAGTCAGAACATACAGTACATTAGCATGAAGGAGTTGACAGTGATCACCCAGCTACATTATTCCCACAATACTACTAAAGGAAGTCAGTGCTATGGAATGAATATCCACTTCCTGAACTCTGTCAGCATTAACTGCAGGACAATTAGATACACAACAGAACTGCTCTACTCTATTTCAACAAAGCACATCAAATCCAAATACACACTACCTATATCAGTGCAATTTTTTCCCTTTCCCACACTATAGTCTGATAATTGTGTCACAAAACACTTGCCAACAAGGAATGGAGTTAAACGAGATAACATTTCACTTGGGACTTTCACAGACCACAATATCTGCCCTTTAGATTTCATGTAGAGCAAAAGATCAGCAGACTGGGTTTGCTAAACTGCAACATCACCCACGTGCAGCCAATCATGCTTGCAAGAGTGGAATCTCAACCCATGCTTCAGAGGGTGTGCATGCACAGAACAAGAAAGCTTTAGACAATGTTAATCATGGTTCAAAAACACACAGGCACTGATGTCTACATTAAAGGAGGGCAGCAAGCACCCTTGAAACTATACAATTGGATTCTGCCATCAGGGTGGAGTTGGGAGTGGTGGGGGGAAGAGAGAAAAAACGTGGAGAGGGAGAAAGAGGGAAAGGTCCAATTTTTAAACTAGTAGTTTAGTAGAAAATACCAGACCGTATAAACAACTAATGCTGTACATCCTCCACAAAATCAATACCATTCAGGGCAAACTATAAAAATAGCACACTTGCAGAGACCAATATTAAACCACATCTCTTACAAATGGTTCTGTAAATAACAGACAGTTCTCTGCCTTGCATTTGCACCCAACTTCACGTCAACTTATAAATTGCCTGCTAATTACTTGGATTGTCTGAATGTTTGATAAAGAAACAAAGCCAAATGTCTGAAACTGAAGCATGCAAAAGGGATTCTCACACAGAAATGAAGGAGGTCAAAATGCTTAAGACATTCTGGGTCCACATTGTAATAAACATTGTAGAAAACTGTTCCTGCCTAAAAATGGAACTGAGACGACTCCCCCAATGGCTTCACCAGTTCAGCTCGTGAATAACTGAGCCAGACGAGGGAGCGGCCAGCTTTGATTCTGGATTTGTGAAGAGGTAGGTTTTATCCTTTGGGAGTGCTGGGTGGGGGGGGCGGCACTAAAATGATCCTCATTGCTCGTGTTAGTAAAGAGATGACTCATTAGTGCTCCTAGTCTTGACTGCTATCCAGTTCTTTTATGTTCTTATATTTACACTGCTGGAAGTGCGTGCATGTTCATTCATCATAAATTAACTGAATTTACAGCAAATGAGGCCGCCATTGTCATGCACAAATTCATCATAATTGTTGTGCTCTTATGGTCACTACCTTGCAATATAAAATCCAGAATCTTTTTCTTCATGAAATTGGCCTTTTCTACCCATACCTCCAACTTTACAGATCTTTGTATGTGCACCCCAAAATATCTCAAATTTCTCCACTCTGTTAAGGATCTTATCCTTTTCCTATTCTTTTTCCCAAATTCTACTATTTCATATCTCTTTCTTTCTGTTCACTTTGCTAACTTGCTTTCTGAATTCTTCTGCATAGTTTCCATTTAATTTGCCATCCTCACCAAAGTTCCTTAGAATGTCAATATGCAAATCATTTATATAAAATGGAAAAAGCCAGGTCCAATATACATCTCTGGGGCATACTACTACCCGCATACTGCCAACGTAAAACACATCCATTCTTTTCTTTCTGTTCCCTGACCATCCATATAGTTATATTCCTTTTAATACCATGTGTCTTAGCTTTCATTATGTGGCAACCTATCAAACACCTTTTGAAAATCCACAAACATCTACCACATTTCCCTTTACACACTAATTTTCTGAAAAAGTTTAATTGAATTAGTCAAGCATGACCTACCTTTTACAACTCAATGCTGAATGTCTGATTAGCCCATGCCTTTTCAACTGTTCACTGATTTTTCATCTGCATTATGGAATCTAGAAGTTTAGCTACAAATGAAGTGAGACTAACTCATTTAATTTCCTGGTTTATCCATTTCTTCCCAATATCAGGTGAAAATAAGATTGGGCTCATTTGTTTTGATACCAAAGTTGAACAGCCCACTAATACTCACTGCCGGAGCTTAGCCACAAATATCAGCCACTTAAGTGAGTACAAAAGGGTGAGCAGCATCCACAGAAAAGTATCTAGCAATAAGGGGAGATGAGGTGAAGGGATCAAAGTTTCCTCCCAAAAAACTACCTACTATATCACATTCATATGACACAGCAGTCTTAGCACTACACAAACACTTTAATAGCTATCAGTACATTACTGCTGACTCATGTTCCAAATCAACATAAATAGGAAGCTAGTGTGAAGAAGTTGGTTGAGTTACCCCTAAACTCCACTCTTCCATAAATGACAACCAGAGCTTTAAATGTATTGGAACTATATAGAAGACCTAGGACATAAATCTGTAACCATATTTATTGCACATAGGTTTCCAATTTTACCAAGTCAGACAAAAACACAGATGCTGCCACGCTGTGCTCCATAAGGACTGAGCAAAGAAAGACCATACAGAGCATGTGTCACTCTGGATCTCTTGCATACCTCCAATGCTTAAAAGGCAGTAGAGCCTGCAACTGACAAGTCACTGATCCTCCATAAATATCACAGAAACATAGAATACAAAAAGGTACTTGTACACTCTTTACACAGGTGTATGTATGTTTGTTGGAGGTGATGTGTAAAAAGCCTACAAAAGCAGCTTCCTGTGTGGCAGCATGCAGTAAGCAAGCCAGCCTCAGATTATATGCAGTGAACTGCTGAATTAACCATAATTCTCTCTAGTCTATTGTCAAAGGTCCAATGTTAACTGGATTAACTCAAGGTAAAAGCAGTATTGAAGAGCTTATTGAACAGGTTGTATGCCTCCACAACCCTAGCCTGTTTAATGTGAGAGGGTGACAAAAACCACAACCGTATGCACACACACTATCAAAGAAGGTAGAATTCAAAACTAATTTGTCAGGAGTTTGAATGAAATGGCAATTTAAAAACTTTCGTGTATTTAACAAGATTTGTTCTAGAATGTGCACCCATACCAGGAATTTCAGTAACAAGTCCATTTCAATTACCCAGGGTTTCACGATTTAGAGCCTATATATTTTTACAGGCTATACATTGATAGAACTAGTAACTGTTTGGGTGTTCTAACAATTATATCCATTATGTGTAAAATAAGGATACACCTTGCACCCCCACCCCCCACCATATAATTGCTTTGTGAGGGTACAGGTTTTCTTCTCCCTTCTCTAGGAATGCAGCAAGTTGCTTTTCTGTATGTTTTCATAATAATGACCATTTGGTACCTTGAAGTGACCATTCTTCAAATGGAATACTATAACGGCATATACTAAAAGAGCAGACTCTGTCGTGATGACCCCACAATTAAATGCTCACCTACGCTTACTGCAAGAATTGCAAATCAGAAATGGTCTGTGGGATTAGATATGAAGAGAGCACAAACCTGCCATTTAATATAGTTCAGGGTAGATTTCAAACACTACAGCACACAGAATACAACGGAGAAATCATAAAAGTATGTTTAGTGCATGAGAAAGATGAGAGAGACCAGAAACTAAGTATTTATAATTTAGAACCGTTGGTACCAACTAGAATTCAAATTGTGCAAAGGCAGCTTGTTTATCATATGGACTTATATTAAGTATGTTGCCTGTTTTTGCATTCCTCGACTTTTACAAAGTCAACAGGCAATTAGAAGGAGGGGAAGAGTCTGAACAACCTATCAAATGTAGATTCATGGATGCATAATCCTTTTAATTACTAAAAGACTAGCACTCACCTGTGACTGGTCTTGATGGGCGCCTACAACGGTTCTTTTGCACTTTGGCTGGATTTGTTCTGAAAGGGTTTCCATCACCGCCACCTGAAGCCATGGTGCAACCCAACTGGCCCAAATGACTGCAGTCAACCTACAAAAACAAGAAGTTACAGTCAACACTCAAAACAAGGATTTCTCCCCCCCCCCGTGCCAAATCAGAGGAAGAGGGCTTGAAAGCAAAAATACAAAATTAAAATAATACCCTTTACACTGGATATTCCACCCAACAGTGCTACTAATACTGAAAGTGAAATGTGTGTACACACACTCACACACACAGGTAGCATCAGGTTTTGTTGCCAAAGCTCCCAACAGATGAATACTCTGCCAAAACTCATCATTTAGGCTCATACAATGAACAGCAACCGGAGATAGGTATCGGAAAGTAAACAGCACCCAAGGAACAATTCTCCAACAATATGTTAACACCTTCAGAAAAGGTGGCAGGAAGGCAGACTCTCAATGTTTTTGCAAAACATTTATACATACACATACAAATTTACTATGCAGAAAAAAAATAGCTACAGTATACACTTAGTATGATATATGCAGTGTCCAACATTTAGTATGAATGAAAGAAGCGCGGTCTGTATCTCACTTTGTTGCTTAGTCTTCATTATGCACCCCAGCTTACTTTAAGATCTACAATTCCTCTGCTGCCAGCCAACACCCACCTCCAAGAGGTTTCAAGCAATAATGCTGGTCATGTGCCTCATAGACATGATCAATTTATCAAATTGTGTTCAATAACAGGACAAACAGCTTACCCAGCTAGTGATCACTTAATCTCTATTGCCAATACCGATCCATTTTTGTAAAGCTGTTCAAAAATACCTGTCATTTAAATTTGACTAGCATTCATATGATTCTTCATCTGTTTGTTACAAATCAGCGAACACACACCCTCCCCAACCCTGATTTTCTATAGAATTACTTATTTGATAATCTTTGCTACACGATTTATTAAACACTCTTGGTTGGGGGGAAGGGGGTGTTGTTACAACATCAGAGGGTTTAAAAGGCTGAATTTTTTTTTTTAAAGTTAAAACTCATGCTGTTTACAACTCAATATACCACAATGTATGTTAACTGGATTCTACCACTCCTAGGTATCCACAGAACTCTCACATGCAAAAAAGCAATGGCATGTACGAGCATAGCTTCATCCATTTGTACAGGCATGATATTCCATGACCTTTCGAAAATGAGAAGTGCTAAAAAAAATTATAGATAACACAAAAAACACAATAGTAATTTGATACGGCATACATAATTAATAGCAGAATTTTATTTCTTTAGTTTCAACAACAAACTGGTTTTGCATCCATTTGAATCCTACACAAATGTGTAGTGGCCCTATTATCTACCATCACTCTGTGTCACTAGGTTCTCCAGCCAGGTCATGCAATACTTGTCCTATCTAATGCTGTATTGCTAAAACTTAATAAATGGTGATAAAGAACAGTAGAAAAGGCAAAAGCCAAGACAAGTTATTTAAACTCATTACAACAGTGCAAATAGTAGCACAATAACTCAGAGCAAAACAACAGCCAAAATAACAATACTGCTGAAAGGCATTATGAATATACAACAACTTCTAAGTTCAGATCATGGTGTATAGAGAGATTCTTTTGTGGTTTGGAGATCAATATCTTGTAATTGCATTACAGTATTGAACACAATTAATTGGTGTCCATAAAAACTGCAATGTAATTCACCACCATCACCACCCAGAAGTTCCCCTCCAAGTCTCACACCATTCTGACTCGGAAATAGTGTCAGTCCTTCACCGTCATTGGGTCAAAATCCTGGAACTTCCTCCGTAACAGCACTGTGGGTGTACCTACACTACAGACCGCAGCAGTTAAAGAAGGTGTTTCACCATCATCTTGTTGAGGACAATACAGGATGGGCAATAATTGCTGGCATTGCCAGCAACACCCACATCTCGAATAAATAAAGAAGGTCAAATGATATTCTAAACCGTAAGACTGAAGTTGAAGAAGTTGGAGATTGTCATCTGAATCCAGATATAGCAGAGATTGTAACTTACTTAAATACAATTGCTACTGAAACAGACAGTTCTCAGTGGGGAAGCTACTTGGTGGATAATTACCGTCCATCTTTTAAGAAGCATGTTTAAGAGTGATACTCGAACAGATCATTTACTTCCTGGCGCTAATAGGGGAAGGCAGACCAAAAAAATACACTTAAACCTTCCCTGCACATACACAAAGATTTGGTAAACAAACCCTAAATTTCCAAACGCATGACTGCTTGGATACAGCTGCAAACCTGGACTTCTTTTCCCTTCAAGTACATTAGAACCACAGTACCTTGACTGTACAGAGAGACCAAGTTCAGATGGAACCATCTTTTGTATAAAAAGTACTCAACTCATTTAAAAAGGTACTTGGACATGTATCTGAAGTGCCTGTAACCTGCAACGCTTCGGACCAGGTGCTGGAAGGTGGGATTAGATTGGGCGGCTAGATTTTTCAGCCGGCACAGACATAATGGGCTGAATGCCTTCCTTCTGTGCTGTAATTTTCTATGGTATGTGCTACTCCAACAATCATAAGATAGAACACGAGTTGGTCATACTTCCATGTGAGAGTTCCCAATTTCAGCTATATTAAAAGTTGCACCAAACAGAAACTAAGAGCTTTCTAGCGAGGAAGCAATTCACCTCACCTATTTGCACACAGCTGAGTATCTGGATCAAGAACTGCACAGATAAGACTCCTAGAAGCAAGCTACCTGCCAAACCATAAAGAACGGTACAGCACAGGAACAGGCCATTCGGCCCTCCAAGCCTACGCCGATCTTGATGCCTGCCTAAACTAACACCTTCTGCACTTCCGGGGCCCATATCCCTCTATTCCCTTCCTATTCATGTATTTGTCAAGATGTCTCTTAAACGTCGCTATCGTATCTGCTTCCACCACCTCCCCTGGCAGCAAGTTCCAGGCACTCACCACCCTCTTGTGTAAAAAAACTTGCCTCGCACATCCCCTCTAAACCTTGCCCCTCGCACCTTAAATCTAGGTCACCTAGTAACTGACTCTTCCACTCTGGGAAAAAGCTTGACTATCCACTCTACCCATGCCGCTCATAACTTTGCAAACCTCTATCATGTCGCCCCTTCACCTCCATCGTTCCAGCGAAAACAATCCGAGTTTTTCCAACCTCTCCTCATAGCTAATGCCCTCCAGACCAGGCAACATCCTGGCAAACCTCCTCTGTATCCTCTCCAAAGCCTCCACGCCCTTCTGGTAATGTGGCGACCAGAATTGCACGCAATATTCTAAGTATGGCCTAACTAAAGTTCTGTACAGCTGCAATATGACTTGCCAATTTTTATACTCTATGCCCTGACCGATGAAGGCAAGCATGCCGTATGCCTTCTTGACTACCTTATCCACCTGCGTTGCCACTTTCAGTGACCTGTGGACTTGTACGCCCAGATCTCTATGCCTGTCAATACTCCTAAGGGTTCTGCCATTTACTGTATACCTCCCACCTGCATTAGACCTTCCAAAATGCATTACCTCACATTTGTCCAGATTATACTCCATCTGCCATTTCTCCGCCCAAGTCTCCAACCGATCTATATCCTGCTGTATCCTCCGACAATCCTCATCATTTTCCGCAACTCCACCAACCTTTGTGTTGTCCGCAAACTTACTAATCAGACCAGCTACATTTTCCTCCAAATCATTTATATATACTACAAACAGCAAAGGTCCCAGCACTGATCCCTGCGTAACACCACTAGTCACATCCCTCCATTCAGAAAAACACCCATCCACTGATATCCTCTGTCTTCTATGACCGAGCCAGTTCTGTATCCATCTTGCCAGCTCACTTCTGATCCCGTGTGACTTCACCTTTTGTACCAGTCTGCCATGCGGGACCTTGTCAAAGGCTTTACTAAAGTCCATACAGATAACATCCACTGCCCTTCCTTCATCAATCATCTGCGTCACTTCCTCAAAAAACTCAATCAAATTTGCAAGACACGACCTCCCCTTCACAAATCCATGCTGTTTCTCGCTAATAAGTTTGTTTATTTCCAAATGGGAGTAAATCCTGTCCCGAATAATCCTCTCTAATAGTTTCCCTACCACTGATGTAAGGCTCACTGGCCTTCAATTTCCTAAATAATCCTTGCCACCCTTCTTAAACAAAGGCACAACATTGGCTATTCTCCAGTCCTCTGGGACCTCACCTGTCGCCGATGAGGATGCAAAGATTTCTGTCAAAGCCCCAGCAATTTCTTCCCTTGCCTCCCTCAGTATTCTAGGGTAGATCCCATCAGGCCCTGGGGACCTATCTGCCTTAATGCTTTGCAAGACACCCAACACCTCCTCCTTTTTGATACTGAGATGACTGAGACTATCTGCACTTCCTCTCCTAGGCTCATCATCCACTAAGTCCTTCTCTTTGGTGAATACTGATGCAAAGTACTCATTCAGCACCTCGCCCATTTCCTTTGGCTCCACACATAGATTCCCATCTCTGTCCGAGTGGGCCAACCCCTTTCCCTGATTTCCCTCTTGCTCTTTATACATGTATAAAAAGCCTTGGGATTTTCCTTAATCCTGTTTGCCAATGACTTTTCATGACCCCTTTTAGCCCTCCTAACTCCTTGCTTAAGTTCCTTCCTACTATCTTTATATTCCTCAAGTGCTTCATCTGTTCCTAGCCTTCCAGCCCTTACAAATGCTTCCTTTTTCTTTTTGACTAGGCTCACAATATCCCGTGTTATCCAAGCTTCCCGAAACTTGCCAAACTTGCCTTTCTTCCTCACCATGCTGGTCCTGGATTCTAATCAGCTGACGTTTGAAAGACTCCCACATGTCAGATGTTGATTTACCCTGAAACAGCCGCCCCCAATCTAAATTCTTCAGTTCCTGCCTAATATTATTATAATTAGCCTTCCCCCAATTTAGCACCTTCACCCGAGGACTACTCTTATCCTTATCCACAAGTACCTTAAAACTTATGGAATTATGGTCACTGCTCCCGAAATGCTCGCCCACTGAAACTTTGACCACCTGGCCGGGCTCATTCCCCAAAATCAGGTCCAGAATGGCCCCATCCCTAGTTGGACTATCTACATACTGTTTCAAGAAGCCCTCCTGGATGCTCCTCACAAATTCTGCCCCATCCAAGCCCCGAGCACTAAGTGAGTCCCAGTCAATATAAGGGAAGTTAAAATCACCCACCACCACAACTTTGTTACCTTTACATCTTTCCAAAATCTGTCTACATATCTGCTCCTCTACCTCCCGCTGGCTGTTGGGAGGCCTGTAGTAAACCCCCAACATCGTGATTGCACCCTTCCTATTCCTGAGCTCCACCCATATTGCCTCGCTGCATGACCCCTCCGAGGTGTCCTCCTGCAGTACAGCTGTGATATTCTCCTTAACCAGTAATGCAACTCCCTCACCCCTTTTACATCCCCCTCTATCCCGCCTGAAGCTTCTAAATCCTGGAACATTTAGCTGCCAATCCTGCCCTTCCCTCAACCAAGTCCCTGTAATAGCAACATCATATTTCCAAGTACCAATCCAAGCTCTAAGTTCATCTGCCTTACCTGTTATACTTCTCGCATTGAAACAAATGCACTTCAGACCACCAGTCCCGCTGTGATCAGCAACATCGCCCTGCCTGCTCTTCCTCTTAGTCCTACTGGCCTTATTTACTATGTCCTCCTCATTTATTTCACTAGCTGTCCTACTGCTCTGGTTCCCACCCCCCTGCCACACTAGTTTAAACCCTCCCAAGTGACGCTAGCAAACCTTGCAGCCAGGATATTAGTGCCCCTCCAGTTTAGATGCAACCCGTCTTCTTGTACAGGTCCCATCTGTCCCTGAAGAGAGCCCAAGGGTCCAGATATCTGAAACCCTCCCTTCTACACCAGCTGCTCAGCCACATGTTTAGCTGCACTATCTTCCTATTTCTAGCCTCACTGGCACGTGGCACAGGGAGTAATCCAGAGATTACAACCCTAGAGGTCCTGTTTTTTAAACTTACTACCTAACTCCCTAAACTCCCCCTGCAGGACCTCATCACTCTTCCTGCCTAAGTCATTGGTACCGATGTGTACCACAACCTCTGGCTGTTCACCCTCCCCCTTCAGAATGCCCCCTGTCCGTTCAGAGACAGAAGCGATTGGACTGTGCACTATTGACATGGGAGACTTTTTTTTTTAAAAGGAAGAGGAAAATAAAAGTCCTGTATTCTCTCAACTCAAACACATTTTTGGACTCTAAAGGATTCAAGGGATATGGGGATCGGTGGGAAAGTGGAGTTGAGGTTGAAGATTCGACATGATCTTATTAAAAGGCAGAGCAGGCTCAAGGAACTGTATGGCCCATTCCTGCTCTAATTTCTTAAGCACATTTTTCACCCTTTTTTCTTTAAAATAAGCCGAATCTGCCAATCCAGGATTTTAAATATTCCCCTAACCTAAAAAAGCTGCTGGTTCTCCTTTCTGTTTACATGTTTTCAACTTCCTCCTCTTCAACACACAAAAATCGGCCACACTGATAACTATATTGCACATATGGAAATTTACTTTGGCATCACTAACGTCCATTGCATCCAAGAAAGTAACAGTTGGTACTGTAGACAAATACTAACTTTTCATCCATTTTAGTGCCCACCTTAGGGGAATTCCAGTGACACTGTTCTAATAAGACGCTACTCGTTACCTCAAGTTTCACTTATCTATCAGATCAGTCATTAAATGAATGTCATTCATTAGCTCAACATCTTAACCTACATTACACAAACCTTCTGTATCTTTAAAGTACACTTGTTCATAAATTAAACTATAGAACTAGTTTCATTAACAGCTAGATGTGTCAAAGAAAGACTCAAGTAACTGCCTTGACTTCTTCCAACTTGTGAAGCTTTCAGAATAAGCAGCCATAAGGAAACAGGATGCATCAATGCACTCCTCCTCAAACCGCTGTGCAATGAAACTCAAAGACTTCATACAATATGCATCTTAATATACTCAACTACAGGTGAGCATAAACTTGAGAATTCAGTATAAAATATTTTTAACTTCTATACTTTACAAATTCAAGGATCTTTAGGACACAAGTCTTCACAAAAGATATTTGGGTATTTTTAAAATAATAAAAAATGACTGAGTACATTAAAATCTGCAGGGATTTAGAGATTTGAAGAAAGTCATAAGCACTGATTATCAAGAATGATTTATAAAGTTGGCTCATTCAACTAAGAATATATTGCAGCTACCCAAGACAACTATTATTTTAATACATATAATACTAGCCCCCAGCTGCTTCTTTCATTTTACATTCGCAATAGAAGTAGAACTTTCACCTTCCGTCCCAACACTTTATAACAAAAAAGTAAAGCAAATTATTTGGAGCATCAACTCTTACTTCCCCACACTCCTTTTGCACAAATTTCTAACAATTATGAGCATCCTTACCCTCTTTCACCAACAGGGTGGCACAGCGGTTAGCACCGCAGCCTCACGGGACCAGGGTTCGATTCTGGGTACTGCCTGTGCGGAATTTGCAAGTTCTCCCTGTGATTGCATGTGTTTTCGCCGGGTGCTCCGGTTTCCTCCCACAGCCAAAGACTTGCAGGCTGATAGGTAAATTGGCCATTGTAAATTGCCCCTAGTGTAGGTAGGGGAATGGTGGGGATGTGGTAGGGAATATGGAATTAGTGTAGGATTAGTATAACTGGGTGGTTGCTGGTCGGCACAGACTCGGTGGGCCGAAGGGCCTGTTTCAGTGCTGTATCTCAAAATAAAAATCAAAACTGACAAAGGTTAGAAATGGTTTTAAGCAAATAAAGTGGGGACAAAAGGGAAGGTCATAGGACATAGGGTCACAGAGAATAACTGACAAGGAGGTCATGGGGCAAAGGCAAAGAGTTTGTGAATAGTGTGGTGAAAGACAATGCGTTAGTGCAGAGAGGGTGTTAAATGACAGAATAATGAAAGCGCTAGCCAAAAGCATAAACATGAAAATAAAGTGGGCAGGCACATGGGAAAAAAAAAATTTAATGATGAAGCAAACTAAAATGAGCATGAAAGGGGTCATGTTGGGTTGTTGATGTAGGGAAGAATAAAACCAAAGATAAAAACAAGGTTTTAAATTGAATATGTATAGAGAGTCCATGTAGGTGATTGTGGGTAATGAGGTTAGGATTTGGAGCAGCTGCATCCTTGGCAATTTGGAGTTTACTAAGGTGGTTGGTAGTGTGGTGGTTACAATAGTGCACAAGCAAGTTCAAATCCTATCTTGACAAGTTACAAAACTAAATTAAATAATTTTTGTAGTTTATGGGCTGGCAGCACAAAAATTAACACAAAAGCTGCTGATTGTAGTAAAAACACACTGGTTCACTAACACCTTTCAGGCAAGCGAATCGACTCCTCCTTTCTGGTCAGGCCTACAAGCAATGCTAAGTATGCACTGGACCAAGGGAAATCCTCAAACTTGCTTCGAAGTATAACATTTAGGTTGTGTTGAAAATTATATTCAATGTAAATCCAGCTCGACATCCCTTCAAGTATTACAATTATAATGAATACTCCTTGAGATTTTAAACCATTAACAGAAATCAACTGAAAAGTCCAACTGAAAAATAAAAAATACAACTACTGCGAGTATAAAAGTGGAAAGGTTATCGCCGAATTCCTTTGCAAAGTTTTACCAGGTTTCCTAGATAAGTGTTGCTCTTTTACCATAAAAAATATTCCATTGTGCAAGCACCGACTAGTCAGACTTTACTGCTCACAACCCGTCATCCAAATTTTCATCAACTGTGTGATACCAATGCCAGAAAGGAAGGTTCAATCAGCGTTCCCTGTTAAATTCATTCGCTTGAAGGTTGTACCTGTCCCACTTTCCAAACTGTCGGCCGACCAACCAGGTCAAATCACTCGGCTGCCGCTCAGCTTCGCCTGCCTCGGAGCCGCGTCTTTTGCCCAGCTGCTTGTAATTTAAAAAACAAAAGCAACTTTGTCCAGTGCTCGTGGCCGTAAACAACACTCATTCACTGCGGGTCCCGGCCTCAGTCCCGTCTCATCTCAGCTGCCCCTCGTATGATAGGTGCCCATTGGCCATCGGCCAGACCCGGCAACCGCTAAGCATTAATGCCTGTGATTGGCTTCTCTCCATACCGCTGCCGAAAGCTGGAATCTGATTGGCTCCGAGCAGAAAACTGGGCAGAACAAAAAGAACACAAAAGAGAAGCTTGTGCATGGGGGAAGCTCCTTCCTGGTTAAACCCATGAACAGATAAAGCAGCTCATGAGGCATCGCAGTTGTCAAGTTACCAAACAAATGGCCGCAGGAAAAAAACGAAAACTAAAAGCGGTACGGTAAAAGTTCCAACAAATGGTAGACAATACTACCTTGGCCGAATCACAGAATTGTTACAATGCAGGAGGCAATTCGGCCCATTGTGTTCGCACGACTCTGAGCAATTCACTCAGTTCCATTCCCCCGCATTTTGCCCGTAACCCTGCACATTCTTCGTTTTCATATAACAGTCTAATTCCCTTTTGAATGCTTCAATTGAACCCGCCTCCACCACACTTTCAGGCAATGCATTTCAGACCTTAACCACTCGCTGCATGAAAAAGTTTTTCCTCATTTCACTTTTGCTTCTCTTACAAAACATTTTAGATCTGTGCCCGCTTGTTCTCGATCCTTTCACAAGTGGGAACAGTTTCTCTCCATCTACACTGTCCCGATCACTCATGATTTTGAATACCTCTATTAAATCACCTCTCAGCCTTCTCTTTTCCAAGGAAAATAGTCCTAACTTCTCCAATCTATTTTCATAACTGAAGTTCCTCATCCCTGGAACCATTCTCGTGAATCTTTCCTGTACTGTCTCCAGTGCCCTCACATCTTTCCTAAAGTGCAGCTCCCAGAACTGGATGCAATACTCCAACTGAGGCCGAACTAGTGTCTTATACAAGTTCAACATAACATCCTTGCTCTCGTACTCCATGCCCCTATTAATGAAGCCCAGGATACTGTATGCTTTATTAAACGCTCTCTCAACCTGTACTGCCATCTTCAATGACATATGCACATATACACCTAGGTCCCTCTTATCCTGCACCCCCTTTAGAATTGTACCCTTATCTTATATTGTCTCTCCATGTTCTTCCTACCAAAATGAAATCACTTCACATTTCTCTGCATTGAACTTCATCTGCTACCTGTCTGCCGATTCCACCAACTCCTTTTGAAGTTCTACACTATCCTTCTCACAGCTCACAGTGCTTCCAAGTTTCGTATCATCTGCAAACTTTGAAATTGTGCCCTGTACACCAAGGTCTAGGTCATTAATACATATCAGGAAAAGCAAGGGTCCCAACATTGACCCCTGGGGAACTCTACTACAAACCTTCCTACAGTCCGAAAAACATCCATTAACCACAACTCTTTGTTTCCTGTCACCCAGCCAATTTCGTATCCATGTTGCTACCTTCCCTTTTATTCCATCAGCTATAACCTTGCTCACAAGTCTATTGTGTGGCACTGTATCAAACGCCTTTTGAAAGTCCATGTACACCACATCAACAGCATTGCCCTCATCAACCCTCTCTGTACCTCCTCAAAAAAACTCCAGCAAGTTAAATATGATTTTCCCTTAAGAAATCCATGCTGGCTTTCCTTAATTAACCTGCATTTGTCCATGTGACTATTAATTTGAGAAGTGATAAAATCCCAGTAAGAAAATGTTCATGTAAACAATGGTCACTGGATTATTGCCTATCTTGTGATTATTACTCAATGTTCAGTCAACATAAACATTGCATGAAAAAGATACAACTACTAATATTAAATGTTGCATTGCAAGAGCGCATACACAAATGCCATATGTACTTCCTGAATTATTTTTCCAGCACACCTGGACAATATTAAATTATACTTGCCATATACAGTACGACCACTTGCATTATCACCATTTATCCTAGACAACCACCTATTATGGAACAAATTGCAGCTATTTTCCAACGCACTCCTGGTTGGTCTCCCACATTCTATCCTCCGTAAACTTGAGGCCATCCAAAATTCTGCTGCCCGTATCTTAACTTGCAACAAGTCCTGTTCCCCTATGCCCACTGACCTACATTGGCTCCCAGTCAAGGAACATCCCAATTTTAAAATTCTCATCCTTGTTTTCAAATCCTTCCATGGCATTGCTCCTCTAATTCTGGCCTCTTGTGCATCCCTGCGTTTAATCGCTCCACTATTGCTGGTTGCACCTTCAGTTGCCTAGGCCCCAAGTTCTGGAATAACCCTGCACCTCACTGCCTCCTTTAAGACACTCCTTAAAACCTACCTCTTTGACCAAGCTTTCAGTCACCTCACCCAATATCTCCTTTTCTGGCCCAGTGTCTTACTTTGTTTTATAATGCTCCTGTAAAGCGCCTTGGGACATTTTATTACATTAAAGGTGCTGTATAAAAATAAGTTGTTGTTGTTATGACCATAGATGTCAATTACAAAGGCAAACCATATTAAGTGGGCTAGCAGTTCAGCAGCTCTTCACACCTTGTTAGAGTGCCAGTTATTAAGTCCTGAGATAGTTCTATTGTTGAATTTACCTGCTGTCACATTTAAACTATTCCCCAAATCTAACTGTGTAAAACCTTTCAGGCTGTATGTAACAGAGAATGTTTAACCTGAAATGTAAATGTACATTGTAAATATAACCTGCAACAGCAGATGTGGTGAGGCACCTCATGTACTGCGTTGAAAGAAACCGATCTGCATTGCACTTTGTCATGCAGGCCCCCAACTGCCAAGAATGAGGCACATGTCGCCACATGGACATTAAATTTCAAATTGTTGCTGTGACAAGGGGTTGCCAGGCCCCTGGCTGGAAAGCCATTTTTGCATAGTAACAGGCAGTGTTTGGAACAAAGGAGCTATCCCCTGCTCCAAGACAATACATAAACAGACGTGGTCAAACCAGTTAGTCACATGACTAACCTACTTGGCAGTCTGGGTTTTTTCTGAATTGTACAGTTTGAACTGAGAGCTGGCAGAAATCAGAATGCTCCTGGACTGAAGAAGACCTTGTGTCTGCTCCCATCTCTTTCTCACGGAACTCCAAATCTCACTGAAGACACATAAACCCCAAGAAAGAAAAGTCCCCTGCAGTGAACAACGTTTAAGAATACTGGGCCCCAACGAAAAGCAAGATCTACCTACAATCAAGGACTCTACAGTGAGCTCAAAGAACCATAACAACAACTCTTCAGATATTGCATTAAACCTTTCCACTTTACTTTTCTTATACTCATTTCTGTCTATTTGCATGTGCGTATCACATATGCATGCTAGCGTGGGGCGCATCGTGTATCCACTGGCGTCTCCCAAATTAGAGTTTAAGTTTAATAAATTTCAACTTTTCTTCTTTAAACCTAAGAAAGCCTTTTTGTGCTGGTTTCTTTGCCTTATAATTGGAAAACAGTGAACAAGGATTCACCAAGGGGGAGCTAAAAACACGGTGTGTTTAAAATTAAACCTTGTAACACTAAGACCAGGTGAAGGCTGAAAGGGAATCCTAGACCTCTTTCTGGCTGGTCGTAACAACTTCATGTAATGTCAAATTTGAACTGTTATGTAATGTACTTTTACAAATTTTAATAAAGTATACTTTTGAAAAAATCTATTCCCCAAATCTAAAGCATTGTAAGAGAAAGCAACAGGCATGTTGAAAAAGGACAATCTCCCTTTCCTTTTTTGTAATCAGATTTGAGAATGACTCTGGTCCACAAGTCCAGACTATTGAACTTTTAATAACCAACTGATCTTAATGACACCAAAAGGCTTAAGGGGTTAAATAAGGTTAGGGTAAATAAACATTGTTTACATTCCCTGGAATTCACAAGGTTGACACTGATCTAATCAAGGTGTTTAAAAGATAAAAAAGATTCAATAGGGTAGATACAGAAAAAATAGTTTTTCTGGTGGGGGAATCCAAAACAAGACAGCACAATCAGGAATGAAATCGGGAAGCACTTTCTCACAAAGGGTAGTGGAAATCTGGAAGTCTTTTCCTCAAAAGGCTGTAGATGCTGGGGCAATTGAAATTTTCAAGGCTGAGACTGATCCCCTTAACTAACAAAAATCTATCAGAATTGTAGAATTATACAGCACAGAAGGAAACTATTTGGCCCATCGTGTCTGTGCTAGATATGACACAAAAGTGGGTAAATAGAGTACAGATCAGCCATGATCTCACTAAACGGTGGAAAATTCTTGAGGACTGAATGTCCTATGTTCCCAAATCAACTAGTTCTTAACTTTTCTGCAATAAAGATCTTTTGGATATGAAAATGTTATTTTTGCAAATATTTTTCATTTCTATATCTGCAGTTACAGTGGTTACTGGAAATGCCACTGTGACCATTTCTCAGTAGAAGTATTATAACTTGCAAGAGTTACAAAGTTTTAAAGTTTCTTTGTCCCCTAATTTAAAACAACCAAAATAGACATTAGATGCAACTCCAAGATGTCAGAAGGTGTCATTAAATCCAATCAGACCAGGAGACACAGGGCAGATTCAGCTCCTGCACATTCTCACAGCACAATTCTGATTCTTTACTGGTGCAAACTGTATTGCCAGTGCAGTTCACACACAGATAAGGCAAAGGCGAAGGTGCATGTTACAACCCCAAGCTCAGTAAAGTCAGAAGACTGCAATCTTAAAAACAAGAGCATCTGCTGCCAAAAGACATCAGCAGCATAGCACACAAAAAATTTACAATTATATAGTATGGAGCAATTTTCACTTGTACAATAATTGTGCCATCCAATTGTTGCCAAGCAGAAAACTTTGGTATTACATTATCTGATAGTATCACATTATCACTTCTGAATGATTATTGCAGAAAAGTCCTGGTCAAAAAGGCTCTCTTCCAATTTCTGATTTTAAAGGCAATGTTTTATTTCAGACCACAGACTCCATTTAAGAATAGCTTTTAATATTTTTTACAAGCATATTATAAATAGTTAATGAATCTTCAAAACCTAATTTTATACTGGTTCTTGATGTTAATGCTCAGTAAATTTGTTTCATGAACCATTACCTACAAAATTCTAACAGGACTGGACAGACTGGATGCAGGAAGGATGTTCCCAATGGCGGGGGAGTCCAGGACCAGGGGTCACAGTCTAAGGATAAGGTGTAAGCCATTTAGGACTGAGATGAGGAGAGATTTCTTCACCCAGAGTGTGGTCAACCTGTGGTCTACCACGGAAAGCAGTTGAGGCCAAATCATTAAATATATTCAAGAAAGAGTTAGATATAGTTCTTAGGGCTAACAGAATCAAGGGATACGGGGAGAATGCGGGAACAGGTTACTGAATTTGGATAATCAGCCATGATCATATTGAATGGCAGAGCAGGCTCGAAGGGTCGAATGGCCTACTCCTGCTCCTATTTTTCTATACGCAATTTAACCAATACGCAGTACACTGAAAGCTCTTATCCATGTGCATAACTTTATATGACATTAGTTTTCTTTGTCTTATTTCCTGAGCGCAGTAACTCATGCTCGGCATGGTTCCAAAGTGCCAATTGCCTACCAGTGGCCGTTTTTCATATCAGAGACTAAACAAATGTCAATGTGGCTTAGTTGACAACAATCATCTTTGAGTGACCACATACCATCCTGACTTGGAAATATATCGCTGTTCCTTCACAGTCACTGGGTCAAAATCCCAGAATTCCCTTCCTAACAGAACTGTTGGTGTACCTATAGCACATTGTTTAGTTTATGTTTAGAGATATAGCACTGAAACAGGCCCTTCAGCCCACCAAGTCTGTGCCGACCATCAACCACCCATTTATACTAATCCTACACTAATCCCATATTCCTACCATATCCCCACCTGTCTCTATGTTTCCCTACCACCTACCTATACTAGGGGCAATTTTTAATGGCCAATTAACTTATCAACCTGCAAGTCTTTGGCATGTGGGAGGAAACCAGAGCACCCGGAGGAAACCCACGCAGACACAGGGAGAACTTGCAAACTCCACACAGGCAGTACCCAGAACTGAACCCGGGTCGCTGGAGCTGTGAGGCTGCGGTGCTAACCACTGCGCCGCCCATGGATTGGACTGCAGCGGTTCAAGGACAATTAGGGATCGGCAATAAATGCTGGCCTAGCCTGTGAAACCACATCCCGTGAAAGCGTGAAAAAACTTGAAGATTGCCCTACGACACAAGAGATTTACATTTCAAAGATCTTCCGTCTGTACTTAGAGTCAGAGTAAGAGAGGTGAGAGGCATAAAATAGTAGATGGCATCCTTTAGTTAGGGAACTGAAGTCAGTAATTCTGAAGAGAATTGTCCTGCCTTAGTTAGCAATGTAAATTATTCAAGTGGCCTCCTTCTGTGCTGTAAACTTTCTATAATTCTATCCAGAATCAAAAAGATGTTTTGAAGTTTGAGATAATTCGCCTAAATTTCTATCTGAGACATTCCAGATGTACCACATTACTATGGAGATAGATGATGCAGGAGATGCCTTTGGTCTGGTATTTTTAATGTGTTTTGCTCACAGAAAGTCAGTTGGTGTTTGGAAGCAGCTTGAAACAGGTGGAGAGAGAATCTGCCAGAAGTTGGGAAGGAGCAGAAAGGCCATCAGGAATCAGGGGTGTTTTTGAATTGAGTGAGGCCAGTGCTCAGGCTCAGGAAATCCAGATTCGTGAAGTGTTGAAGGAGAACTGGAAAGTTCGCCTAGCTGAATGCTGGAGGAAGAATCCCCAAGAAATCTCAACTTGAAAATCTAAGAGAATTCCTAAGAGCTGTAGTATGCTTTGGATCGGTCCCAGAAGTAAGTGAAACTCCAAGATCCTATAAAGTATAGGGGAACTCTTGAGAGGAAGTAAAAGTCAAATGGGGGCTTTTCTGTTGAGATTGAGAGTTTAAATTAAACATCTTCGTGTTCTGTTAAGACTTTAAGTTTAAAGTATACGTGATTACAAATTGTAGTGTGAAGTTTGTAGTGCTTACTTTGTTTAACTCCTCAATGGCAAAGTTTTTTTGTTTAAAACGTGAAATCTTGTGGTGTAATTCTCTCAGTAATAAGTGAGAATTCAAATTTCTTTTCAGAAAGTTACTGGTCACCACCAGATCATAACAGGTGTACCTGTACCTGATTTGACATTGAATTCACCCACTCTATTGTACATTTCCTTGTTCAGACCTTATGCTGTTCATTTCACAATCCTTCAGTCTGATTGGTTAAGAAAGTACGCAGTTGCTTGCCATATTTTCCCAGATCCTAGACTCTCACTTACAGCAACTTCCCACACAGAATGTCATTGAGATTAAACAGGCAAGGTCAAGTTTAACTAACAGTGGGTACCTTTCGTTGATCAGTTACATGATCTTTTTAGGCCATTAAGAGAATGCATATGGGATGGAGAAATGTAGGCCCATTAAAGACAGATTCAAGCAAGGCTATAATGGACAATATGAAAATGGCAGGCTTCTTAAATTAATACTTTGTGTCCATTTACACAATAAAAGGAAGAAAAAATATCGGCAGTATAAGTTAATCTAAAAACAAGCCAAGGGGAAAATTTTAGTGGATTTAATTAAAGTAAAAAAAAGTAAGTGGAGAAAATAATGGGCTTAAGATAGACAAATTTCAAAGATCTAATGGTTTCCACCCCAGGGTATTACAATAGGAATTTGTAGATGCATTCATCATAATTTTCCAAAGCTATCAAGATTCAGGGACTGTGCCTTTGGATTGGAAAACTGCAAATTTCATCCCACGATTTAAGTGGAAGAAACCAGGAAATTGCAGACCTGCCAGTAGTTTAGCATCAGTTCTGGGAAGTTATTGGAATCTATCAGACAAAGTAACTAAGCACATGAACAAGTATAAGCTGAACAAAAAGAGTGTAGGTAAGTCATGTCTGATGAATCAAGTTTCCTTTTTGTGGTCACTAACAAGATGGATGGAAGACTAGTTACGGACATTGTGTACATGGACTTCCAGAGGCATTTAGTGAGGTTATGTACAAAAGGTTATCAAAAATGAAAGCACACAGAATTAGAGATAAACTTGTGACATGGGTAAGTAATTGGTGACAAAGAAGGGATAAAGGGGATATATTCTGTAAGTATGTGGCAGAGATCGGTACTGAGCCACAGCTTTTCTACACATATAATTGTTGTGGACGATATATAAGAATTGCATATCCAAGTTTGTAGACTACACTAGGTTACGAGGCACAGTAAACTAATGGGAGCAGGAAATTACAAAGGAACACACATTGCATCTTGAACATTTTTAGTCTGTATGACTCAAACCTACAACAGCGGTCCATTTGCCCACCATCCACTTTAGGAGTCCAAAGTACCTTTATATGAAGGCTGCGTTTGCTGACAACGCTACCACTAGGTGGCATTGCAGTGGCACATGCGCAAATGCAGCATGTGCCACTGCAAGGTCACAGTCTGCGACTTCAGGCAGCTGCCAGGACTAAAGATGGCACTGCTCAAATAATCGCACGAAGGCAACCTAACCGAAACACATGGCAGCACACAATGGCGGGAGGGAGAGAGCGATCGGAGCGGCCGGAGACAGCAGCGAGGGGAGGAGCGGAGCAGCTGGAGGATGCAGTGGGGGGGAGCGGAGCGGCCAGAGACAGCAGCGAAGGCAGGGGGGAACGGAGCTTGACGCATGGGTGAATACCCGTTAGCGTTGCATTGCTGTACACGTAAAGCGTGTGCGCAGAGGCCAACCAGGGGCGTTGCCCGAAGATGCACACGTCATGCGATGACATCATCGCACAGAGCAGGAACCCGTCTGCACATGTGCGCAGCTTGGCGCAGCCTGATGACGTCAGTGGCCGGCTGCATTGTCAGGAATCACTTTGTTATATGAAATGGTTTTCTGTGACTTATTAGATAGGACTGGGTGTCATAGAGTTAACATTTAAAAACTCTATTCCAGATTTCATCCATTCCTGCTCTCCAAAATGACAGCACTGCCAGCAAAAATTAAAATATGAAGCACTAAACCAAACAGCGAGCAAAAAACTTGCATTTATGTCGCGCTTTTCACGACCACTGGGCGTCTCAAAGCGTTTTACGGCCAATGTGGCACTTTTTGAAATGTAGTCATTGTTGTATTGTTGGAAATCAGAAGAAAAAACTGCAAATACCGAAAATCACTAGTAAAATATCAATCAGAACATGTTTTATAATAAAGCAGAAGACGCTCGGGAATACGTTGCAGAGCAGGTTATCTCAGCGTTCCTCAGACCCAAGAAGTCTCGCTCATTTTGGTGTACCACATCCCTACAAGTATATATGACTCCAAATAACCAAACTAAAAACGCACAATCACAACTTTCACCACTAAACCTTTCAGTGTTGTTGACAATTCTAAGTTAACCCGGGTACCGGTCCACACGTTGACACAAACAGCTGCTTGCAGCCTCGTCGCTATGGCAAACACCTCGCGTTGCCTCACGGGATATATTGGGAGGTCAAATCTGGCACCAAGGAAATAAAACTGCAACTCCCATGAGGCTACGCAGGCACGCATGCGTCTTACATGCCACTGGCGGCAGCGTTCATTGGTGCGCATGCGCATTAGCAGGCCGTGGAGGTTTTCTGTTTGACAGAGGTGAGTTGTCAAATTGATTTGTTTCACGGCCAAGCCTTCTGACATTTCGTATTTTATCAATTAACTCAATTTCATATATTTTTCACCTCCTTGAACCAATGGCCGGGAAAGTAAAATGGGCGACAGACATCGAGAAATCGGTGCTTGTGAATAATTTTGAGAAGAGGGGCTGGAGTCAGACATCTACTGATGATGACTGGAACTTCTACTGGTGAGTGAATCACAGGTTCTGCTTTGTAGTTTAAATTAAGTTATTTATTAGTATTATGTTCTGAGATTTTATAAAGGACACTTCCTGCTCACCTGATGCGTGGGACACAGGAGGGGCTGATCCTGGATGCTCCATTTGCCTCTTGTGGTCACTGCTTATGTAGTATCTCCACCTTCACACTCTCATACCCTGTTAGGTGTTCAAGCTACCTGTCCTTCTATCAAACCCTTTTTGTACTTATACCTCTGTCTCTTGATCGTTGTCTGCGGCTCTTTGCTTTGGTTAAATCTCCCCGTCTCTGCCAGTTTTTTTGCTGCTCGCAGACTATCCTCCCTATGCATCATTGTTTGTCTCTTTCAGGTTGCATTGACACCACAGGTTTAGCATTGGTGTGCAGCCATTTCAGCTTTGCATTGATGCAAAACATGAATAAGGTATTGAGGTTTGAGCCGACTCCGAAAAAAGTAGTGTGCAGACAATGTGGACCATAATTACGGCCATACTAGTCTGAAAATGCCTGATCTCGTCTGATCTTAGAAGCTAAGCAGACTCAGGCCTGGTTAGTACTTGGATGGGAGACTGCCTGGGAATACCAGGTGCAGTAGGCTTTGGGCGGCGCAGTGGTTCGCACCGCAGCCTCACAGCTCCAGCGACCCGGGTTCAATTCTGGGTACTGCCTGTGTGGAGTTTGCAAGTTCTCCCTGTGTCTGCGTGGGTTTCCTCCGGGTGCTCCGGTTTCCTCCCACATGCCAAAGACTTGCAGGTTGATAGGTTAATTGGCCATTATAAATTGCTCCTCGTATAGGTAGGTGGTAGGGAAATATATAGGAACAGGTGGGGATGTGGTAGGAATGTAGGATTAGTATAAATAGGTGGTTGATGGTCGGCACAGACTCGGTGGGCCGAAGGGCCTGTTTCAGTGCTGTATCTCTAAAAACTAAAACTAAATAATTCACTTAAGTAACTATTTAGCAATATTAAAAACCAAAACATTGGTACAATCACCACTGTAGATGGTTGGCATTTTGCTGATAAATATTTTTGGTACAGAAAAGATGAAGAAAAATGTTTTCAAGCAGGAGTTATCTTTGAAAGAGCTCCTCTACCAGGGAGTCTCACTCTGCTTCTCTGTAGTGTCAGATTTGGCCCTGGCCTAGAGAGCAAATGTAACCCTGGGCTTCTTCTTTTCTCCACTTCCATCCAACTCATTAAACCCATTCCCCCACCTACCATCACCTCTGCGAACATGCAAAGAGCTTATGGACTTCTTTGTTAGTAAGATTGAGACTATGTGTTTAGCTGCCTCTGCTATTTCTCCTTGTCCACCAAACCAAAACTCCTCCCATGCTCCCACCTTCCCTAGCCTTGAAACTCTCTCTTGCTTGCTCCCGTGATCTCTCTCTCTTGTTTCTTACCTTTCCCCTTCGCCCTTCAAGCTCAGCCTGCCCATATCCACCCTACTGTCTTGTTTCATTCCCATCAAATTGCTTCCTGACTCCTACGCTAACCTTTTTAAAGAAAACACGCTCGACCCAACTCTCCATGCAAACTCCTGCCCCATGCCTAAATCCCCTTCCCCTCCAAAGTCATTTTGCTGTATTGTTGCCTTACAAGTCTTTTCCACAGTTCTCTGTTCATCTCTCTCATTAGGTCTCCATCCCTGCCACAGCACCGAAACATTGTAACAAAAGTTTAAAATGATTGTGACAATGGTACATTATTTATTCTCATCCTCTAGACTCTCTTCAACCTTTAATATACAAGGTCAATCATGCCATCTTCTCCAAAAGCCTCTGTTTCATTGTGCAGCTCAACAAAATTGCCCTTGCTTGATTCCACATTTACCTATGTGATTGTGCCACAACATCTTCTACAATGGCTTCTCTCCTCGCACTGCATAGTTATCTCTAAATCCCATTAGAATCTAGAAATGCTAGAAATACTCAGCAGGTCAGGCAGCATCTGTGGAGAGAAAAACAGAGTTAACATTTCAGGTCTGTGACCCTTCATCAGGTGGATGTAGATGGGATGTTTCCCCTGGCTGGTGAGTCTAGAACCAGGGGATATAGTCTCAGAATAGGGGTAGGCCATTTAAGACTGAGATGAGGAGGAATTTCTTCACTCAGAGGGTGGTTAATCTTTGGAATTCTCTACCCCAGAGGGCTGTGTAAGTTCAATCATTGAGCATGTTCAAGACAGAAATCAGATATCCAGATACTAATGACATCAAGAAATATGGGGATAGTGCAGGAAGTGGTGTTGAGGTAGATGATCAGCCATGATCTAATTGAATGGCGGATCAGGCTTGACAGGCGGAATGACCTACTCCTGTTCCTATGTTCCTATACTATATGATGCCCAGGAAACTGATTGGAAAGGGACCGGTAGCTACAGATCCATTGGGTCACCTGTGATGACCTAAAGGGCACCTGTGAGAACACAGGTATTTGGCTTCTCAGATAGCTGTTCAGTAATTTATAGAAATAAAAATGGGATAGAAAATTCCTGATTTTTCCAATGCTGGATTATTAAATGCTTTGTCTTACATTCATGCATCTGTGAGGAATCAGTTGACCGTGTGCACACCCTGAGGGACATTGGTAAATAACTGAGTTCTGCTTGCATGGTTTGGAGAAACCTGAGAGAATAGAAATTCTTCTAATTAAGAAGAGAACAAAGAAGTATGAATTGCACAATAAAATCCTTAAGAGAATGGTTAAATGCACTGCTTGATGTGGTACTGAGTGATACAGATCAGAATTAATTCTTTGTCTGTGCTGAGTTACCTGATCTTGGCTCCTGATTGCTATCCAGTGACTTCTGCTGGAAAGTGAACTATTTTGATACCCAAAGCTTGCCAACACCTATTGTCTACACATGTATGGCCTGTGAAGTACTGGAGTGCTGCCAGTTCCATGGAACTGTAACCCAGCACCTGCACTGTTTCTAATTTGTCACATGCTTGTCTGTTATTCAATATTCAACCCAGGCAATGTTAAAAAAGGAGGTAAGTCAGACACTAGAAGTGTTTAAAATTGATAAAGAGGAAGTATTAGATAGGCTGTCTGTACTTAAAGTGGATAAAGCACCAGGGCCGGATGAGATGCATCCAAGGATACTGAGGGAATTGAGGGTGGAAATCGCAGAGGCACTGGTCATAATTTTTCAGTCTTCCTTAGACTTGGGGGTGATGCCAGAGGATGGGAGAATTGCAAACGATACACCCTTGTTCCAAAAAAGGATGTAAAGACAAGCCCAGCAACTACAGGCCAGTCAGTTCAACTTGGGTGGTGGGAAAGCTTCTAGAAAAAATAATTTGGGACAAAATCAATAGTCACATGCACAAATGTGAGTTAATTAAGGAAAGCCAGCATGGATTTCCTAAGGGAAAATCATGTTTAACTAACTTTCTGGAGTTTTTGAGGAGGTAACAGAGAGGGTTGATGAGGGCTATCCTGTTGATGTGGTGTACATGGACTTTCAAAAGGCATTTGATACAGTGCCACACAACAGACTTGTGAGCAAACTTGTAGCTCATGGAATAAAAGGGATGGTAGCAACATGGATACGAAATTGGCTGAGTGACAGGAAACAGTGAGTAGTGGTTAGTGGATATTTTTTGGATTGGAGGAAGGTTTGTAGTGGAGTTCCCCAGGGGTCAGTGTTGGGACCCTTGTTTTTCATGATATAAATGACCTAGACTTTGGTGTACAGTGCACAATTTCAAAGTTTGCAGATGATATGAAACTTCGAAGCATTGTGAACTGTGAGGAGGATAGTGTAGAACTCCAAAAGGACATAGACAAATTGGGCAGACAGGTGGCAGATAAAGTTCAATGCAGAGAAATGTGAAGTGATTCATTTTGGTAGGAAGAACATGGAGAGACAATATAGAATAAAGGGTACAATTCTGCAGGAGCAGAGGGACCTAGATGTATATGTGCAGGTGGCAGGACAAGTTGAGAGAGTGTTTAATAAAGCATACAGTATCCTGGGCTTTATTAATACAGGCATAGAGTACAAGAGCAAGGAAGTTATGTTGAACTTGCATAAGACACTAGTTCGGCCTCTGTTGGAGTATTGCGCCCAATTCTGGGCACCGCACTTGAGGAAAGATTGGAGAGAGTACAGAAAAGATTCACGAGAATGTTTCCAGGGATGAGGAATTTCAGTTATGAAGGTAGATTGGAGAGTTTAGGACTGTTTTCCTTGGAGAAGAGAAGGCTAAGAGGTGATTTGACAGAGGTATTCAAAATCATGAGGGGTCTGGACAGATGGAGAGAAACTGTTCCCGCTTGTGAAAGTATCGAGAACGAGAGGGCACAGATTTAAAGTATTGGGTAAGAGAAGCAAAAGTGACAGGAGGAAAAACTTTTTCACGCAGAGAGTGGTTAAGGTCTGGAATGCACTGCCTGAGAACGTGGTGGAGGCAGGTTCAATTGAAGCATTCAAAAGGGAATTAGACAGTTATATGAAAAGGAAGAATGGGCAGGGTAACGGGGAGAAGATGGGGGAATGGAACTGAGGGAGTTGCTCTTTCAGCGAGCTGGTGCAGACACGATGGGCTGAATGGCCTCCTTCTGCACTGTAACGATTCTGTGATGCTGTGATATTGGACGAGCAGAAATTTCCTCCAATGACATATTGGGAAGATCGAAGTCATTGGGCTGAATTTTCCGAGCGAGTGGGAGGCGCATAAAGAGGCAGGAAGCCTGGTACAATAATGACGGAAAGCATTGCAACAGAAGTCCAATACCTTGATGTTAGTCCCAGATTTTACGAAGGCCGGCTGACACAGCAGGTGGAACAGCCACTCCAAGGTGGCGGCAAGGTAATGAAGCCTTTCAATCAGGCAATTGACTAAAAGTTTATGGGACAAATGGAATTTTATAAGAGGCGCATGAGGATCAAGGGGCTTCAGAGCCTCGCCAGTTATGTGGAGACGATGAGGGGGCAGGAGGTCAAGGTTGGCTGCATATTGCTGCCATTGGCAGTGAGAGCCTAGTACCAAGGGGAGGATGGGACAGCGTGCCATTGATACATTGGAGCAGATTGGAAATAAGATTGGCTGACAGGGGTTGGCTGGCACAGTGCCAACCTTCAAGTGGCATACCAGGGACTGTAGGAAGGTCGGAGAGGCATGGAGAGTCAGGGGGAAGGAGGCCTTGGAACCTCTGTGCAGAGATCTGCCATGGACCTCATCCAGTCTGGCTTCTGGACCTCCAGTGAGAAGGACCATGAGCGTGCTGCTACCTCTGACGAAGAGGAGCTGGAGGTAGATGACCAGCAGGCAGAGGTGAAAAGGCACCTCAGTGCCACTACCAGGTAGAGAGGCAAGATGTGCGAGGGAGGCACTGAGACAGAGACTTGGTGGTTGAAGCTGCTTGTATGACCCAAGCAATCCAAGAAAATGCCAAGTTCCTGCAGCGCTGATGACTACTGTTTCATTGTACTGTGTATCTGTACACCGCAAGACGTGGCAGAGCGGCATGGGGATGGCATCGACCTCATGTGTTATAGTGCCTTCCAGCATTCCCTTTAAGGGAGCCAGGGTGCCTTGAAGGCAAGAGACAGCAAGATAAGTAGAGGCCTAACACTTGTCTTGCACATTCCATTTTTATTTGGAGCCATTTCAAACTTAACATCCCCTTTACAATACAAAATAATCACCCATGACTCCTGGGTGCTCCTACAAGATGCTCCCACTGCACTGTCAGCTGAGGTGGAGGCAGGCTGCTAAGCTCTGCTGCACCTTTGTGCTTAGGCTTCATGACCTCCAGTGAGGAGGACCATGAGCGTGCTGTCTCCTCTGATGAAGAGAAGCTGGAGGTAGATGACGAGCAGGCACAAGGTGAAGAGGCACCTTGGGGTGGCACAGTGGCGCAGTGGTTAGTACCGCAGCCTCACAGTTCCAGCGACCTGGGTTCAGTTCTGGGTACTGCCTGTGCGGAGTTTGCAAATTCTCCCTATGACCGCGTGGGTTTCCGCTGGGTGCTCCGGTTTCCTCCCACAACCAAAGACTTGCAGATTGATAGGTAAATTGGCCATTGTAAATTGCCCCTAGTGTAGGTAGGTGGTAGGAGAATGGTGGGGATGTGGTAGGGAATATGGGATTAATGTAGGATTAGTATAAATGGGTGGTTGTTGGTCAGCACAGACTTGGTGGGCCGAAGGGCCTGTTTCAGTGCTGTATCTCCAAAATAAAAATAAACACCACTACCAAGTAGAGAGGCAAGACATGCAAGGGAGGCTGCAGTCCTCTGGTTGCCTGAGGACTGGAAGGCCCCGGCATACTGAGAGCCTCAAGCATTGCTGCTGGGTCTGCTCCATCATTGGTGATACTTGACGATCCGTTGTCGCTGGCAGAGGGTCTGAAGAGGCAATGGCTATTCCAGCAGTGCCTGAGAGAAGCTGCCAGATGCACCAGCCTGCTGCTCTTTTCTTTGAAGGCACACTTGGACCTCGCTGCTCACCTGAGGGCTCAAGGACCTGGCTGCAAAACCAGGCACCTCTTTCCTCCCCTTCCCCCCCCCCCCCCCCCCCGCCCCCCCACCGCCCCTGCCATTCCTTGCCAGGGCTTGAAAGTTGCAGCTATGAGGAAAGATTGGATCAGATAGGGTTGTTTTCCTTAGGACAGAAGAGGCTGAGGGGTGGCTTAATTGAGGTGTACAAAATTATGTGGGCCCTAGATAGAGTAGGGGCATCATTGTGGGGGGGACGATGGTGGGAGCTGGTGAGGTGTTTTGTTGCCTCCACCCCTTCCCCCCACACCCCTCGCACCCCCTTCCCAGCTCCCCCCTCGCACCATCTTCCCCTCGCACCTCCTTCCCCTGCACCCCTCTCCCCTACCCTCTGCAGCCCCCTTCCCAGCTCCCCCCTCGCATCATCTTTCCCTCGCACCCCCTTCTCCTGCACCCCTCTCCCCTACCTCCTGCTGCCCCCTTACCGGCTCCCCCTCGCACCATCTTCCCCTCGCGCCCCCTTCCCCTGCACCCCTCTCCCCCTGCAGCCCCCTTCCCAGCTCCCCCCACCAGCATCCATCTACCCCTGTGTAGGGGCTCTAACAACCCCACTGCCTTTTGGGCGTCTCGGGAGAGACCAAGGCTAAGGGAGTAAACCGAAAATCCGGAGCGGAACCCCGAAGGCGGTCATGTGTCACCTTTGGCATGTTTCCAGCAGTTCCTGTAGCCATACCGGTGCCAAATGTCGTGCTCTGCACTCCTTTGGACCCCACCAGGAAGGCCGAGAGGGGGGTTTTGATGCTTGGGCAACTCACAACCTCCATACGTTCGCCCAGGCACGCGCCATGGAGAGGTCACTCCATAGTCGCCTCACAGCGACCAAATCAACATGGAAGGTAGCAGTTACGGGTTAGAAGTCCAGCTCAATTGGCATAGAGATTGGGCGCCATGGGTTGCTTTTGTCAGTGGGAGAGGTCATCGCATCTCACTGGACAGCTACCGCCCGCCTCAAACCGGGCAGCCCCCGCTCAGTAAGGTTCTGTCCCGCCACAGTCCACCTGCTTCAATGGGTGCTTGGAGCTCAGGGTCATTGCCCGACAAGTGGACTGCAACACTGCACCAAATGGCACGACGACAAAAGGAAAGAAGGTACCAGCCCTTCGTTTTGCAAGCTGGAACGTCAGAACTATGTGTCCTGGCCTGTCGGAAGACCTTACACAAATCAACGATTCTCGGAAGACCGCCATCATTAACAACGAGCTCAGTAGACTCAATGTAGACATTGCAGCACTTCAGGAGACACGCCTCCCTGCGAGCGGATCTCTAAGAGAGCAAGACTACAATTTCTTCTGGCAGGGTAGGGATCCTGAAGAACCAAGACAGCATGGAGTGGGCTTCGCCTCAGAAGCTCTTTGCTCAGCATGATAGAGCCACCCTCAAATGGCTCGGAACGCATACTGTCTATCCGACTGTTCACCACCTCTGGTCTAGTACACCTACTCAGCATCTATGCTCCAACACTCTGCTCCTCACCTGAAGTTAAAGACTAGTTCTACAAGGAACTCCATAATATCATTAGTAGCATCCCCAACACCAAACACCTGTTCCTGCTGGGGGCCTTTAATGCCAGGGTTGGGGCCGACCATGACTCATGGCCCTCCTGCCTTGGGCGCTATGGCACTGGTAGGATGAATGAGAATGGTCAGAGACTGCTTGAGTTATGTACCTATCACAACCTCTGCATCACCAACTCATTCTTTCACACTAAACCCTGTCACCAGGTTTCTTGGAGGCACCCAAGATCACGCCGTTGGCACCAGCTGGACCTCATCGTCACAAGGCGAGCCTCTCTAAACAGCGTTCAAATCACACGCAGCTTCCACAGTGCGGACTGCGACACTGACCACTCCCTGGTGTGCAGCAAGGTTAGCCTCAAACCAAAGAAGCTGCATCACTCCAAGCAGAAGGGCCGCCTGCGCATCAACACGAGCAGAATTTCTCATCCACAGCTGTTACGTAAGTTTCTAAATTCACTTGAAAAAGCCCTTCAAAACACTCCCACAGGGGATGCAGAGACCAAGTGGGCCCACATCAGAGACGCCACCTACGACTCAGCAATGCAGACTGGTTTCAATCTCACATTGAAGAGCTGGAACCTGTCATAGCCGCTAAGCGCATTGCACTACTGAACTGCAAGAAAGCCCCCAGCAAGTTAACATCCGTAGCACTTAAAGCAGCCAGAAGCACTGCACAAAGAACAGCCAGGCGCTGCGCAAATGACTACTGGCAACACCAATGCAGTCATATTCAGCTGGCCTCCGACACCGGAAACATCAGAGGAATGTATGATGGCATCAAGAGAGCCTGTACTCCAGGGAAAATGTTGTCGCTGAGACCGCCCTCAATGCTGCCCAGTCTCTGCCAGTCATGGATGAGCTGGACGTACAGCCAACAAAATCGGAACTCAGTGATGCCATTGATTCTCTAGCCAGTGGGAAAGCCCCTGGGAAGGACGGCATTAGCCTGAAATAATCAAGAGTGCCAAGCCTGCTACACTCTCAGCACTACATGAACTGCTTTGCCTGTGCTGGGACGAGGGAGCTGTACCTCAGGACATGCGCGATGCCAATATCATCACCCTTTATAAGAACAAGGGTGACCGCGGTGACTGCAACAACTACCGTGGCATCTCCCTGCTCAGCATAGTGGGGAAAGTCTTTGCTCGAGTCGCTTTAAACAGGCTTCAGAAGCTGGCTGAGCGTGTCTACCCTGAGGCACAGTGTGGCTTTCGAGCAGAGAGATCCACCATTGACATGCTGTTCTCCCTTCGCCAGCTACAGGAGAAATGCTGTGAACAACAAATGCCCCTCTCTGTTGCTTTCATTGATCTCACCAAAGCCTTTGACCTCTTCAGCAGACGTGGTCTCTTCAGACTACTAGAAAAGATTGGATGCCCACCAAAGCTACTAAGTATCATCACCTCAATCCATGACAATATGAAAGGCACAATTCAGCATAGCGGCACCTCATCAGACCCCTTTCCTATCCTGAGTGGCGTGAAACAGGGCTGTGTTCTCGCACCTACACTGTTTAGGATTTTCTTCTCCCTGCTGCTCTCACATGCGTTCAAGTCTTCAGAAGAAGGAATTTTCCTCCACACAATATCAGGTGGCAGGTCGTGCAACCATGCCCGTCTAAGAGCGAAGACCAAAGTACGGAAAGTCCTCATCAGAGAACTCCTGACGATGCTGCATTAACATCTCACACTGAAGAGTGTCTGCAGAGACTCATCGACAGGTTTGCGGCTGCCTGCACCGAATTTGGCCTAACCATCAGCCTCAAGAAAACGAACATCATGGGACAGGACGTCACAAATGCCCCATCCATAAATATCGGCGACCACACTCTGGAAGTGGCTCAAGAGTTCACCTACCTAGGCTCAACTATCACCAGTAACCTGTCTCTCGATGCAGAAATCAATAAGCGCATGGGAAAGGCTTCCACTGCTATGTCCAGGCTGGCCAAGAGAGTGTGAGAAAATGGCGCACTGACACAGAACACAAAAGTCCAAGTGTATCGAGTCTGTGCCCTCAGTACCTTGCTCTACAGCAGCGAGGCCTGGACAACGTACGTCAGCCAAGAGCGATGTCTCAATTCATTCCATCTTCGCTGCTTCTGGAGAATCCTTGGTATCAGGTGGCAGGACTGTATCTCCAACACTGAAGTCCTCAAGGCAGCCAACGTCCCCAGCATATGCACCCTACTAAGCCAGCGGCGCCTGAGATGGCTTGGCCATGTGCGCCGTATGGAAGATGGCAGGATCCCCAAGGACACATTGTACAGCGAGCTCATCACTGGTATCAGACCCACCGGCCGTCCTTGTCTCCGCTTTAAAGACGTCTGCAAACGCGACATGAAGTCCTGTGACATTGATCACAAGTCGTAGGAGTCAGTTGCCAGCGATCGCCAGAGCTGGCGGGCAACCGTAAAGGCGGGGCTAAAGCGTGGCGAGTCGAAGAGACTTAGCAGTTGGCAGGAAAAAAGTCAGAAGTGCAAGGAGAGAGCCAACTGCGTAACAGCCCTGTCAACCAATTTTATCTGCAGCACCTGTGGAAGAGCCTGTCACTCTAGAATTGGCCTTGATAGCCACTCCAGGCGCTGTTTCACAAACCACTGACCACCTCCAGGCGCTGACCCATTGTCTCTTGAGACAAGGAGGCCAAAGAAGAAAGATAGAGTAGGCAGGATGGACTTGTTTCCCCCAGCAGAGAGGTCAATCGCCAGGGGACGCAGATTTAAGGTGATTGGTAGAAGGATTAGAGGGGACATGAGGAAAAACATTTTCACCCAGAGGGTGGTGGGTGTTTAGAATTCACTGCCAGGATCAGTGGTGGAGGCACAAACCCTCAACTCATTTAAAGGTATCTGGACCTGCACCTGAAGTACTGTGACCTGGCAAGGCTAAGGACCAGGTGCTGGAAGGTAGGATTGGATTAGGCGGCTACTTTTTTCAGACAGTGCAGACACGATGGGCTGAATGGCCGCCTTCTGTGCTGTAACTTTTCTATGATTCATTGCTCCATGGATCGAATGGAGGAGGCGATGGCATGCAGGTCCAAGCACGTTTCTTGCATCCATTTAGTGACCTACTGCATTTGACTCTCTGTGTTGTCGAATTCTGAATGGAGGAAGCCAAGCTCACGCATGCCAGAGTCAAGACACCACTCATGGCCTGGATGGACTCCTCCACTGTCTGTGTCAGGGTGTGCAGATGTGTCCTGACCTCACGATGCAGATCCAGCAGCTGGGACCTTGGTAATGACTCGCGGGGCATATCTTCAACCTGAGGCTCAGCATTGCCCTAGCTTCCCGCAGTCCTCCAAATGTTGGTGTCCTGGGTTGTTACTGCCTCTGTCAGCTGCTCTGGCACATGTGTGTTGCGCTCACCAGGTTGTTACCCCACATCAGAATGCACACGCATACTCACCGAGGTGTGCTGGTGGACGTTGCAGGGGAATGGTATGACAGTACACCCTCTGAGGTCCCCTCCTCCTCCCCAGAGGGGTTGACTGCCTCTGGTCACGTCTGGTGGCTCTCTTGACTTTGGCCTGCATGAGAAAGAAGAGTAATTAGTGGGTTACAGGAATGCCAATGCACCCTTGAAACTGCCCCTGTGGTGCGCAGTGCCACTAGTGGTGGACAGAGGAGCACCATTCCTCCCCTAATTCAGAGATGATCCCCTGCCAACCCTTGGGCCACTGTTCCACTTCTGTCTCCCCATTGGCGATGAAACAGCTGCCCTGTCGCCCTCCAATCTCCGGGGCTGCCTCCTCCATTGGTGTCAGGATCTGCAGAAGGGGAACACCCCCGCCCGTCTTTGCCCTTTCTCTGGAGTTATGTGTGGTTTTCATCTACAAACACAGAGAAAGAGCAGATTTAGACACCTGGCGTGGACAAGCAGAATGCCTGAGAAGTTGGCAGTGTGCCTAGACATGATGGAGGCACCGACATGTCTTCTGCATGCTGCCATTCAGCAGCCACAGTACAGTTGTGAGCTGTGTCTGACTGGGGCCCTTCACAGCAAGACTGCTATGCCTCTGACAGCCAATGCTGTCACCTGTGCATTGACAGTGCCTGAGTGGGCAAACCCTTTTTCTCAATCTCATTTGAACCCCTTAACGCTTGTAAGGCCACAAAGGGTTCACACTGTGTTGGCAGAGCGCAGGAGATCGTTCATCCTCTTCCGGCACTGGAGTCAGTTGTGGGATGGGTGACCTCACAACTGCTGACCTCCTCTGCAATCTCCAGCCAGGCTTGCTCGGTTTGGGAGGCTGGTCTTCTCCTCCTGTCCTGGGGAAGAGGACCATTTCCCGTGCCCGCACAGCCTGGAGGCGAACCTGTAGGGAGGCATCACTAAATCGTGGGGCCACCCTGCGATGCTGCTCAGCCATCCTTTGGTGCCGCTTCCCAGGCTGGAACCTCTTGCTTGCCTCTCCAGTTGTTAGTTCATATTTTCAGGAAGTGCTGGCAGCCCTTTAAAGATGGTGCTTGCACTTCCTGTGGCGTGACTTGATGCTGCATTCACTGTTGGGGAGGCCAGCTCTCGTACCTGACGGCAGTTAACTGGCCGGCACTGATGAAATTTGATTAACCCGTCCGCGCACCCCCCCCTCCGCCCCCCCACACCACTTGCCTGCATGCGAAGGCCTCCTGCTTCCAGGCCCAATATCGAGACCCGAGGCAGGAGGGAAAAACTCAGCCCATTGTCTTCAGTCCTCGCCACAAACTCCGTTCCTTAACCACCAATATCATACCTCTTCCTGGCAACTGTCTGAGGTTAACCCAGACTATTTGCAAACTTGGGAAATGTATTTTAGTAGGGGTCAATGTCCGATCACACATCCACTCCATCACTAACACCACTTACTTCCAATTCCGTAACATTGCCCAACTTCACCCTGCCTCAGCTCGTCTGCTGCTGAAACCTTCATCCGTGCCTTTGGTACCTCTAGACTTGATTATTCCACTCCTGCCAGCCTCTCCTACTCCAGCCTATTATTTTTTGTTTTTGAAATCATCCAAAACTGTGTTGTCTGTATCATAACCAAGTCCTGTTTGCCCATCACCCTTGTGCTTGCTGACCTACATTAGCTTCCATTCGGGCAATGCCTCAATTTTAAAATTGTTGCCCTCGATACCAAATCCCTCCATTGCCTTGTCCCTCCCTATCTCTGTAACCTCCCTCAGCTCTACAGACCTTAGATCTCTAATTCTGGCTTCTTGTGCATCCCCAATTTTAATAGCTCTACCATTGGCAGCTGTGCCTTCGGTTGCATTAGCCCTAAACACTGGAATTTCCTCTCTCCTCCATTAAAGCGCTCCTTAAAACTTGCCTCTTTGGCCAAGTTTTTGGCTATCTGTCCTAATAACTCCTCATGAAGCACAGTGTCAACTTTTGTTTGATAAGGTTCCTGTAAAGAGCCTTGGATGTTTTGAAGAGAAACAAAACTTTTTTCTAATTCTTGGACAAAAATGACTTTTTAAAAAATTATTTAAGCACAAATAGTAGTTACAGAGGAATTTGCCACAGTGTTTGGATTAATTGCAGCTGTTAATTTGTTTTGTGAAAATTGGGTGGATAAAGTAAAAGATTAAGAATGTGTTCAACAAGTCTGTAATCTCAAATTCACATGGTATAATTGAGACTCTCCCTCCTCCATGGAGGAGAAGGATTTTTCAGTGCCACTATAACACACCCAGTGGTCTGCTGGTCATTATCAAGTAGCATAGGTAAAAGCCTGCCAGTTGGAGGTGGTATGTGGCACAGGGAGATTCAAGCAAGAGGAATGGGAAAGGGAGTAACAGTAACAGGAAAGGGGTTGTGTTCTTGAAAACACAATGTAGATACTTAAATGTCCGTAAAGTTATATATTTAAAACTAATATAATGGCTACCATTGCACATTTGTTCTCTTAGGATGAGTGTACAGACAATTCGAAATGTTTTCAGCATTGAAAATGGCTACCGTCTGAACGATGACCAAATTGTGAACCATTTCCCAAACCATTATGAGCTGACACGGAAAGACCTCATGGTAAAGAATATCAAGCGCTATCGCCGAGAGCTGGAGAGGGAAGCAAGCCCACTAGTGGAGAAGGATGAAAATGGCAAATATGTTCATCTAGGTAAATGGAGAGACCTTAAATGTGATAACAGGAGTTAGTTCAGATCGTTAGAGAACACCTCCACCCAAGTTATAATTTTTTTTTATTCTTTTGTGGATATGACAGTTCCTGGCAAAGCCAACATTTGTTACCCATCTCTAATTGCCCTTGAGAAGGTGGTGGTCAACCGCCTCCTAGAACCGCTGCAGTCTATGTGGTGTAGGTACACCCACAGTGCTGTTAGGATGGGAGTTCGATTTTTGACCTAGCGACAGTGGCAATATAATTCCAAGTCAAGATAGTGTGTGACTTGGAGGGAAACTTGCAGGCGGTGGTGTTCTAATGCGCCTGCTGCCCTTGTCCTTCTAGGTGGTAGAGGTCGCGGATTTGGAAGTAGCTGTAGAAGGAGGCTTGGCGAGTTGCTATAGTGCATGTTGTATATGGTACACGTTGCAGCCATGTTACGCGGTGGTGTAAAGAGTGATTTGCTTTTAAGGTGGTGGATGGGGTGCCAATCAAGCAGACTGCTTTGTCCTGGATGGTATTGAGCTTCTTTAGTGTTGTTGGAGCTGTACCCATCCAGACAAGTGCAGACTATTCCATTACACACCCAAGTTGTGCCTTGTAGATGGTGGACAGGCTTTTTGGGAAGTTGGGACGTGAGTTACTCACTGCAGACTTCCCAATCTCTGACATGCTCTTGTTGCCACAGTATTTATATGGCTGGTCCAGTTAAGTTTCTGGTCAATGGTAACCCCCAGGATGTTGATGGTAGGGGATTCAGCGATGGCAATGCCGTTGAATATCAAGGGGAGATGGTTAGATCGTCTCTTGTTGGAGATGGTCATTGCCTGGCACTTGTTTGGCGTGAATGTTACTTAAGGCCATCATCCAGTTTATGTTGGCAATATTCTGTTATTTGAGTACATTAATTTAATATAGTCATTATAACCTTTGCATCCTCCCTACAAGTTCATTGTCTTGCACTAATGTTGTTCATATTGCAATTTTAGGCCAACATAGATGTCTGTTGTTTGGTTAAAAAACAAAGCCCCAGAAAACTCCTTCAAGGTTTATTCATTGTTAAATCGATAACTGTAGTCTTGTATTAAAAAATGCTAAATCAAATATTGGCTACTTTGATCAGTTGATTAGGTAAGATTATCAGTTGAGCAAAGAGCTGGTGTAGGTAAAATGAAAGGTTACTTCACAATCTGCGCATTGTCCTGTCTATAGTTGGCAGGAATATGAGCTATCAAAAGCATATTGTGCTTTGATTTCTTGGGGGGGTCTGGACAATTCCTGCATTTCACTTAGTGTCTGGCATTGTGAGCAGATCTAGTTTTGTCTGCAATTGAAATACATTATGCTGCAAAATGCACAGACTCATGTGAAAATGTATCTTGAATATGTGCTTGTTCAGTGCATTTTGGATGTCATTGTCTCTGGTCCATGCAACTGAATGGGAATTCTAAATGTACAATCTTTATTCTGTGCGGTTGTGTCCATAAAACTTTTTTCTCTGTGTGTGTTTTTTTGAGGTAGTTTAGAGATTAACAAACTTTACAGATGTTGAAACTTCCACAATAGCTCCCCAATTTAGTTCTAAGTCATATGGGAGGTTCCAGGTTTGATACTTATTCTATACTTAGCTGATTCCAGCTGGAGATGTTTGTAGGGCACTTCATTTGGCCTCATGGAAGGGGAAAAATTGTCAGATTCATCACTTCAGAGTGCCATGCTGAGAAATATGATTGTAGATCGCATTGTATCAGCTGTTGCTGGAAGTACGTACCATTTTCAATAAAACAATTGATGGATCAGAAAGGAAGTGGAGCTGAAGAGCAGGATTGTTTTATGACTGCGAGGAAATCTCAGTAATGGGGTCTGCCTGAAAGTAATGAGTACTGTTTTATTGTAAATTGGAAGTACTTCATCAACTTTTTTTTGGACTATTGGTGAAGAATTCTGGGGTAAAAAAATTGTACTGGGAAAATAAATCTACTTTACAGAGCTTGTGAGGTTTGAGGACAAGCAATATTTCAATAATAGTGTGGTATTTCTGACAGTTAAGGCCAGCACAAAACTGCAGAAGGACAAGGAAGAGCAACCTATGTTACAGTACAATGTAACACAGCTTTTGTTGTCACATGTACACATTGGGCCAGTGTATTGCCAGAAATACACGCTAAAGATAGTTTTGGTGTATTTTGCTGCTGCAGCTTTATAATTATGACATTTGCTTTGACTGTTTAAAGATTCAGTACTTTCACTGGTCTATTGTAAATGCAGTGCTTTCTTCTTAAAACCATGATTGATTATATATTATGAGCAATACATTTCTAAAAAGCAAGAGGTACTAAAACTGCCTGAGTAGTTGATAAATGCAAATAATGAAGTGATAAGCTCATTTGTTCAGATGAAAAGGACTGTTGACAACTCCTTCCTCCTCCATCACCCTAGAATTATTTACCCATCTAGCTCTTGGTTTGGTTCCATTTTCACCCCTCCCAACACCCATTATCTTAAGTAATGGCACCTTCTCCTGTCCATACGATTACCTCCAGAAGAACCCAATCCTTGGCCCCTCTTCTTTACATGTATCCACTCAATGATATTATCTGTAGGTATGGGGTGAATTTCCTTATGTATGCAAATGACACACAGCTTGACCTTTCCACCACCTCAATTTGAGCATCACCTTTGTGTTGTCAGACCGCTTATCTATTGTCATGAATAAGCCAAAACCTCCTCCAACGGAAAATCATTCTGCTTCCACTGAAAACCCTTGGTTCTAACTCCGTGACTCTTTTTGAACCTAACAGTACATAATCTTACTGTCATGTTCGGCCTTGTGTTAAACTTAAAACTCTTGGCATCCAGTTTCAAATGGGGAATAACTTTCTCCAGCTAAACACTGGGAAGACCAGAGCCGTTCTACATACTTTCATCACATCCAGACTCCAATTCTTTCCTTTCTGGCCTCCCATCCTTCACCCTTCATAAACTTCAGCTCATACAAAAATTGCTGCTAGTATCCTACACACACCCAGTCATGTTTTCCCATCACCAACATCTCTGACCTCCCTTGGCTCCCACTCCCACAGTGCATCAATATTAAATTGAGAATTGCTGAAAATAGAGGCATGTTGTCTTGCTCTCATCAGGACAATACAGAAGAATAACCCATGTAAGGGAAAACAACAACATTTTCGACCCTGAAAAGTGCCCAGTCTACCTCAAATTACCATGGAAGGGTAATGTGACCCGAGCAACAGGTAAAGCTAGCTGTTTCACGCTGCTACTATGCAGTAACAACACGTGTGGTGTTTGCCACTAACAGGATGCTGCCATCAAGCCATAAAGATGCCCTGCCTATCACACAAATGAGTAATGTGATATATGAATTTCAATGCCAGTGTGATGCTAGGTATATAGGCCGTACGTCCCAAAGACTGGTGGATTGTATCAAACAACATGGCCCTTCCACTACTCACAATGGCAAGGTACAGGCCGTTCCCAACCAGCCCATGCTTGCAAAACTCAAAACATAGTGTCCAACATTAGATGTGATTCCGCGATTGGACAACATTTGCTAAATAATCCGCAATGTGCTAAGAATTATGCTGACAACCAATTTAAGATTGTCAGTAGCATCCACAGTGTCGCGCATTTTCACGTACTGGAAGCTACATATATTAATACACAGGACCCTGTTCTTTGTGGACAGAAAGAACATGTACACACATTGTGCCTGTTTCAGCTGAACAAAATAGGTGATAGCCATTCGCTGGTTCATTCCTCAGGGCAATGCCTTGACCAATCAGAGTCAAGTTACCTGGTTTAAATTTCAAACAAAGCTTGGCAGTTAACTGTCAGTCACCGTAAACTGGTGCATTCCCCATGGCAACGCCTCTACCAATCAGAGTTCACTTGCCAACCAACCAGCACGCTCTTCTCATGCAGTATAAGTTGTTGTTTTCCCTTATATTGGTTATTCTTGTGTAATGTCTTGATGAGTGCAAGACGAAAAGCTTCGACAACATGTCTCTATTTTCAGCAGTTCTCAAGTTCTGTACTACCAAATGACTAAATTTAAAATTATTATCCTTACATTTAAATTCTTCACTCTCCCTATCTCTGTAGCCTCCTTCAGTACTACAATCCCCTACAAACACTGTTTTAGAGTCTCCAGCCTCTTATACATTCCTCCCCCCCAAACTCCATTTTGCAGCTGTGCTTTCTGCAGCCTGTATACCACTTCCTTAAATTCCCTTACTAAAATTGTTCCCTTTCACCACCTTTTCTTTGAGACCTCTTTTTTAAAAAAAAATAAAAACACCTTTCTCATGCAGCTTATGTTCACTGTTGTTTGTTTCTCCTTATCTGACTCTGCATCTCTTTCTTTCATGCCACTGTGATAGTTTTCTATTTTAAGGGTGCTATGTTGTTGCATGTTGTAACCACACCTATAACATCCTCCAGCCCTCTGTTACGACCAGGTGAGAAAGGTGTCTAGGGGTCCCTCTCAGCTTTCACCTGGTCTTACCATAACAGGGTTTAATTTTAAACATTTTAGCTCCCCCTTGGTGAGTCCTTCTTCACTGCTTTCCAATTATAAGGTAAAGAAACCAGCGCAAACAGGTTTTCTTAGGATTAAAAAAGAAAGATTTGAAATTTATTGAACTTATGCTTAAACTCTAATTCGGTTAACGCCTACAGATACGCAACGCGCCCAAGCTAGCATGCATACGCAATACACACATGCAGACAGAGACAGAACAGAGCAGAAGAAATAAAGTGGAAAAGTTTGAGGCAATATCTGAAGAGTTTTTGTTACGGTTCTTCGAGATCACTGTAGAGTCTGTGATTGTAGGTAGTTCTTGCTTTCTGTTGGGGCCCAGTATTCTTCTTAAACTTTGTTCGCTGTAGGAGACTTTTCTCTCTTGGGGTTCAGGTGTCTTCAGTAGGTTCAGAGGCTTGTGAGAAAGAGATGGGAGCAGACAGGAGAGATCTTCTTAGCCCAGGAGCAAACAGACTTTCTGTACCATTCAGAAAAACCCAGGTTGCCAAGCAGGTTAGTCATGTGACTAACTGGTCTGACCATGTCTTGGCTGTGTGGATTGTATAATCTTAGCAGGGCTTGGAATGCTCCTCTTACACACAATACCTAGTGATCAAGGTCCACTGTGGGTTGAATGTGTCGGGGAATGGTCATTTGTCCTTCCAAGCACTGTCTGTGTACACTGACATTTACTGCATTAAAGATACTGTATAAGTTGTTGAACAGTTAGTTGAAGGTGAGTGTTAGCAAAGGAAGGAATTGAGGCTACTAAGTGACATCAGTCATGTGTTCAAAAATACACATCTCGTAATACTCTATTTAAAATGAAAATATAGTCGAGTACCTTTGTATTCAAAATGTTTTCCTTTTTTAATTGAAACACTGAATTTCAGTTGAATTTATTTGTTTTAAATTATATTGGAGTCCCTCAAGTATTATACCTATATCTGCTAGGCTACACCAGAGATGTCAATTATGGGGAGAATCTCAGTGGCTTCCAGGCACCTTTTTAAAATCATGTGGCACGTGTTATTATGATAGCAAATATATAATAGATGCTTCCATTCCCTTTTCTTAAAGGTGACAATGTTTGTACTGGAGAGTAGAACTGTTTTAACTTGTCCCACCCATTATATGCATCAAACAATTCTGGGTTAGATGCAGGGTTAAGCTCCCCCACCCCTATCCCAACAATAGTCCTTAACTAATTCCTTAGAACTGCATAACTGTGACATTAGAATTTTGCACACCAGCATTACCTGTGGTTTGTTTGATATCTCAATCATTGTTTTGAATAATTGTCTGAACAGCATGCTAATTTAGTCAAATTCTGTGTCTCTTTTTGTGCACAATAACTGAACCTATGTCAGGCCTTGGACTTGGAATTTTGGATACGCACAATCAAAAAAAAACGTGCCCTTCCCTTTTCCTGCACTGCTTGTCCTGGAGCAGAATTTTCTCCCACCTGTGTTAAATGTTGCATGGAGATCACTTACAACATTTCACATTTTTTAACAAGTGTTTAAGAACAAAACTATACTTGGTGAAACATATGAATCTCCCAGATCCATACAATCTAAATTTTCCTCTCTTTTTATTCTTAACAATAACAGATTTATATAGCATCTTTGTAGTTAAATGTCCCAAAATGCATCACATTTGGAAGTCCCAAGCAGGCATTGGAGGAAATTGAGGGTAGGTGGCCAAAGAGCTGTCCAGCAGGTAGATTTGACAAAAGTGTTTTCTGCACGGTTTGTATTTTTTATTTGTTTCATGGGATGTTGGCATTGCTGGCAAGGCCAGCAATGGTTCCCCATCCCTAATTGCCCTTGAGAAGGTGGTAGTGAGCTGTCTTCTTGAATTGCTGCAGTCTATCTGGTGCGAGTACACCCACAGTGCTGTTGGGGGGAAGTTCCAGGATTTTGATTCAGCGACATGAAGGAACGGCGATATAGTTCCAAGTTAGGATGGTGTGTGGCTTGGAGGAGAACTTGCAGATGGTGGTGTTCGCACGTGTCTGCTGCCCTTGTCCTTCCAGGTGTAAGAGGTCGCAAGTTTGGAAGGTGCTGTCAAAGGAGGCAAGCTTAGTTGCTGCAGTGCATCTTGTACATGGTACACACTGCTGCGACTGTGCATTGGTAGTGGAGGGAGTGAATGTTTAAAGTGGTGGATGGTGTGCCGATCAAGTGAGCTATTTTCTCCTGGATTGTGTCGAGCTTCCTGAGAGTTGTTGGAGTCGCACTCATCCAGCCAAGTGGAAAGTATTCCATCACGCTCCTGACTTTTACCTTATAGATGGTGGACAGCCTCTGGGGAGTCAGGAGGTGGGTTACTTGCTGCAGAATTCCCGGCCTCTCATCTGCTCTTGTAGCCACAGTATTTATATGGCTGGTCCAATTCGGTTTCTGGTCTATGGTAACCCGCAGGATGTTGATTGTGGGGGATTCAGCGATGGTAATGCCGATGACTGTCAAGCGGAGATGGTTAGATTCTCTCTTGTTGGAGATGGTCATTGCCTGGCACTTGTTTGGCGCGAATGTTACTTGCTGCTTATCAGCCCATGCCTGAATGTTGTCCAGGTGTTGCTATACATCGACGCGGACTGCTTCAGTATCTGAGGAGTTGAGAATGGTATTGAACGTTGTGCAGTCATCAGCGAACATCTCCACTTCTGACCTTATGATGGAGGGAAGGCCATTGATGAAGCAGCTGAAAATGTTTGGGACTAGGACACTACCTTGAGGAACTACTGCAGTGATGTCCTGGGACTGAGATGATTGGCCTTCAACAACCACAACCATCTTCCTTTTGTGCTAGTTATGACTCCAACCTTTGGAGAGTTTTCACCCGATACCCACTGACTTCAATTTAGCTAGGGCTCCTTGATGCCACACTCGGTCAAATACTACCTTGATATCAACAACAATCACTCTCACCTCACCTCTTTAGTTCAGCTCTGATGTCCACTTTTGGATCAGACTATAATGAGGTCATGAGCTTAATGGCCCTGGTGGAACTCAAACTGAGCATCAGCGAGCAGGATGTTGCTGTTCAAGTGGTACTTGATAGCACTGTCAACGGCACCTTCCATCACTTTGCTGATGAATTGAACCGGTATTTTGCATCAGTCTTCGCTATAGAGGATACAAGTAACATCCCAGAAATAGCTGTAATCAGGAAATGGAAGGGAGGGCGGAACTCAAGAAAACTACAATCACCAGGGAAGTGGAACTGAACAAATTGTTGGAGCTGCAGGCTGACAAATACCCAGACCCTGATGGACTTCATCCAAGGGTCTGAAAAGAAGTGGCTAGTGAGATAGTTGATGTGTTATTTTTAATTTTCCAAATTTCCCTAGATTCGGGGAAGGTTCCATTAGGGAAAGAGACAGAAAGCTGGAAACTATAGGCCAGTTAGCTTAACATCTGTCTTAGGGAAATGTTAGAAGCTATTATAGCAGGGCACTTAGAAAGATTCAAGGTAATCAGGCAGAGTCAACATGGTTTTGTGAAAGGGAAATCATGTTTAACCAATTTATTCAAATTCTTTGAAGAAGGATCATGTGCTGTGGATAAAGGGGAACCGGTGGATGTACTGTACTTAGATTTCCAGAAGGCATTTGATAAAGTGCCACATCAAAGGTGATCGAGGAAAATAAAAGCTCATGCTGTAGGAGGTAACATATTGGCATGAACAGAAGATTGGCTAGCTAACAGGAAACAGTAGGTATAAATTGGTCATTTTCTGGTTGGGAAGATGTAACGAGTGGTGTGCCACAGGGATCAGTGCTGGGGCCTCAGAGTTTTGCAATTTATATAAATGACTTGGATGAAGGGACTGAAGGTATGGTTGCTAAATTTGCTGATAACGCAATGATAGACAGGAAAGTAAATTGTGAAGAGGACATAAGGAGGCCACAAAGGGATATAGATAGGTTAATTGAATGGGCAAAGATCTGGCAAATGGAGTATAATGTGGGAAAATGTGAAATTGTCCATTTTGGCAGGAAGAATAAAAAAGAAGCATATTATCTAAGTGGTGAGAGATTACAGAGCTCTGAGATGCAGAGGGATTTGGGTGTCCTAGTGCATGAATAGCAAAAGGTTAGTCTGCAGGTTCCGCAAGTAATTAGGAAAGCTAATAGAATATTATCATTTAATGCGAGGGGAATTGAACACAGTTGTATGGAGGTATAGAATTCAAAAGCACGGATGTAATGCTGGAACTGTATAAAACGCTGGTTAGGCCACAGTTGGAGGACTGCGTACCGTTCTGGTCACCACATTACAGAAAGGACATAATTGCTTTGGAGAGAGTGCAGAGCAGATTTACAAGAATGTTGCCAGGGTTTGAAAGTTGCAGCTATGAAGAAAGATTGGATAGGCTAGGGTTGTTTTCCTTAGAACGGAGGAGGCTGAGGGGTAACTTAATTGAGGTGTACAAAATTGAGGGGCCTAGATAGAGTAGACAGGAAGGACCTGTTTTCCCATAGTGGAGAGATCAATTATCAGGGGGCACAGATTTAAGGTGATGGGTAGAAGGATTAGTAGGGACATGAGGAGAAACATTTTTACCCAGAGGGTGGTGGGTGTCTGGAATTCACTGCCAGGAACAATGGTGGAAGCAGAATCCCTCAATTCTTTTAAAAGGTACTTGGACATGCACCTGAAGTGCTGTAAGCTGCAAGGCTATGGACCAGGTACCAGAAGGTGAGATTAGATTGGGTGGCTAGTTTTTATTTTTTTTCCTTCTCGGCTGGCACGGACACGGCGGGCTGAATGGCCTCCTTCTGTGCTGTAATTTTTCTATGGTTCTGTGGTTATGCTTCAGCCACACAGGGCATTGGTGAGACCACATCTGGAGTACCCGTGTACAGTATTGGTCTCCTTATTTAAGGAAGGATGTAAATGTGTTGGAAGCAGTTCAGAGAAGGTTTACTAGACTAATAGCTGGAATGGGCGGGTTGTCTTATGCGGAAAGGTTGGGCTTGTATCTGCTGGAGTTTAGGAGAGTAAAAGGTGACTTGATAGAAACATATAAGATCTTGAGTGGATGTGGAAAGGATGTTTCCCCTTGTAGGAGAATCTAGATCTATTTGAAAATAAGGGGTCGCCCATTTAAGACAGAAATTAGGGGAAATGTTTTCTCTGAGGGTTGTGAGTCTTTGGAACTCTCTTCCTCAAAAGGTAGTAGAAGCAGAGTCTTTAAATATTTTTAAGGCAGACGTAGATAGATTCTTGCTAAGCAAGGGAGTGAATGGTTATTGGGGTAGGCGGGAATGTGGAGTAGAGGTTGCAATCAGATGAGCCATGATCTTATTTAATGGTGGAGCAGGCTCGAGGGGCCGTGTGACCTACTCCTACTCCTAATTCATATGATCGAGAGTAGACTGATGGGGCGGTAATAGGCTGGATTAGATTTGGCCTGCATTTTGTGGACAGGACGTACCTGAGCAATTTTCTACATTGTCAGGTAGATGCCAGTGTTGTAGTTGTACTGCAACAGCTTGGCTTGGGCTGTGGCTAGTTCTGCAGCACAAGTCTTCAGTACTACAGCCGGGATGTTGTCAGGACCAATAGCCTTTGCAGTATCCAGTGCCTTCATCTGTTTCTTGATATTACGTGGAGTGAATTGAATTGACTGAAGACTGGCATCTGTGATATTGGGGACCTCAGGAGGAGGCCGAGATAGTTCATCCACTCAGCACTTCTGGATGAAGAGGTTCGTAAATGCTTCAGGGTTTTCTTTTGCACTGATTTGTTGAACTCCCCCATCATTGAGAATGGGGATATTTGTGGAGCCACCTCCTCCTGTTAGTTGTTTATTTGTCTGTCACCATACACGATTGGATGTGATAGGACTGCAGAGCTTTGATCTGATCCATTGGTTGTGGGATCGCTTAGCTCTGTTTATTGCATGCTGCTTCTGCTGTTTGGCATGCAAGTAGTCTTGTGTTGTAGCTTCACCAGGTTGACATGTCATTTTTAGGTATGCCTGGTGCTGCTCCTGCACTCCTCATTGAAGAAGGGTTGATCTCTTGGCTTGATGGTAATGATAGAGTGAGGGATATGCCGGGCCATGAGGTTACAGATTGTGATTGAATACAATTCTGATGCTGCTGATGGCCCACAGTGCTTTGTGCATGCCCAATTTTAAGCTTCCAGATATGTTCTGAATCTGTCCCATTTAGCATGGTGGTAGTGCCACACAGCACAATGGACGGTATCCTCATTGTGAAGACGGGATTTTGTTTTCACAAGGATTGTGCAGTGGTCACTCCTACCAATCCTATCATGGATAGATGTATCTGTGACAGTTAGATTGGTGGGGACAAGATCTAGTAGGTTTTTCTCTCCTGTTGGTTCCCTCAACACCTGCCGCAGGCCCAGTCTGGCAATTATGTCCTTTAGGATCCGGCCAGCTCGGTCAGTCGTGATGTTACTGAGCCACTCTTGGTGATGAACATTGAAGTCCCCACCGAGAATACATTGTGCGCCCTTTCCACCCTCCGTGCTTCTTCCAAGTGTTTTTCAACCTTGAGGAGGAGTACTGATTTATCAGCTGAGGGAGGGTGGTAAGTGGTAGTCAGCAGGAGGTTTCTTTGCCTATCTTTGACCTGATGCCATGAGACTTCATGGGATCCGGAGTCAACGTTGAGGACTCCCAGGGTAACTCACTCCCGCTTGTATACTACTGTGCTACCACCTTTGGTGAGTCTGTCCTGCCAGTTGGACATGACATACCCAGGAATAGTGATATTGGTGTCTGGGACACTGGATGTAAGGTATGTTTCTTTGAGTATGACTGTAAGGCTGTTGCTTGACTAGTCTGTGGAACAGCTCTCCCAATTTTGGACAAGCCCCCAGGTGTTAGTAAGGAGGACTTTGTATAGTCACAGGGCTGGTTTGCCGTTACCGATTCTGGTGCCTAGGTCGATGCCGGGTATTCCATACAGTTTTATTTCTTTTCAACTTTTGTACAGTGGCTTTTGTACAACTGAATGGCTTGCTAGGTTATTTCAGCGGGCAGTTAAGAGTCAACCACATTGCTGTGGGTCTGGAATCATATTTACAGATCAATCTTGCATAGTGAGAGTCAGGCACTGAGTGAGGTTCAGCCTGTTGATACCATGGCACTGTATGGAGGCAGATGGAGAGCAAAGACCTTGTAGTCAGATCTACAAAAGCAAAACATTGCAAATGCTGGAAATCTGAAATGAAAACAGAAATCGCTGGAAATACTCAGCGGGCCTGCATCTGTGAAGACAAAAATAGAATTAACATTGAGGTAGATGACCTTTTGTCAGGACTTTGATGAAAGGTCATTGACTTGACACATTAATTCAGCTGCCAGATCTGCTGAGCATTTCCAGCATTTTTTTTATTGCAGTCAGGTCTTACTCTCCAATTAAATGTTATCAATCAATCAGGGACATCCAATGCAGCATGATTATGGTTCAACACCACATTTCATCCTCAACAAAATAGTCTTGTGTGTCTTGCCTCTTTGATAGATGTCAAATGGCTTCATGGGTTCATCTGCTTCAGTTTGGTAGCAATCAAACAAGTATCCCTCCAGTCTGCCACTTTAGGCATACACTGACAAAACAAAAATAGGGAATTTCTAATAACAGTCTTCCGAGTATGGGCACTTTCCCCTGACTTCAGAGACAGTAAAGTCGTGCATGCATAGTAGTATAAGTATGGCATTTGCAATTTGGGAGAAACTATGCATTATGATCTCCGCAGAGATCACAAACAAAACAAAAATCTATTGACCGACCCCAATTTAGGAAAAAAAACAAATGGACAAGGTTTCACTTTTATAAATTTGACTTTAACACTCAAACCAAAACCAGCATAAATTAAACATGAACCAGCAGTTAAATTATGCTTGATTTATATAGCTTTAAAAAATTGCACATCAATTATTGGATGCAACAAAGATAGATCTCCTGACTACTGGGCCGTCCTCTCAGCAAAGATAGCACCAGTTACGGCCACAGAATGCTTCAGATCTCTGAACTTTTCAGGTCGATCTCTAGATCCCGTCTTCCATGATGCAGACACAGATGTGATGCTACCTCGTCGACAGTGTGCGTTGCAGCCTTCCCTTCAATCTTTCGGTCTTGTCACCTCTCGAATGTCCTCGGTCCTGCTCACAACAGTCTTTATGGGATGGTTCCACTGGTAACTCTTTAAGGCACCAAAAACAGCTGTAGCAACTCATATTTGCCAAGGGCTAGCTCCCAGAAAACATGTCCAATCATAGCAGCTTGTCTTTTAAAAACAACATCTTGCTACTTGCTTCAACACTATGGTCTATAATTTTATAAACTGAAACCTGAGTTCCAGTCACATGTCTCTGCTCACACCTCTGATCATATCACTGTTTGTTTTTCCTGGTTCCATCCAGTTCTGATTTCCCAAGAACTCTGAAGCTTTTAGTAAAGGACTGCCTCAGAAAGGCAAGCTTTGAAACCAGGCAGTGCACCTAACGGTAAATTCAACAAATCAGCTGTTCAGATAGCAATCTGCACACGTGGACTCCATCACAGCAGGTATCTCCACAGTTCTCCTGTTCTAACCAAATCTACCCACAGTGGAAATTTGAGTCAGCAGAAACCAGCATAAATTGAGTTGCTTTTATTGGAAGCAGTTAAATCATTTTAGAGAGGTATAAATTCCTGTAGTCTAAATCCACTTTGACTTGAGGTAAGAAAAGGGAGAGCAGAGGACTTCAGAGCCTCACCCTTATCAAATGTTAAACTTTTTCAGATTTTATCCCGGTCACGTTCATGCTGCCTGGCGATTACAATTTGTTTGTTGAGGAATTCCGGAAGAATCCAACTAGCACATGGATAATGAAACCATGTGGAAAAGCTCAAGGCAAGGGAATTTTCCTCATCAATAAACTCTCCCAGATCAAGAAGTGGTCACGTGATAGCAGAACTACTACGTAAGAATGACTTTGTTTTTAATGTTCTGCTGGTATTAATGGTAACAGAAGGAACTGATCAGCACCCATAAAAGGAGCAGATAGTGGACTGGTTAACACCCTCACAATGCTCAAAGATTTAATCATTTCAAATCTTGCAGAAAGTTCTAGTCAGAAATGTGGAGAGCCAAAAAATCTTCAGTTAATTTCAAATCTTTCATACTCCATTAATTTATTTTCTATCCCTATAAGTAGAATGCCACCTCCTGAGCCACCCTTATCCACTCCTCCAGAGAGATGGACACACAATCTGTTCTCAGGCCTCTGCCAGTGGCGGCCTATAACCAGTCAGTAGAAGATCCATGAAAGTGACTTGGGATGTGTTGGTCTCTAGTTGTTTGTTTACATTTTTGTATCTTCCTGCATGGAAGCTGTTGTAGCTCGATTCATTTCCTTTCTGTTGCCACTTTGCTGACATCTGCACCTTGCCATGTGGGTAATCTTGGATATAAAAACCATATCCTACTGTATTTCTTTTTATTTCTTGAACTAGTAAAATACTAGGCTTCAAAGGGTTACTAGGCTCATGCACATAGAACTGAAAGGGAATCAATGAAAATTTAAACCTATTTGCCATAGATTGGAATCCTTGAGATTTCACTGCCTTCTGCAGGGTACCTGTTGTAATACTGTTTCAAAATACCTGCAGCCAGCATATTATAGCAGTTGCTAAGAGGATTGCCCTTTTCTAACTTTTTCAATGTACGGACCAGTAGGTGAATTGGAGATTGATCAAACAAAAAGGATTTCCCAGTGGCGAAGTTAATCTCCACACTTACCTGTTACTTGCTGCACAGAGCAGGCTTTACTTGGTTGCTGCTGGTCTCCCATCTGGCCTAAAGAAATAAAATGTAGATGTGGATCAGATGGCTGCCAGGGAATGACAGTAGTCCTGTTAAAAAATAAATACAATGTTCTAAAGCACTAGAGTAAAGCTAGAATAGTTTGTGACATAAAACAAACTCCCAAGATGCAAGCCACTTTGTATAATGTATATTCATTTGAATTAAATTTTAAATCTTGATTCAGAAGTTTTTCTCATTGGCACAAATTTTTGTTGAGCTTGAAATGGGTACAACAACATTCTAAGTTTAAAATTTCAAACGTGGGTTTCATTTTAATTAAATCAATACAGTTTGTGGGTCTGGCATATACTTTAATATTTTAAGATTTGTATGTTAAATTCTAAAATTTGAGTTTTAATTATAATTTTTTTGTATTTACTGTATTGGTTTTTTGTATCCTAATGCACCATTCATAATCGGGAATGGCTTACACCAAAGACTTTCTTTTCTGGAGGTGATTCTTTAAATGCCATTATTTTGCTTGCTTTCTGTCCCGTGGATGGCTCCATGCCATACCTCATCCCTAGCCAAGAGGCTGATGGAATGGCCATCTTCCGGCTGCCTGCTATGAAATCAATGGCCAGGAGATAGTTAGGATGATTTTTCTGCCTGTGGAGAAGTGCTTCGACCCCTACTAGTTCATCACCATGCCAGACAGTGCAGGTGAGATTGGTAACATTCTGTGTGGAGGATCATAGATGCACAGTCTCATATTGCAGCATTGTGGCACTTTTATATTTAAATGGAGAGAAATTCACATGCATAGCCATTCAAACAAGACTGAGGTCATGAAATAAAAAATAATTGTTAAATTTAAGTTAATATGAAAGTAACAGTCTCTAAACTGATCCCAGCTTGGAACTGGTTTTATTATGTGGCAATGTATGCATTAGCACATAATCTTAAATATTATAATAGGAGCTGCATATGTTCTTTTTCCTTTTCAGAAGAGTCTTTCAATACGAATGTCTTTTTATAAACTGCCAAAGGATTAGCTGCAGGCAGTTTCGATTTGATACTGATTTACTGCTTAATATGAGAAATAGGAATGGGAAATGGGACAAGTCTCTGCTGTAACTGAGTCAGTTTGCTGCATTATCTCTCTCGAGGTATTTTTATAGTTTGTGTATTGCGGATCTGTGGAATCTGCCTCAAAACTAAGAGATAAGGTAAGGAAATAGACTAAACAGAGGTTGCAAGTGCAGATTTTTGCTTTGACATGCTTGTTACTCCTTAACGTAGTTTTAGAATTGTGAACAGAAAAGATGCAAGCCGATTAACCTTCATTCATTTGCAGGTTTATATCTCCTGCTGGAAAGGAGGCATATGTCATTTCATTATACATAGATAACCCACTGCTGATCGGTGGAAAGAAGTTCGATTTACGCTTGTATGTGTTGGTGACCTCCTATCGACCATTAAAATGTTATATGTAAGTGTGAAAATATTCAATTTTATTATAATAAAAGCAAAATGCTGCACATGCTGGAAATCTGAAATTTAAAAAAATGCTGGAAATACTCAGCAAGTCTGGCAGCATCTGTGGAGAGAAGCAGAGTTAACTTTTCAGGTCAGTGACCTTTCATCAGAACTGGCAAAAATTAGAAATGTAATAGGTTTTAAGCAAATAAAGTGGGGGTGGGGCAAAAGATAACAAAAGGGAAGGTGTTGATAGGACAGAGGGTCACAGAGAATAACTGACCGGAAGGTCATGGAACAGAGGCAAAGGGTGTGTTAATGGTGTGGTGAAAAACAAAGCGTTAGTGCAGAGAGGGTGTTAAATGACGGGATAATGAACAGCCCTGGCCAAAAGAATAAATATGAAAAAAAAAATAGTGGGCAGGCACATGGCTGAAAAAAATGATGAAACAAACTAAAATAAAATTAAAATAAAAATAAAAAATAAAAACAGGTGGGCCAGTCATACTCTGAAATTATTGAACTCAATGTTCAGCCCGGTAGGCTGTGGTGTGCCTAATTGGTAAATGCGATGCTGTTCCTCAAGATGGCGTTGATGTTCACTAGAACACTGCAGCAAGCCCAGGACAGAGATGTGGGCATGAGAGCAGGGGGGAGTGTTGAAATGGCAAGCGACAGGAAGCTCGGGGTCATGTTTTCGGACTGAGCGAAGGTGTTCCGTAAAGCGGTCACCCAATCTGCGTTTGGTCTCCCCAAGGTAGAGGTGACCGCATTGTGAGCAGCGAATACAGTATATTAAATTGAAAGAAGTACAAGTAAATCGCTGCTTTGCCTGCAAGGAGTGTTTGGGGCCTTGGATAGTGAGGACGGAGGAGGTAAAGGGACAGGTATTACACCTCCTGCAGTTGCATCGGAAGGTAACAATCGGAAGGGAATGAGGTGTCATGGGTAATGGAGGAGTGGACCAGGGTGTCACAGAGGGAACGATCCCTTTGGAATGCTGACAGGGGAGGGGAGAGGAGAATGCTTTTGGTAGTGGCATCACGCTGGATGTGGCGGAAATGGTGGAGGATGGTCCTTTGGATGTGGAGGCTGGTGCGGTGGAAAGTGAGGAGAAAGGGAACCCTGTCGCGGTTCTGGGAGGGAAGGGAAGGGGTGAGAGCAGAGGTGCAGGAAATGGGCCGGACACGGTTGAGGGCCCTGTCAACTGCAGTTGGGGGTTGGGGAAATCCTCGGTTGTGGAAAAAAGAAGACATATCAGAAGTGCTGTTGTGGAAAGTTACATCATCAGAGCAGACGCGTCAGAGACAGAGAAACTGGGAGAATGGATGGAGTCCTTACAGGAGGCAGGGTGTGAAGAAGTGTAGTCGAGGTAGCTGTGGGAGTCGGTGGGCTTATAATGAATATTAGTAGACCGCCTATCCCCAGAGATGGAGACAGAGAAGTCGAGGAAGAGAAGGGTAGTGTCAGAGATGATCCTTTGGATGTGGAGGCTGGTGCGGTGGAAAGTGAGGAGAAAGGGAACCCTGTCGCGGTTCTGGGAGGGAAGGGAAGGTGAGGGAAGGGTGGAAATTGGAAGCAAAGTTGATAAAGTTTTCCAGTTCAGGGAAGGAGCAGGAAACGGCACCGATACAGTCATCAAAAGAGCTGGGGGAGGGGCCCTGAGTAGGACTGGAACAAGGAATGTGCGACATTTCCCACAAAAAGACAGGCATAACTCAGACCCTTTGCGGGTACCCTTAGCAATACCTTTTACTTGAAGGAAGTGAGTGAAGTTGAAGGAGAAGTTGTTCAATGTGAGAACAAGTTCGGCCAGGCGGAGGATGGTGGCAGTGGATGGGGACTGGTTGGGCCTCTTTTCAAGGAAGAAATGGAGAGCCCTCAAACCGTCCTGGTGGGAATGGAGGTGTAGAGAGATTGGATGTCCATAGTGAAGAGGAGGCGGTTAGGGCCAGGAAACTGGAAATTGTGAAAATGACGTAGGGCGTCAGGAGAGTCATGGATGTAGGTGAGAAGAGACTGGACCAGGGGAGAAAAGATACAGTCAGGATAGGAAGAAGTACGTTCAGTGGGGCAGGAACAGGCTGAAACGATGGGTCTGACAGGACAGTCCTGTTTGTGGATTTTAGGAAGGAGGTAGAAATGGGCTGTCCGGGGTTGCGGGACTATGAGGCTGGAAGCTGTAGAGGGAAGATCTCTGGAGAAGATGAGGTCAGTGACAGTCCTGTGGACAGCAACTTGATGTTCAGTGGTGGGGTCATGGTCCAGGAAGAAGTATCTGAGAGTTGGCGCTCAGCCAATTTTATTACTTCTGTGCCTTTGTGTTTAATCACAGTTGTAGAGATCTTAAATATAAGACTCTTCCTTTGAGCATCTACCATAATCAAGCAAATATTTATTTGACTTTTACACTTGCTAATCTTTTCCTCAAAAAAAACTTCTGAGAAAACTACAAATTTGAATAGAGCAAACAAAATAATCATTTCAGAATTTTAGAAGTTGTGGTTTAGTGGAGGCTATCCAGGGAAATCAGTGCATTGATGGAGATGAATAAAAAAGCTTCTTTCTGTATTTTTGGTGCAATTAGTTTACTCCAACTTACTCAAATCCCATGGTATTCTCCATCTGAAGGGTTTGTCCGATAATATAATATTGGCCTGTGCCAGGTCAAGTGATTTATCATCATGCATTTGGTTTCCTACTTGCTGTATAAAATTGCAGTACTTGGGCAACATGTAGCATTACAAAAAATTATTTTGGGATAACACATTGAGAAAAATTGCTTACCCTATCTCTTAACTTTGCAGTGTGATACAAAAATAGCAGCAGCAGCAGCATATTGTAGATTTTATGAATTTAGACTCCTGATGCAGAGCTCCACCTTCTAGGATCTTATATTAGGGACTTAAGACATGTGGATAACTTCACAATGGAGGATTTTCCATGTTTGTACAGATTTATCTTTTTCTCTGTTATTTATGGCTTTCTGAAAAACAATTTTAAAAGTAATTAAAAATCAACCATGGCTCAAGCAATTATAAAAGTCATCATCACCTGGTAGATCATGGGCTGGATTTTCAAAGCAGGGTCGGGAACCCGATACCCTGATGAAATCTGAGTTCTGACCCTGCACTTCAGCTGCATCGCTCAAGTGATGTAATCTTTGAATGTTAATGCCCTAATTGGGCAGGGGGTGAACTCAGTGCCCAATTAGAGACACTGAATGCCTCTAGGAGGTGGGAGCTGCCTGCCTGGCGCCAGTGGCAAAGGCAGGCGGCAGCCATGTTGGGTCTGCGGCTGCCTTTCCAAGGAGAGCAGGCAGCTCATGAAAGGGCAGGATGATAAAGATGGTGGAAAGTGGCCATGGATGCCAAATGGAGATAAAGCGCTCGACCCGGCGCTAGTTGGCCCCCTCAAATTTAATGCCTCTCTGAACCCCAGCCCCTTAACAAGCTCCTAAAGGAGCTTATTAGGCCATTAATTGGCAGCATGTGTGTTCCCCCTTCCCTTCCCCCATGCTAGCACTTTGGAAATTCAAAACTGTCCCGGAGGCATCGGAATCCTGAGATGACCTCCAGGGCCACAATTTTCAAATAGCGCCCGCACAGGGTCCCAACCCCATGGCTCTTTGAAAGTCCGGCCCCTATGATTAAATACATTGTTTAAATGGACAGAATTCAGACTGAATTGCAGAGCTTTACACAGTTTGCTGTGATGGGAATAAACAGGTCATTCTCGTGTTGGCAGGCTATTATTAGTGGATCAGTGCTTGGGGCCCCAGCTGTTCACAATATACATCAATAATTTGGATGTGGGGACCAAATGTAGTATTTCCAAGTTTGCGTATGACACAAAACTCAAAACTAGGTGGGAATGTGTGTTGTGAGGAAGATGCAAAGCGGCTTCAAGGAGATTTTGACAGACTTAGTGAGTCAGCAAGAACGTGACAGATGGAATATAATGTGGAAAAATGTGAGGTTATCAACTTTGGTAGGAGGAACAGATGTGCAGAGCTTTTCTTAAATGGTAAGAAATTAGAAAGTGTAGATGTACAAAGGGACCTGCGTGTCCTTGTCAATAAGTCACTGAAAACTAACATGCAGGTGCAGCAAGCAATTAAGAAGGCTAATGGTATGTTGGCCTTTATCGCAAGAGGATTTGAGTACAGGAGTGGTGAAGTCTTGCTTCAATTGTATAGAAGCTTGGTTAGACCGCACCTGGAGTACTGTTTGCTGTTTTGGTCCCCTTACCTTAGGAAGGATATTATTGCCATAGAGGGAGTGCAACGAAGGTTCACCAGATTTGTTCCCAGGATGGTGGGACTGTCCTATGAAGAGCGATGGGGGAAACTGGGCCTGTATTCTGAGTTTCAAAGAATAAATACTTAAAGGGATAGACAGGGTAGGTGCAGGTAAGATGTTTCCCCTGATTGGGGAGTCTAGAACCAGGGGACACAATTTCAAAGTAAGGGGGACGCCATGTATGACAGAGATGAGGAGAAATTTCTTTACTCGGAGGGTTGTGAATCTTTGGAATTCTGTACACCAGAGGGCTGTGGAAGCTCATTCATTAAGTATGTTTAGAGCAGAGATTGACAGATTTCTAAATACAAATGACATAGGGGATATGAGGATAGTGTGGGGAAAAGGCATTGAAGTGGAAGATCAGCCATGATCGTATTGAATGGCAGAACAGGCTCGATAGGCTGAATGGCTTACTCCTGTTCCTATGAAGTAAGGAGTGCTGATTGGTTTGAACAATTGATTGTTTGTTGATTGATTCATAAATCTGTCAAGACTAGAACATTAATCCAAGGGTCTGTGATCTGTAAAATTTCATTGAGAGTAGATTACTCCTTTCCTTTTATTCAGTGACATTACTACTACGCTGCCATCTTCCCTGCCAGGCGTTGTGTGAAAGTAACTTGCCCAATTGTCTAATGCAGAAAATAGACTGTGTTCAGAGATTGCAGAGCTTACTATAATAATATGTTGATTTTACTAATAAATTTGACAAAGTAAGATTATTACTGCATGCTACTGAAATCTGACAATGGAAATTTAGTTGACGAAGCATTCTCTTGCAGGATAAATACAATATCACATTGTTTATTTCCTCTGTAGGTATCGGCTGGGATTTTGTCGTTTTTGTACAATGAAGTACACTCCAAGCACCAGTGAATTAGATAACATGTTTGTACACCTCACAAATGTGTCTGTGCAGAAACATGGGGTAAGTAGTTTAGGGCCTGCATGCTGAGTGATGAATTGGCCAATAGGAGAGCAGGAGTAGGTCGTACTGTCTTTTGAGCCTGCTCCACAATTCAATAAGATCATGGCTGATCTTCTGCCTCAACTCCACCGACCTGCACTATCCTGATGGTCTCCAAAAAATCTACTTATCTCGGTCTTGAATATATTCAAGAACTGAGCATCCACAACTTTCTGGGGTAGAAAATTCCATTCTTCCTCACATTCCCCCTGCATCACTTTCCCAAAACCTTAAATCAGTGTCCCCTAGTCTTTGTACCATCAGTTAATGGGAATAGTTTTTCCTTGGCTAACCTATCTAAGCCTGTCCTAATCTTGTACACCTCTCAATTCTCCCCTCAATCTCCTTTGCTCCAGGGAGAACAACCCCTGTTTCTCCGACCTAATCTTGTAACTAAAATGGTCCATCCCTGGAACCATTCTGGTAAATCTCTCCTGTACTTTCTCCAGGATCCTCACATCCTTCCTAAAGTGTGGTGACTGGAACAGGATGCAATACGCTAGTTGGGGCCTAACCGGAGCTTTATAAAGGTTCAGCATAACCTCCCTGCTTTTGTACTGTATGCCTCTGTTTATGAAGCCCAAGATCCTACATACTGTGCTAACCACTCGCTCAAGAGGTCCTGTCACCTTCAAAGATGCACCCCCTTTAGAACTGTGCCATCAAGTGATTTTGCCTCACTCTATCCTTTCTGCCTAAATGCAACATCTCACACTTGTCTGTATTAAGTTCCATCTGCGACTTGTCTACCTATTCTGCTAGCCTATCTGTGTTCTGTTGCAGGCGCTTTGTATCATTGTCACTGTTTGTCACTCCTCCAACTTCGGTTTAATAGGCAAATTTTGAAATTCTAAGATCCATGTTTTATATTTTTTTAAAGAGCAGTGGCCCTAGTACTGAAATAAAAGCAAAATACTGCGGATGCTGGAAATCTGAAATAAAAACAAGAAATGCTGGAAATACTCAGCAGGTCTGGCAGCATCTGTGGAGAGAGAAGCAGAGTTAACATTTCAGGTCAGTGACCCTTCTTCAGAACTGAAGAAACCAGTTCTGAAGAAGGGTCACTGACCTGAAACATTAACTCTACTTCTCTCTCCACAGATGCTGCCAGACCAGCTGAGTATTTCCAGAATTTCTTGTTTTCATTATAGCCTTAGTACTGAACTTGGGGAACACCACTGTCTACTATCCTCCAGTCTGAAAAATGACCATTTACTATGACTTGCTGTTTTCTGTCCTTAAGCCAATTTTTTATCCAATTGGACACTGACCCTCCTGTTCCATGAGCCTCAATTTTGTTAACCAGCCTTTTATGTGGTACTTTATCAAACATTTTCTTAAAATCCATACATACAGCATCTATCGCATTCCCTTCATCAACCTGCTTTGTTACTTCATCAGAAAATTCAATTAGATTAATCAAGCATGATCTGCCTTTTACAAATCCACGCTGGCCATCCTTAATTAACTCAAACCTCTCCCAGTGCTTGTTTATTTTTTCCATGACTATTGTTTCTAAAACCCTACCCACCACTGATGTTAAACTGGCCAACCTGTAGTTGCTAGGACTGTCGTTATACCCTTGAATGAGTGTCACGTTTGCCACTCTCCAATCCTGTGGCACCTCCCCATATCTAGGGAAGATTGGTAGATTATGGCAAGCCCTTCCGCTATCTCCACCTCAACTTCCTTTAGCAACCCTAAGCATAGCCAGCCTTTCTAGTACCTCTTCCCCCTCAATTTTTACCCCATTCATTGGCTCTACTCTCTCCACCTCAACTGATATTTTGTCAGATTCCTCTTAGAAACACGGATAAGAAGTACGGATTAAGTATTCTAGCCTTGTCCTGCGCTTCTAAGCATATATTACCTTCTTTGAACCTAATAGACCCCACTGCACCTCTTACCACTCACTTACTTCTTACATGCCAGTTGTACATTTTTGGGTTCCCTTTTTTGGTGACTGCCATTCTATTCTCATATTCTCTCTTCGCCAGTTTTATTTTCCTCTTCATCTCCCCTCTCAACTTATTGTATTTGGCCTGGTTCTCACTTGAAGAATTCACCTGAAATGCATCCTACACCTTTTTTTTGTTTCATCATAATCTCTATCTCCCTTGTCATCAATGGAGCCCTGTTTTTGGTTCCCTTACCTTTTCTACTTTGTTAGAATGTATCTAGCCTGTACCTGAAGCATCTCTTCCTTAAAGATAACCCGTTGTTGCATTACAGATTTTCCTGTCAGTCTTTGGTTCCATTTTGTCCTGGCTAGATCCCTTCACATCACATTGAATTTAGCCTCTTCCAATCTAGTCGTTCTACCTTATATTCTGCAGTATGAATCTAAACCTTATGATATGATGATCGTTTTTATCCAAGTGCTCCCCCACTTGGCCCACCTCATTTCCCAGCACCAGATCCAGCAATGCCTCCTATCTAGTTGGACTGAGAACATACTGAGCAAGGAAGTTCTCCAGAACACATTTCAGAAATCATCCCCCTCCTTTCCCTTTACTCTAACATTATCCAAATCGATATTTGGGTAATTAAAGTCCCCTAATATCACCACTCTATAGTTCTTGCAGATCTCTGTGATAATGCCCCACAGATTGGCTCCTCTATCACTCTCTCACTATTTGGAGGCCTATAGAATACCCCTATTAGCTGATTATACCCTTTTTGATTTGCAACTCTAACCAAATGGATTCTGTCCTTGCCCCTCAAGGACATCCCTGTTTCTTCCCTAATCAGAACTGTCTCCCAACCTCCCTTCTTTCCTTCTCTATATTTTCTGAACACTTTATATTGTATATAAAGTGCCTAGTCCTCACCATTTTTGGTGACCAATCTTCAATCTGTGCTAATATATGACCCCTCAATTCTACGAGCCCTACTTTTGTGCAATATCCTGAGAATCCAAACACACAACATCCACTACTTCCCCCTTATCCACCTTGCTAGTTACCACCTCAAAGAACTCTTAACAGATTTGTCAAACATTAATTCCCTTTCATAATCTGCGTTGACTCTGCCCAATCATATTATGATTTTCTACATACCTTATCACATCCTTAATAATAGATTCTAGCATTTTCCCTACCACTGAAGTTAGGCTAACCTATAATTTCCTTGTTTTCTCTCTCTCCCTCCTTTCATGTATAGCGGGGTTACCTATTCTACCTTCCAATCCATGGGGACCATTCTTGAATCCAGAGAATTCTGGAAGAACAAATCCAATGCATCCACTGGGCTGAATTTTATGATCCTGCCGCCCCTCACGGTGGTGGGTGCGCAAAATGACAGCGGTCCCATTTGCGACATGAGCGGCTGCGTGGTGGACAGCCATTTTGCATAATGGCAGTGGCTGTTCCGCCCCCTCCTCCAATCATGTGACGGGGTGGCAATGGAGGCACTGTTCACGGTTTCACCTGATGTTCCCCCTCATTCACACAAGAGCCCCTGCAGAGTTCCCCTGTTCATACATAAGCCCCTTGCAGAGATCCCCCCCATTCACATATAAGCCCCTTGCAGAGATCCCTCTCATTCACAATAAGCCCCTTGAAGAGTGCCCACTATTTACACATAGCGCCTTGGACAATCGGCATAGCGGCAATGGTCACTGTAAACCTCACTTCCCCTATGCCACTCTGGTTAGGTTACCTTCCCTTTCACGGCACCGAGGATTCTTACTCAGTGGCGCCAGCTTTTCAAAGTCTCAAAACTGAAGGCATGTGAGTGTCACACATCAGCCACAAAATTGAGAAACCTTTGGTGGATTGCAGTGAATTAGATTTAAATTTATTTAAAACAGCATTTCACACATTTAAATGACCATGCCATCGCTTCGCGACGTCAGTACTTCCCTGCCTCTGACAAAATTGACACAATGCAGTATGGTGCAGGTTTTATGGTGGAAAGCTCTGCAGAGATTCTCCACCTTCCCACGCCACTGAACCTTCCTCCGACAAGAGAACAAAATTCAGCCCACTATTTCTGTAGCCACCTCTTTTAAAACCCTAGGATGTACGCCATCAGGTCCAGGGGATTTGTTGCCTTTTAGTCACATTACATTCTCCAGTACTATTCCTTTACTAATACTAATTACCTTAAGTTCTTCACTCTCTCATTAGAACCTTGGTTCCACAATATTTCTGGAATGTTTTTTGCGTCATCTACCATGAAGACAGATGCAAAATATTTGTTTAACATCTCTGTCATTTCCTTATTCCCCATTACCGTTTGTCCTGTCTCAGCCTCTAAGGGATGCACATTTACTTTCACTATACTCTTCCTTTTTATATACTTGCAGAAGCTCTTACAATGTGTTTTTATATTTCTGGCTAGTTTACTGTCATTCTATTTTCTCTTTCTTTATCAACCTCTTGGTCCTCTTTTGCTGAATTCTAAAATCCTCCAAACTATCAGGCTCACTATTTTTGGAAACATTATGAGCCTCTTCTGTAATCTAAGACTATCTTTAACTTCTCTTGTTAGCCATGGTTGATCCACTTTTCCCCTGGGATTTTTATTTCTTAAGGGAATATGTATTAGTTGTGTATTATGAATTCATTCTTTAAATGCTTGCTGTTGTGTATCTAGTGTCATATCTTTCCATTTAGTTTCCCAATCTACCTTAGCCAACTCTTCCCTCATACCTACGTAGACTGCTTTATTCAGATTTAAGATCCCAGTTTCGGATTTAACTAAATCACTCGCAAACTCATAATAGTCATCATGTTATGATCATTCTTTCCCCAGAGACTCCTTTATTACAAGGTTATTAAATAACTCTGTCTCATTGCACAGTACTAAATCTAAAATAGCATGTTGCCTAAAATAAAAGCAAAATACTGCAGATGCTGGAAATCTGAAATAAAAACAGAAAGTGCTGGAAATATTCAGCAGGTCTGGCAGCATCTGTGGAGAGAGAAGCTCTGTGGAGAGAGAAGCAGAGTTAACGTTTCAGGTTTGTGACCTTTCATCAGAAAGATCACGGATCCCCTGCCCCACCCTCATCCCACCTGATTATATGCTGTTCCCTCCTCCAAACCCGCCGTGGGGAGAGCATAAAATTTCCTCCCATGTCTCTGTAATGGTTATTGGATTAAACTCATTTATTTCTATCTGTGCTATTAATTCATCTATTTTGTTGCAAATGCTTCATGCCTTCAGATATGATGCCTTTAGCTTCTGTTCTTTTTCCTGATGTCACTTTAGTCACTAATGTCCTATTACCTTTGTTAAGCTCTCTGTTCCTTCCTGACCCACTCTGTGTTTATTTTACCCAAATTGCTCTACAGCCTTGTCATTTCTCTTACTGTTTCTGAAGTTATCCTTTCCTGAATCCTTCCAGTTAGCCAGTCGAGATAACTACATATTGTTGTCAGCAGTTTTCAAATAAAAGCTGGTGGAACTGAGCTGTGTAGTGGGTTTGCATGCTGCTCATTTACTTCCGGAACCAGTGTTCAAATGCAGGCACAATGATTAGACAAGTTTCCTCTCTCTACTAGCTGTTAGAAAGTTGTTTGTGAAGTGAATGTAGGCAGTTTTAACCGACAAGAACACAGTACAAAACAGCCCTGTTGGTCCTAACATACTGTTCCTGTTCCTAAAAGAAAAAGAAATACTTGTTTTCATTCAGCACCAAATTGATAATCTTGTTCAGATAGGCCTCAAGGTAGCAGATGCAAAGTGTAAATGTTCACTCTGGTGTATTAGGAAGTGTTTTTTGCAATTCGAGTTTAGGCGTAAAGGGGCTTTAGCCTGCAGCTGACCTTGCTTTACCAGCCCATAAGTGCTTGGTGTGAACATTGGGAATACATAAAGTGGAAAAATGTTTCATTTCTCACTGACATCCTCACCTCCATCTGCACAAAAATGAAGGGAACAGTGGAGAAATGAAAGACAGAAACTGAAGTAGATAGAAGAAAATCATTGTTAAACTGTTGTAAATTATAAAATGGCTGGTCATCTTTCTGTCACAGATAGGCAGTTCTTTTCAGAACAATGAGAATAAATAAATAGCCTGCACCTAAATTGAGCTTCAATATAATCGGGATTTACAAAGTTGACTTGACGCTTAAGGAACATTAGTGTTCTCCTTCATAGGAAAATAAATGCAGTTTTTGCCTACAATTTTCACTCAAGCTGTCTCATACAGTGGAACAGCTTCACTGGCAGTGCCCTGACACCTCAACCCAATGGCCATACCTCGTGTTGGTAGGTTATTTGGCTGTGGAGGGCATCACAGCCTACCCCAATGCTGTCCTCAACAGACACCCATGGGTCACTAGTTAACTAATTAGGAGTGGAACACTTACTTTTTTTCTTCCATACCTCCTCCCCAGTCCAGGGATAGTGACGCCAGTTGCATTGCTCCTACCACTGTCCCAGCTGATATCTACTGACTTGGCAAGGACCACAGACTAAAGCTGGGGCCTTCCTGGCCAGTATAGCTCAGTATCACAACAGCCTGTCTATTTGCCTATTAAATCATGGGGATGCATCTATATTATTATTATGTTTCCAGGGTGACTATAATCCAATCCATGGTGGGAAATGGTCAGTAAGTAACTTGCGACTGTATCTGGAAAGCACACAGGGGAAGGATGTGACTGATAAGCTCTTCGATGACATTCACTGGATAGTCGTTCACTCGCTGAAAGCTGTGGCAGTAAGTAAATCAAGCAAAGGTTTCTTTCAAGGGAAGTGCTATTTCTTACCACATGTCTTTGTATTCAGGTGTAAGCCTCATGTTTTCCCCTTGCATCTGGACATATGCTGTGCAAAAAGCTGGAAAAAAAAAATCAGTGCTTCTTGGTAAAGGGAAAGTCACTTTGAGTAGGTATGCATGTGTTTATTGTTCGAGTACTGTGTTTGAAAGGTTCTTCTATATTGTTGACTTGAGATGGACATGCTCCAACAATGTCAAGGGAAAAAAACAGAGTGTGCTAAATGTGAATGTAGCTGCTGTCACCAGATAAATGCGAAGCAATATTTTTCTGAGTTGTTTTAAAATAAACTTAGTTCTAATCATTCTGAAAGCACACCATGCTGCATCACTACTGTTCCATGGTGATCCCTGTGGCTGATGTTGTGCAAGCATGTCCACTTTAATTCCTCAACAAATGCCAATGTTCTTAGATCTTTGAAGAAACCTCTCCAGAAACAGATTGTGTGCTAAATCATGACTTTGAAAAATCACCACAAATGACTTATTTTTAGTTGTCTCCTTTAAGAAAAACATCCTGCAAATGTTTTTTTAAATTTTGCCTTTACGATCACTTGCTCCATTTAGCAATGATACAAATTAAGAAGAGGTAGAAGATAAACCAGAGGAAAAACATCCGTTTGACACTTGCGAAAGTGACTAAAACTGACACACTTATTGAGGGGACTGATCGAGAGTAGAAAACTACTCCTCAACATCACTGGTGTGGATGGGCTGCAATGAGGAGTGTTGTTAGAAAGCATGCAAGTTTGACTAGTGTTTGCATTAACATCAAATCTAGCCAAGCTTGTTTTGAACTTCTGTTCCCAATGATATCTAGTAAAATAGATATGCAAGGACTCAAGTGAAGAAACTGCACATTAGATCAGAATTTCTTGGAGACTTGTGCCATTGTAATGGCACATCTACATCATAGGGCCCATTTTACAGCACAAAAGTCTCAGGAATTTGTGGTGCCACAAGGAGTGTTGGAAGTCACTTTTTTTTAAAGGATTGAGAATGCCATTTAACCCACAAGAGTAAAATTCAGTGTGTTTTGAGGGTTATAATCTGTTATTTATTATCTGCTTTTATATAAGATAGAAAATAAAAATACTCATGTTGCCTTTGCTCCTGCCTCAAATCAGTCTATTTAATTCCAAAATATGTTAGAGTGCAGTGCAAGATGGCAGAGATGTGGAACTCAGGAGCAAAATAAAGACTATGATTAGAAAGCATTGGCTTTAATAAAATGAGCATAAATCTTAACTTTTAAAGATCCAATATGCAGAATGTAATTTCTTTGTGTGGTATCTAAATTCATTGTGGAATTAATGTGCAATGTAAAGCCGCAGTGCTTCTGCTGGAACTGATGGCCAAATGATGACAAATGGGTATGTAAGGAAATAGTAAATTAGAGTGTTAAATAGCATTTTAGTAGGGAACAGTTTAAAAGGTGGAGGTTGTTAGAGGTTATGTAAAACAATTCAATAATAATTTGTGGCTGGGGGGAGGGGATAAAGCGAAGCAGATTTTCTGCTGTCACTTTGGGTCAGTTGCACTGTCGTTTCTAAGGCAGAAGGGTGTGGCTTCAAGCCCAATATGGACTTAAGAGCACACCCTAGCCCGATGCTTCACTGCAGTACTGAGGGAGTGCTGCTTTGTCGGAGATGCCGTTTTTCGGATAACATGTCAAACAACCTGCCTTTCCAGCGGCCATAAATGATCCCACAGTACTATGAAGATGCACAGGGAGTTCCTCTATATTCTTTACTTAACCAATGGCACTAAAACCAGATTTGCTGGTTGTGAGACTTTGCTGTGTGCAATTTGGTTGCTACATTTACTTACTTAGTAACAACAGTTACACTTGGGATGCCCTGTGTACATGATAAAGTGCCTTAAAAATGCTGGTTCTTTCTTTATCCTGCAAACTGTAACACTTGAGAGTTTTGATTACAAATACCTGAAAAAATATATTAGTACTGTTGAAATACAATGTGGTGCTATAATATGACATAAATCAGTATCCAACTTGTTTGTCTTTGTGGGCCACTTGAGTGGGCACTAAGAAACCTGAGGGGCCAGGTACAAGGTATAAATTCATAGTCTCATTAAATTATGTAAATCTCAGATTGCTGATACCAGCAGATCTTGCTGTTTTTAAGTTACAATTTATCCACTAATGAGGAAACAACGTTTTCTAAACCTCCATATCTGCAAAATTCAAATGGGGGGAAAAAACAGTAATTAAGGAATACTGTCTTAAGTGCAAACAGGACTGAGTTAAAGGCAGATTTGCCAGGGCTCAGGGACCACATGTGGCCCTAGAGCCTCAGGTTGGGTGTACCTGGTGGTTGTTTTTTTTATGTATGTGTGTTATATCCAGAACATACAGCTATAAGCTTTCCTTTTCTAGTAAAAGCATGTTGTTTTATAATATAGAAATGCTGCAATTCTGTGTAACTGTGTACTTTCCCATAAAAGCCTCTGGCTCTGTTAGCCGAGCCCATCATAAATCCCTGTTTTATGATGTCTCACAGCTCCCTTTTTGTTAGCTGATGAAGTGCTGAACAAGAAATAAAAGCTCGTCTGACCATAATAGTGGAAGTACAAACTCCAGTGCCTTCCCAAAAAGAAAAGCTTTAATGATAAAGAAAACTCTATGTATTATTATGTTCAAAGCTAGAATGCCCTCTCAGGGTTTGAATAATTGTTTTGCATTTAATTTTAACAATTTGGCTAACACCAAAATTGCAACACTTTTTTTAAAGTAATTTTCAGACTGAAACTTTCCTCATATGTGTGCAATGTTTTTGGAATTTTCACAGCCTGTAATGATTAATGATCGACACTGCTTTGAATGCTACGGTTATGACATCATCATCGATGACAAACTGAAGCCATGGCTCATTGAGGTAATGACCAGATGTTATTTCTAACTAAAAGATTCTTCTTAAAACAATTCTGCTCCTCAATTTTCTACTTATGTCTTCATGTGTTTGTCTGAATTCTAGGTGAATGCATCCCCTTCACTCTCTTCTACCACTGCCAATGACCGCATTCTGAAATATAATCTCATCAATGACACCTTAAACATTGTTGTACCAAATGGTGAGATGCCAGACTGCAAGTGGAACAGATGCCCACCAAAGGAAGCACTTGGACACTATGAACTCTTGTAAGGTTTTGGCCTTTAGCAGATTGCTATGCCTTCCTATTTTCCTGTTCTTCCTGCCTGCCATTTCAGCTAACAGCAGTGACTTAACGTTTGGTTCTGACAGTTCTCTAGTATTTCAGCCAGGGTGGCTATGATCCACATGAAATCCTAAATAGTGAAACGCCTCCATGGTTATATAACATCATACATGAATTTGTATTATAAATTTAATAATACTTACATTATCTAGCCAACCAGATTTTTTGGGGGGATTAATATGATCCTGGATGTTATCGTCCAACCCTGGCCTCACTTGATATCCACACAGTGACTTTATATTTAGGGTCAGTCTGTAACACCCATTGATTTTTTTTTAAATTTGGCTCCAACCATTAACCACAGACCAAAATCTTTTCACCATGTGGTAAATTTATCGTTTATTGAGTGATAAATCCAAAGCAATCCTGATCTCCATATATTATCCTTTTATTTCAAAACTATTTCATTTATTGTGTATACCCATTAGTACTATTGAGAAAGCATAACTTCCCATTTTTAAGTGTTTTCTCTGAACATTGTTGACAAAAATGATGTCCTCCCCTCCTCTGTAGCTGTGTCTAAGGACATAAGAATTCAAAGCATTATGTATTTCGTTTAATTTTTTTGCAAATGAAGTGCTCCACATCCACAACCTTATCCTGAATTAGTCCATTGGCATCCTGGGCCTGATTAAAAGCCTTGCTGTAGGTTGCTGATTTTTTAAAAATTCGTTTTTGTGGGATGTGGCCATTGCTGTCAGGCCAGCATTTATTGCCCATCCCTAATTGCCCTTGAACTGAGTGACTTCCTAGGCCATTTCAGAGGGCATTTAAGAGTCAAACACATTGCTGTGGGTCTGGAGTCACATGTAAGCCAGACTGAGTAAGGACAGCAGATTTCCTTCCCTAAAGGACATTAGATTCCACCTCACCAAGGTCGTGCCAGACAGTGACATATTCCATTTGGTTAATAGCTTGACTTTCATCTCCATGTTCCCAACTTAACCATCTCCCTGCTCCTCTCGCACATTTTTCTCCTTGGAGTACCTGACTCACTTTTACAGGTCTCTCCTTTGTTTCAAAGGTTTAATTGTCTATTGCCTTCTCAATCCCCTGACAACTTCATTGAAATCTCTGCCCTATTCTCTTCACAATGCTCCTCCAATGAGTGAAATCACAGAGGGCGAAGAGTCAATCATCATTTAAACTTCCCTTATTTCTTTCATCTGATTTCTGAAATCTCCTGTTCTCACTCAACCTCAACCCTGCACCTCAATTTCCCCATCATTGTTTATACCATTGCCCTGAGGCCTCTCCACCTCCATGGTTTCATCACTGTTGAGAGTATCTCTGACTGCTTTCGCGTCTCCCTCATTATCCACATCCCCAAATCCATCCAAATCCCTGTGCCATCACCCTTTCTTTATGGAGGTAGGGAGAAGACCAACGCCTCCAGCTCTCTCATCAGTACCATCTCTGTAATGCCCTACTCTCTCTCCTTTGTTCTTCAACCGATTATTCTATTGCCAACTTTGTCAATCTGCAAATGGCTACCTTATCCCCCACTAGATCCATTATAGTTTCCCACCTTTGCTGATCTCTGTAACACCCACCTTCAAAACTTTGAATCAAAGGGTTTCGGGCTTGAATACACTTGGCCTGCAACTGACTTGGTCGTGGACCCCTAACTCTGACAAGCATCTCAAGCATTATTGCCATTGTCCTTCTGCTAAACCATCCCACTGTTCCAGGAATACTGTGAAGGATAAAGTCAATCCCAGAATCCCAGTCACAAACTGCCTCCTTTGACCTCACTCCCGGCTCATCTATTACACCTTGGATACCTGATGGGAGGAGCTCATGGATTTGTTCTACAAAATTGTAATTCCTGACCCCATGCCCCCTCCCAGTTCAGCCTGATTTAATAATTAAGTCTGACTTCTGAGGTTACTTGTGTTTAAGTAAGGTTGAGCATAGTCTACTGATTATTATATTGCAGGTTACCAACATGTACATTTGGTCACTTGATATGCTCCTTAAAGATCAAATAGTTATGCCAGGGCATTTATAAGTTTCAGCTGCTTTGAAACAACATGTTACCATTAAGTCTAATTATTGAAACAGTAAAATGGTTAATCATAGAGGACCCAAAGCGACTTGAAGTGCAACTTGAACTAATGATTGAGCTCCGCTATCAATCATGAAGTAAATTTTTAGGTGATGGTCAACTGTGGCTCAGTCATCAGTTGTTCCCTCTGAGTCAGAAGGTTGTGGTTTAATGTTCCATTTTAGACGAGAGCACAAAAATCTAGGCTGACATTCCAGTGCAGTACTGGAGGATTGCTGCACTGTCAGTGATGCTGTCTTTCAGATGAGATCTTAATCCAAAGGCCAGTCTGCTCTTTCAGATGGATGTAAAAGATCCCATGATGCTATTTTGAAGAGCAGAGTTTTTCCTGGTATCCTTGCCAATATTTATCCCTTAATCAATATCACTAAAAACAGTTTATCTGATCATTATTATATTGCTGTTTGAGCTTGCTGTACGCTAACTGGCTGCTCCGTTTTCTACATTACAACACTGGAGTAGGGTAAAAAAAATGCTTCATTGGCTGTGAAGTGCTTTCAGAATTCCTGAGGTTCTAAAAGGTGTGATATAAATGTAACTCTCTTTAGCATGGCCATTAGGTGAACAAAGTTACTCCTGACAACGCAGCGGCCCACCGATATCATCAGAGCGTTCCAAGCTGCGCACATGCGCAAATGAGCTCCTGCTCTCAGAGAGATGCTGCACATGCGCAGCCTACCATCTCAGCCCTTGCCAGGACTAATTGGCACATGCGCAGGAATACAATCTCCGGCACCCTCGGATGCTCGCTCACTGCTTCCCCCACCATCCCCCACCACAGCTGCTAGATGTAGGCCACGCCGCTTCCCTCCTCTTGGCCACTCGCTCCTACGTCACCTCGTCGCCCTGTCACCCCTCATGGCCTCCCTTGCTTTTTCGGGTGGCGTGGTAAGGAATGATCAAACATGGGAGCGAGAGGCCGAGAGGAGGGAAGCGGTGCGGCCTGGAGCTAGCATCTGGAGGGGTGGGGAAGTGAGGAGCGAGCGGCCGGAGAGCGGGATGGTGCGGGGGGGGGGAGTGGGGAACGAGTAACCGGAGAGCAGGGTGGGGGGAGGAAGTGCGGAGCAAGTGGCCGGAGAGCAGGGCGGGGGTGGGGGTGGGGGTGGGGGGGGGGGGGGCGGAGGACACGAGGAGCGAGCAGCTGGAGAGTGGGGTTGGGGGGGCAGCGAGGAGCAGTATCAAACCAGATTTCTGTCTTTGTCAATAAAAATCAAAACAGTTGAGCGGGAGACATCCAAGAAATTATACAAATGAAGCAATGGCAGTACTGTCACCAATGTCCTTTAGGGAAGGAAATCTGCTGTCCTTAACCTGGTCTGGCCTACATGTGACTCCAGACCCACAGCAATGTGGTTTACCTCTACATGCCCTCTGAAATGGCCTAGCAAGCCACTCAGTTGTATCTAACCACCACGAAGTTAATAACAAGTAATGAAACTGGACGGACCACCCGGCATCGACCTAGGCACTAGAAACGACAACGGCAAACCCAGCCCTGTCGACCCTGCAAAGTCCTCCTGGGAGCTTGTGCCAAAGTTGGGAGAGCTGTCCCACAGACTAGTCAAGCAACAGCCTGACATAGTCATACTCACGGAATCATACCTGACAGACAATGTCCCAGACTCTGCCATCACCATCCCCGGGTATGCCCTGTCTCACCAGCAGGACAGACCCAGCAGAGGTGGCGGCACAGTGGTATACAGTAGGGAGGGAGTTGCCCTGGGAGTCCTCAACATCGACTCTGGACCCCATGAAGTCTCATGGCATTAGGTCAAACATGGACAAGGAAATCTCCTGCTGATTACCACCTACCGCCCTCCCTCAGCAGATGAGTCAGTACTCCTCCATGTTGAACACCACTTGGAGGAAGCACTGAGGGTGGCAAGGGCACAGAATGTACTCTGGGTGGGGGACTTCAATGTTCATCACCAAGAGTGGCTTGGTAGCACCACTACTGACCGAGCTGGCCAAGTCCTAAAGGACATATCTGCTAGACTAGGTATGCGGCAGGTGGTGAGGGAACCAACAAGAGGGGAAAACATACTTGACCTCGTCCTCACCAATCTGCCTGCTGCAGATGCATCTGTCCATGACAGTATTGGTAGGAGTGACCACCGGACAGTCATTGTGGAGACGAAGTCCCGCCTTCACATTGAGGATACCCTCCTTCGTGTTGTGTGGCACTACCACCATGCTAAATGGGATAGATTTCGAGCATATCTAGCAATGCATAACTGGGCATCCATGAGGTGCTGTGGTCCATCAGCAACAGCAGAATTGTACTCAACCACAATCTGTAACCTCATGGCCTGGCATATCCCCCACTCTACCATTACCATCAAGCCAGGAGACCAACCCTGGTTCAATGAAGAGTGTAGGAGGGCATGCCAGGAGCAGCACCAGGCATACCTCAAAATGAGGTGTCAACCTGGTGAAGCTACAACACAGGACTATCTGCGTGCCAAACTGCGTAAGCAGCATGCGATAGACAGAGCTAAGCGATCCCATAACCAATGGATCAGATCAAGGCTCTGCAGTCCTGCCACATCCAGTCGTGAATGGTAGTGGACAATTAAACAACTAATTGGAGGAGGTGACTCCACAAATATCCCCATCCTCAATGATGGGTGAGCCCAGCACATCAGTGCGAAAGATAAGGCTGAAGCATTTGCAACAATCTTCAGCCAGAAGTGCCAAGTTGATGATCCATCTCGGCATCCTCCTGAAGTCCCCAGCATCACAGATGCCTGACTTCAGCCAATTCGATTCACTCCGCGTGTTATTAAGAAACGACTGAAGGCAGTGGTTACTGCAAAGGCTATGGGTCCTGACAATGTTCCGGCAATAGTACTGAAGACCTGTGCTCCAGAACTTGCCGCGCCCCTAGCCAAGCTGTTCCAGTACAGCTACAACACTGGCATCTACCCTGCAATGTGGAAAATTGCCCAGGTATGTCCTGTACACAAAAAGCAGGATAAGTCCAACCCGGCCAATTGCCACCCCATCAGCCTACTCTCAATCAGTAAAGTGATAGAAGGTGTCATCAACAGTGCCATCAAGCGGCACTTGCTTAGCAAAAACCTGCTCAGTGATGCTCAGTTTGGGTTCCGCCAGGGCCACTCAGCTCCTGACCTCATTACAGCCTTGGTTCAAACATGGACAAAAGAGTTGAACTCAAGAGGTGAGGTAAGAGTGACTGTCCTTGACATCAAGGCAGCATTCGATGGAGTATGGCATCAAGGAGCCCTAGCAAAACTGAGGTCAATGGGAATCAGGGGGAAAACCCTCCGCTTGTTGGAGTCATACCTAGCGCAAAGGAAGATGGTTGTGGTTGTTGGAGGTCAATCATCTGAGCTCCAGGACATCACTGCAGGAGTTCCTCAGCATAGTGTCCAAGGCCCAACCATCTTCAGCTGCTTCATCAATGACCTTCCTTCAATCATAAGGTCAGAAGTGGGGATGTTCGCTGATGATTGCACAATGTTCAGCACCATTCGTGACTCCTCAGATACTGAAGCAGTCCGTGTAGAAATGCACCAAGACTTGGACAATATCCAGGCTTGGGCTGATAAGTGGCAAGTAACATTCGCGCCACACAAGTGCCAGGCAATAACCATCTCCAATAAGAGAGAATCTAACCATCTCCCCTTGACATTCAATGGCATTACCATCGCTGAATCCCCCACTATCAACATCCTAGGGGCTACCATTGACCAGAAACTGAACTGGAGTAGCCATATAAATACTGTGGCTACAAGAGCATTTCAGAGGCTAGGAATCCTGTGGCGAGTAACTCACCTCCTGACTCCCTAAAGCCTGTCCATCATCTACAAGGCACAAGTCAGGAGTGTGATGGAATACTCTCCACTTGCCTGGATGGGTGCAGCTCCAACAACACTCAAGAAGCTCGACACCATCCAGGACAAAGCAGCCCCCTTGAGTGGCACCCTATCTACTAACATTCACTCCCTCCACCACCGACGCACAGTGGCAGCAGTGTGTACCATCTACAAGATGCACTGCAGCAACACACCAAGGCTCCTTAGACAGCACCTTCCAAACCCGCAACCTCTACCAACTAGAAGGACAAGGGCAGCAAATGCATGGGTACACCACCACCTGCAAGTTCCCCTCCAAGTCACACACCATCCTGACTTGGAACTATATCGCCATTCCTTCACTGTCGCTGGGTCAAAATCCTGGAACTCCCTTCCTAACAGCACTGTGGGTGTACTTACCCCACATGGACTGCAGCGGTTCAAGAAGGCAGCTCACCACCACCTTCTCGAGGGCAATTAGGGATGGGCAATAAATGTTGGCCTAGCCAGTGACGCCCACATCCCATGAATGAATAAAAAAAAAGTAGGGAGCGGGGGACTGTTGAGGGTGGGATGGAGGCAGCAATGGCAACCTTTGAGGTGATTTTTGGGTTGAAGTTGTTTTTATGTGATAAATTGATCAGTGCCACCTTTAATCCTGGCAGCTGCCTAAATGTCGCAGACAGTGATGTTTCAGTGGAAGCAGCAGCATTTGCGCATGTGCTACTACTGCGCCACCTAATGGTTATGTTGTCAGCAAATGCAGCCTTAGTTGAAATACTTCTGTAGCAGTGGTACAGTCTATTTTGGGGTATTAGGGGATGGCGAGAGGGGAGAAAAGCATTGCATGACAAAAGCATAATATGCATCATTATTCTGATTTGGGGAGCTATTGATCTTAGCTGTGAACATATACACCAGAGAAAGGATGAGAAACAAAAATTGTGAATATTGTATCAGTCAATTGCAAAGGCGTTAATTTGTCCGTGGCTATGTCACAAAAGGTTTTATTTTTATACTGAAATCTTGGACTTCTGTGTGTTTAAAAAAAAACTGAAAAAAAAGGATGTTGCTCAGTGAAAGATACCTGCAAAAATAATTGGAATTCCAGCAAGTTTTTAAAGGAAGTTCAGAACAAAGAATTGAACTTTTTGGATGTTTTGAAAGGAAGTTAAACCTGTAAAAGGTCAGCAGTTTCAAGGAAATCCAGGGTTTGATCTTTCTTCACAGCAGCTTGAGTGACGAGGGGGAGACACTGTGTCTGAACATGTGACCATGTTCAGGAAGGTGCTTTTTGCACTTTGGACCCTGTAAAAAGCCTGTGAATTGGACGAAGAGCAGGCATTTGAAATCTTTGCTTGACTTGCCTGTAGCCAGAGAGAAAAGACCCAGAAAAGTGCTACCTCTCTCTCTCTAAAGGAAAGTTGCATCTCTTGAAAAGGAATTCTGCATTTGAAAGGTAGCAGATTCCTGTTGCTTCTGGCCTCTGAGGAATTTCTGCATCCAATGAGATTCCTGCTGCCTCCTGTGTTCTAAGAAAATTCTGAAATCTAAAGAATTCTTCTACTGCTAGACTGCTGCTTTATAACCCAAGCAGATCTGTTGCTACACCCCCGATGGAAGACCTATGTGATGCCTTCTGCAGTTAAATTGCCGTGAACACCTACCCATCACAGACTGTTCATCAACCACACCTGGAGAGACTTTGCCTGGCAACCGACTCTGGGACACCTCACCGTATCGAATAAATCCTGCCAGAACGTGAACCTCAATTATTTTTTATTATTCCTTCTATTCCTAAGAAGCAGTTATAATCCAAAACCCCCTTTTGAAAGTTAACCGTTTCTTTTTGAATGTATGTGTGTGTGCATGAGGATTAAGGGAATAAGGGGTTTTTCATGTATGCATTTATCTCATTAGTAGTTAAGGCCTATTATTTCTTTTCTAAGAAATAGTTAATGTCATTATTGTTTAAAGAAGTCCAGTTTGGTGTGCTTTATTCTGGGGGAAAAATACAGTGTTTAATTTGACTAGTCTTCAGTAGGTGGGAAACTTTATTTGATATGCTATTACCTATGGAGAGTGGGATTGAATTAACAGTGCATTACTTCCACCTTGGTCATAACAACTAGGTTATTTTATGATCTCAATGTCAACATGAGATATTTCATTAAATGTTTATCTGGGACACCTTTAGGCAATTGTAAAAAGTGTTATGACCGAGCTGGGAGGAGTGCACTGTCTTTTCCAGTTCCACTTCTCCATAGGTCACAGCATATATTTAAATGTTTACCCAGTTACCAATACGGTCAATCATATACTCTACCGATAATCCCAGAATAAAATTTACCAACCAGGTTTCTTTCATAAACAACAAAATTATCAGTTTATTGTAAAACAAGACATATCCAGTAAAGAAGCAAAGCATTGGTGGCACAGTGGTTAGCACCGCAGCCTCACAGCTCCAGGGACCCGGGTTCAATTCTGGGTATTGCCTGTGCGGAGTTTGCAAGTTCTCCCTGTGTCTGCGTGGGTTTTCGCCGGGTGCTCCGGTTTCCTCCCACCGCCAAAGACTTGCAGGTGATAGGTAAATTGGCCATTGTAAATTGCCCTTAGTGTAGGTAGGTGGTAGGGAATATGGGATTACTGCAGGGTTAGTATAAATGAGTGGTTCTTGGTCGGCACAGACTCGGTGGGCCGAAGGGCCTGTTTCAGTGCTGTATCTCTAAAAAAAAATAAACACACACAGATTGAAATATGAAAGTTCTCCTTTTTAAATACCCCACACACATTCACACATACACACACTGTTACACTGTTTAAAGACAAAAGAAAATAAATTCTCTCTGCAGAGGTCTTTTACAAAAAAATTATTTGGCCAAATACTTGTTAATTCTTGAAGAAAACTGATATGTTGTGTCCCAGAATGGCATACAGTCTGGCGTCCAAGAACACGTAGATGGGTCACTGGGATCTTTTCTGGAGCAGATTTTTTTCAGGCGGCGTCAAGGATTAATCCAGCAGGTTTTTCCATCTTCTCAGGAGAAATGCAGCATCAGGGGTTGTAGCTCTCACACACACTGAACTCTCAGGGCTTTTCAGAGAAGGAAGAGATGAGCTGGGTGTTTCTCTCTAGGCAGGCTGACCTCCAACTAACTCAAAATAGTATTTGAAAATTAAATCCACTCTCGAGCACCATAAATCTTGACGTGTCACTTCTCTTGTAAACATCTTCCCCAAGTCACCAAGGTTTCTGTTGTTTATTGAGCTTAAGGCTTGGGACTTCCAGTAAAGGTTGTTTTCAAACAAGACCTCTGTGACCCTTGTTTAAGAAAAAAACACATCCATGGAATCTTTTCAGTTTTAAACACAAGTTCTCAAAAAAAATGGAAGCACTTTCATAACAAAAGATTAAAGAATAGTTGACAAGGGCATTGTATGTTCGCACAGATGAGATCTATTTTACCAGCTTTTATAGATGATTAGTTGCATTATGTATCAAGTTGCAGTAGTAGTGAAATTTAAGTCAAAACTTGAATTGGTTGGAGAGTCAGGTGATGGTAGTTTTGGGTTCTTGCTGTGCTGCTTTTGTGGAACACACCTGCTCCACTATTTGAGAACCATTGTCTTGAATCATGATAATGTGCATTAAGGCTTGGATGGATGAGAATCTGCTATCTGAACAGCTTCCTGGCACCTCCAATGAATGGAAGAAGAAAAAGACCTATTTGCAGGTAAAGGTTCCACTTGACTAGAGTGGCATATTTAACTGTCAGTTCAAGAAATGCTTGCTGTCCAGAGTGCCCATAGGAAAATGCTGCTATCACCTGTTTCAGCTCTTGCTGTTTGAGCTAAACTTTGTGTGCAACGAAGCTTGTAGTCTGAATAGATTGTAATTATTACTGACCAAGTTTTATTTTAAAGTTAAAAAACAGCTTTCAGTTAGTTTTTGGCCTGAAGTATTTTGACCCTTTCTTTCCACAGATATGATGAAGAGCTAGCACAAAATGAGGGCGTGGAATGTGAGGGGAAGCCTCGTGTGGGGCCTTCTCTCAACAAAGGCAATCGATCGAAGGATACCAGAAAGCCTTTTTCAACTTGGAAATAAAATTTGTCTGATATTAAGTCTCAGAACAAGCGCCGAGCACTGGAGGCATGGTTCAAGTAGATACCAGTGTTCATTCTCCCACATACACATCGCACAAAGCCATTCCAATTACAGTATTAAACTTGTATAATATTTTCAAGGGCATTTCTAGACTAAATTGATGTGCACTGAATATAAATTGGTACGTGATAATTTTTGACCTGTATTATTATAGTATTGTAAACTCCTTTTGCTGAATTCAAGGGACCATCAGTTTGATTGACCTAGTAGAGACTGTGCAAAAAAATACCAAGTTATTGTTTGTCAAAAAGACTTGAGATGTATATTTACTAAAGATACCATTAAAATTACATTCATAACCTTCAAATGGTATAAACTGTAATTGCTTTAATGTATACGAAATAAAAGCCATTGGAAAGTGGTGGGGGGTGAGTGGGTTCTTTATGAAGCTGCAGGTTAATGCATGCCATTTAACTATGGATTTAACCACTTAATATACTGGCAGGTAGTGCCTGTTGACCAGGAACTTGCTCAAAATGTACTTATGAAAGTATCTCTGCTATTTTACTCGCTTTTGAAAGATTCCTAAGATACAGGTGCAAGTGTCACAATGTAATTAATGGTTTTGGCCTTTGACTCTTAGCTGCGTGCTGTTCTGACATCTATTGCAACATCTTTAAGCTGAAAAGGAATATGGTTTACAACAGAAGTGTGAACTGTTTATTTATTTATGTTTTATTTATTTTCAGCCAGATTGTACCTCATTAAATCTAAGTTGGTCAGTAATATTTTGTATACCTATCTATAACTTTCAATAGAGACCATTGAGTTACTGTATTAAATTGCATGATTTATGGGATTGCTTGTTTGTTTGTCATTACATTTCTCTGTTGAGTTTAATATATCTCTGCCATGTTTGTATTTTGCAAAATTCATTACATGCCAGCAAAGGAATCACTACATTTAAGTTATTCTCTCTTACCCCACCCCAGTAGTTTCAACATAAGCATTTTCACAAAGGTTAATGATCAGTAGTTGGGCTTTTTCTCCTCACGAATACAGAAATATTCAATTCAATTACAGCTCTGCTACCTAGCACTTCAGATGAGATTAGCTAGCTCAGCAGACCAGGGAATTAAACCTGTGAGCTTCTGCTCTATAAAGCTTTGTACCACGCTATGGTTCATTTAACCAAAGCTATTGGGGATGTCGGCTATTTTATTACACAAGATCAACATTTTGATTCAAACTAGGTAGGTCAATTAGGTCTGCTATTAGTCTGTGACCCCTGGTTCTGGACTCCCCAGCCATCGGGAACATCCTACCTCCATGGAGCCTGTCCAGTCCTGTTAGAATTTTATAGGTTTCTATGAGATCCCCTCTCATTCTTCTAAACACTAGTAAACATAGGCCTAGTGGACCCAATCTCTCCCCATAAGTCAATCCTGCCATCCCAGGAATCAGTGTAGTAAATCTTCTTTGCACTCCCTCCATGGCAAGAACATCCTTCCTCAGAGACCAAAATTGCACACAATATTCCAGATGTGGTCTCACCATGGCCCTGTATAACTGCAGTAAGACATTCTTGCTCCTGTACTCAAATCCTCTTGCGTTCGCCTTCTTAACTGCTTGCTGCACCTGAATGCTTGCTTTCAGCAACTGGTGTTCAAGGACACCCAGGTCTTGTTGCACCTCCCCCTTTCCCAATCTAGCACCAGTCAGATAATCTGCCTTTCTGTTTTTACAACCAAAGTGGATAACCTCACATTTATGCACATTATACTGCATCTGCCATGCATTTGCTCACTCACCTAACTTGTCCAAATTACAGTAGAGCTTCTTTGCATCCTCCTCACAGCTCACATTCCGCAACCCCCCCCCCCCCCCCACCCCCAACTTTGTGTCATCTGTAAACTTGGAAATGTTACATTTAGTTCCCTCACCCAAGTCATTTATATTATGAATAGCTGGGGCCCAAGCATTGATCCCTGCAGTACCCCACTAGTCACTGCCTGCCACCCGGAAAAAGACCAGTTTATTCCTAGTCTCTGTTTGCTGTCAACCAATTCTCAATCCATGCCAGTATATTACCCACAATCCCATGTGCTTTGATTTTACACACTAACCTCTTAGGTGGGACCTTATCAAAAGCCTTCTGAAAATCCAAATACACCACATCTGCTGGTTCTCCCTTATCTGTTCGACTAGTTACATGCTCAAAAAACTCTTAAGATTTGTTAAACATGATTTCCCTTTCGTAAACCTATGCTGACTTTGTCCGATCCTGTTTATGCTTTCCAGATGTTCTGCTAACACATCCTTTATAAAGGACTCTAGCATTTTCCCCACTACTGATGTAAGGCTCACTGGTCTGTAATTCCGTGTTTTCTCTCCCTCCTTTTTTAAATAGTGGGGTTACATTTGCCACCTTCCAATCTGTAGAAACTACTCCAAAGTCTATAGAATTTTGGATGACCACCAATGCATCCATTATTTCCAGGGGCATTTCCTTTAGTATTCTGGGATGTAGATTAGCAGGACCTGGGGATTTGTCAGCCTTTAATCCCATTAATTTCCCTTGCACTTTTTTTTTTACCAATACTGATTTCCTTCAGTTCCTCCATCTCATTAGACCCTTGGTTCCCTAACATTTCTGGCAGGTTCTTTGTGTCCTCCTTTGTAAAGATAGAACCAAAGTATGTGTTTAATTGGTCTGCCATTTCTTTGTTCCCCATTATAATTTCCCCCATTTCTGACTGCAAGGGACCTATATTTGTCTTCACTAATCTTTTTCTCTTCACATTTAAGGTTTTTTCCTTTCTCAGTTCCTTTTAAAATGTATTACTACTTCCCATTCACACATTTAACTGTATCTGCCAGTCTAAGATCAGTCCCTCAAATTCAGCAAATGTTGAATTGTTCCCTTAATTTTAATCTTGACACCAGAGCTTGGTATTCGGATGTCATTAAAAAGTGTAGCAGCATGAGTGATTGCTTTTATTCGCCCTGGAAAGGCCCTGGCACTTGTGTGGCACAAATGTTACTTACCACTTATCCGCCCAAGCCTGGATATTGTCAAGGTCTTGCTGCATTTCTACACGAACTGCTTCAGTATCTGAGTCGTTGCGAATGGTGCTGAATATTATGCAATCATCAGCGAACGTGCCCACCTCTGACCTTATGATTGAAGGAAGGTCATTTGATGAAGCAGCTGAAGATGGCTGGGCCTAGGACACTATCCTGAGGAACTCTTGCAGTGATGTCCTGGAGCTCCAACAACCACAACCATCCGAAGAAGGGTCACTGACCCGAAACGTTAACTCTGCTTCTCTTTCCACAGATGCTGCCAGACCTGCTGAGTGAATCCAGCATTTCTTGTTTTTGTACCACAACCATCTACCTTTGTGCTAGGTATGACTCCAATCAGCAGACTGTTTTTCCTCTGATTCCCATTGACTTCAGTTTTGCTAGGGCTCCTTGATACCATACTCGGTCAAATGCTGCCTTGATATCAAGGGCAGTCACTCTTACCTCACCTTGAGTTCAGCTCTTGTGCCCATGTTTGAACCAAGACCTTTGCTTTCTGCCCCATTTGTCACTTTATACACATGGCCATATTGCCATTAATTTCATATGCTATTATTCCAATCCGTGCTTTACTATTTTCTCAACTGGTGATTGGGGGTGCACTAAGCAATCTAATGTAACAAAAGACAAATTTGCCTCTTTTGTAGCCAGGCCTCAGTTCTAATGAACAATTAGTTTTCCCTGAAAAAGTTTGTTTATTTATTTATTCTCAGGATGCAAGCCTCGCTGGCAAAGCCAATATTGATTGCCCTCCCTAACAGACCTCGAGAAGGTGGTGGTGAGCTGCCACCTTGAACTGCTACAATCTGTGTGGTGCAGAAACTCCCACAAGGCTATTACGTAGGGAGTTCCAGGATTATGACCCAGTGACGATGAAGGAATGATATTTCCAAGTCAGGATGGTGTGTGACTTGGAGGGGTAGTGTACCCACGTGCCTGCTGCTCTTGTCCTAGGTGTTCGAGCACTGTCACTAATAAGATCAATTAGGTTTCCTCCCCCACCAAAAAAAAATCAGTTAAACAAAAGATAGAAATATGTGCACAGTCACAAACTGCTACAAAAGTCAAACACAACAGACTAGAAATGCAAATACCCTATTTAAGTACAATGAAGAATGAGCATGGAAGCAGGTTAATGTATTTCAACTGACTTTATTTTAGATAACAAATTGCACACATTTATTGAGGTTGTCCACGACCACGGCCAAATCCGCCTCTCTGTAAAACAAACAGTGCAACAGTTAGCAATTTACAAACTTCCGAAATACACCAATACAGTTTCGGAAAACACCAATTCATAATTCACTCAATAATCTTTTGTTCTAAAAGCATACATCAAAACTATGCCAGTTTACCAATCCCATATCTATTCAGTGCAGAAAGAAAACACAATGTAATTGTAAGCAATAGATGTTTTAGTAAGTCTGATTTTATTTACATAAAAGTGTAAGAAAGATCATTAAATTTAGTACTTCAGTAGAACAGTCCAATGATTGTGAACTATTAAAATGCAGCTACAAGGGTGTAATTTATTTTTACAAAGAAAACACAATAAATACACCTACAACTAACAGCATTAACAATAGACATATTCTTTTACTTTGCATTTAGACTATTTGCTGCTCTGGGCCTGAAATGCTTTCACTTTTTTTGCGTCACTGGATCAATAACTTTTAAATGTTTTTCCCCCAGCTGGAAAAACCAATACTTACAAACTGGAATTCTGTAGCTGCACCAGCACCAGCTTCAGCCTTCTTGTCAGAACCAGCTGTAACAACAATAAAGGTGATATATTACACTGTTCCCGCTGGGATAGAGTAAAACATCCATGGATTTTATTAAACCCAATTCCCAAATCAATAGCACTCACTAATTTTGAATCAACATCCACCCTGGGGTACTCTCTTGTAGTGGTGGCCCAGCTAGCAACTTAAAGTAGCAGCCCAAGACCATTTCTGAAATAGATCTCACCCACAGAGCTAGGTGTGGCAAGGTAATCTTACTTCATTGTGGTGACCTAAACAAGTGCAAAAAAGATTGGATTCAGTTACCTTAGAAGGAACCCAAAAGCTCTGCTTCTGGACCAAAGACAAGTCTTCAATCTCCAACAAACTTTGGGACTTAGTGGGATGGCTGGCCCAGTCCAAAAGCTCTACCTTTCCCCATTGCTGCTACTTAACGGAGTACAGGCCTTCAACAACCATGGTGCTTAAATGAGATGCTCTTTTGGTGACTCAATATTGCTGCCAGCATGTCCAGGAATTGCACTTATGACGGAATGCCGCTCCTCACATTTGCTTGCCAAAACCTGACAAACTTCGACTTTTAAAACTCTACTAGCACACTCAATATCAAAGCAAGCAGTTGATCAGGGAAGAACACATTAACGTTTAATTCAGAGGTGCTCTCTGATAATGACCCATGCGTTTTAGTGGATGCAGCAAACAAGCACCAGATCCAGCACTGAAAAAACCCAGATGCTACCTGAAGCTTACAACAGATCCCATTCTCAGTAACAACTTTTTAGATGAGCCCTTTGTTACGACCAAGGCGGGAAGAGTGCACTGTTCATTCTGGTCCCACTTCTCCACAGGTCACAACATATATTTAAATTTTCCCACTAACTGATAGTCAATCATATAATCCATTTCTCCCCAGAATAAAAACACACCAACCAAGTTTCTTCAATAAACAAAATTATCACAAAGGTCACAGACCTGAAACGTTATCTCTGCTTCTCTCTCCACAGATGCTGCCAGACCTGCTGAGTATTTCTTGCACTTTGTTTTTATTTCGGATTTCCAGCATCAGTTTATTATAAAACAAGTCTTAGCCAGTAATGAAGTAAAGCATATACACACATATTGAAATATTAAAGTTCCCTTTTTTCCTTAGCCCCTCACGCACTCACACACATATACACCGATTAACTGGAAAAAAAGGATTTGCATTTTAGAGCTCTATTACAAAAAACAGACAACACTTGGGCTAAATACTTGATAATTCTTGAAGAGAAGATATGGAAAGATGTCCTTTGTTTTAGTTTGGCGTCCCAAATGTGTAGAGACGACTGTCACTGGGATCTTCCTAGAACAGTCCTTTCCAGGTGATGTTGAAGATCAGTTTGGGTAGGCTTTCCAAGAAATGCAGCAACAGACGTTTCAAATAGGCCTTACAGCAGAAATGCGGCAACAGGGGTTTCAGTTCCCACACATTCGATACACAGAGTTTCTTCAAGAACAGGAGGAAAGAGTAGACTGACACACTGGATATGCAGGGTTTCTTTCCAAGAGGAAGAGATGGTCGGCAGGTAAAACCAAAATGTCTTTCAACTCTTAACTCATTGTCCAAAGTGAAACCAAAACAGTGTCAAAAGAATCAAGCTTCCTGACCCCTATAAATCTTGACCTGTCATTTCTCTGTCAACATCTTCTCCAAGTCAAGGCAACAAGCTGGGTAATTATATGCAAACAGATGCCTTCCAGTAAGGGCTTGCTTACAAGCCAAGTCCAGGAACCTTCTGGCGACCTCTTTAAAGTTCAGCATCTCTCCAAGCTTTCAGAAGAATCAATGTTCATAATTCAACTACAAGTCCTTAAAAACATATTTTACAAAAAATAGAAGCACTCTCAACACCTTGAAGTTTAATAATCTGACTACAGCACCTTTCTGGATCAGGATGCCCTGAACTCCCTCCACCATGAGACAGCACTCTCAATGCTGGAGAACATCTATGCACCAAGCAGCTATCTGTAGTGTAAATCCCCAGATGGAAGCAGGGTGAATGACATTACAGAATAGACCCAATGTACAATAAGTGTAACAAATAGGCATGACTACAATGGCGAGCTCCAGAAATGACAATCCTCATATAGGAAAGCGCTCCTACAGTACACAAAAATTCTGAGTCTGCCTCCCTTTCCTCTCCAAAGTCCATGAACATGTCACCTTCCAAATCTGTTCCCATCTTTCCTGGAACTCCATGTCTGAATCCCTCCAATTAGGTTTCTACCCCTGCCACAGTACTGAAAAGCTATCAAAGTCACAAATGACATCCTATGTGACTGTGACAAAGGTATACATTCCCTCCTCAGCCTTCTCGACCTGTCTGCAGCCTTTGACATAGTTGACCACACCATCCTCCTCCAACACCTCTCTACTGTCGTCCAGCTGGGTGGGACTGCTTTCACCTGGTTCCATTCTTATCGATCTAATCATAGCCAGAGAATCATTTGCAATGACTTTTCTTCCTGCACCAGCACCATTACCTCTCATGTTCCCCAAGGATCTATCCTTGGCCCCCTCTTATAGATTCTTATCGATCTAATCATAGCCAGAGAATCATTTGCAATGGCTTTTCTTCCTGCACCAGCACCATGACCTCTCATGTTCCCCAAGGATCTATCCTTGGCCCCCTCTTATTTTTCTTTTACATGCTGCCCCTCAGCTACATCATCCGAAAGCACAGTTTTCATACATATGCTGATGATACTCGGCTCTACCTCACCACTGCTTCTCTCGACTCCTCCACAGTTGCTAAATTACCAGACTGTTTATCTGACATCCAGTACTGGACGTGCGGAAATTTCCTCCAATTAAATACTGGGAGGGCTGAAACCATTGTTTTTGGTCTCGGCACCAAACTTCGTTCCCTAGCTACCGACTCCATCCCTCTCCCTGGCAACTGAGATTAAGCCAGTCTATTCGCAACCTTGGTGTCACATTTGACCCCGAGATGAGCTTCCGACCTCATATTCATGCCATCACGAAGACAGCGATTTACACCTCCATAACATCGTCTGACTTCGCCCATCTCAGCTCATCTCCTTGTTACCTCTAGACTTGACTATTCCAACACACTCAGGCTGGCCTCCAACATTCTGTAAACTTCTCATCCAAAACTCTTCTGCCCATATCGTAAGTCGCACCAAGTCCCGTTCCCCTATCAGCCCTGTGCCTGCTGACCTACATTGGCTCCCAGTCAAGCAACGCCTTGATTTTAAAATTCCCATCCCTGTTTTCAAATCCCTCCATGGCTGTGTCTCTCCCTATCTCGTAATCATCTCCGGCCCTACAACCCTCTAAGATATCTGCGTTCCTCTACTTCTGGCCTCTCGTACACCCCTGCTCTGGAATACCCTCCATACACCTCTCCACCTCGCTTTCTTCTTTTAAGGTACCGCCTAAAACCCACCTCTTTGATTAAGCTTTTGGTCATCAGTCCTAATATCTCCCTTTGTGGCTCGGTGTCATACTTATAATGCTCATGTGAAATGCCTTGGGAGGTTTAGTTACATTAAAGGCACTATGTAAGTACAAGTTGTTGTTGTTGAATCACACATTACCCCAGAACCTGCAAATAACCCATGCAGCACACACAAGATATGCAGAATATAGCCACAGACATCTTCAAATCCCAATTTCAAGAGTATAATGAGAACCTCACAACAGTAATCAGAAAGAAGCAAACAGAAATTTAGAGCACTCCTATGAGTTCAAGACCTCTGTCCATAAAATGTGAAACGAGTTACAATAAACCTGGCTTCTCAGAAAACCTATCTGCATCAGCTGGATCAAGAAAGGTTATGGACAATCTTTACAAAGGGGTGAAAAGAAAAATCATTGTCTCTTTAAGATCATGTCAAGGCCTTGACATGGATTTTTTAAGAACTGCAATAAATTTCACTGCATGCCAAACACAGCATCCTGCCAATGCTAACACACAGACAGAAATAACACCCACCCAAACAGTAAAATAACTAACCAACAACCCTCATAACTGGCCTTCTTAAATTCTTTCAAAATGCCAGATCAGGTAACGATGCAACCCACACGTGCATGAACTCTAACGGTCCAACAGCAGGCCCGTAGCATGACTTAAGAATCCACTGGGGCTGATGACCCTCCCCACAATTTGATACTAAGAGCTCCCAGTGAGCTCAGATCTTTAAAAAAACAGGCATCCCCAGGGACAGCAAGGTCTTTACAACATTTACAAATTCCAACTTACTTTGCAGGATGTGTTTCAATCAAGCAATCCCTCCAGGAGCCTGTGACATACATTTCAGCAACAGCCAAGCCCTCTGGAGTTATTCATTCGCAAGCCTGTGATACCCATATGTCCTCTGTACAATGTACTCATTTTCATTGAAATTATTGAAAAAGGGCCACAAAAAAGTCACAGGTAACTACAGTCCTATTTAACCCAACTCAATTACACGTGAAACAATGAAATCGCTTAACAAAAATAAACTCGAAAGATTACTGTACATCAACCATCCAGTAAACAGCAGTCAACTTATTTCAGAGGGGGTAATATCCTACCTGATGAACCCTCTGCACTTCTATTCAAGAAACAACCCAAATGGACTGTAGTAAACCTGCAAACGTTGCTCACTTTGACTTTCAATAAAGTATTTGAAAGTTCAATATGAAATGCTACTGGTTAATTAAGTTCAAAGCAGTGGGTCTCTGGATAAAACTTGGAAATTAATAAGAAATTGGCTTAGGGATAGAAAACAGCAACTTGTAATTCTAGAGCACCATTAATGTACTGGTTGCAGAAATATTAAGGTAAGGTAGGGAGAAGTGGGGTAGGATGTCCCAGGCCTCAATATTGGGACCAAGTCTCTTTCGACAGCACCTTCCAAACCCGTGACCTCTACCACCTAGAATGACAAGGGCAGCAGATGCATGGGAACACCACCACCTACAAGTTCCCCTCCAAGCCACACACCATCCTGACTTGGAACTATATTATCGTTCCTTCACTGGCACTTCACTCATTCATTCATAAATTCTAAAGCTTATTAGAACTGTCTTTCCTTGGTGTCAGTGCTGCTTTAATTTCCCCTTTTTGGCATCCCAGTAACCATGTGGTTCTTTGGGGAAGTTTTTCTTCAGTTTGCCCATTGCCATGACTGCCTCGGGTCTTTGTTCCTGTTGAGGTCTTCCAAGGGGGAGGCGGAGATTAGATTTAATTAGCCCTAAATTGGAGTTTTTTCCCCAAGAGAGTCAACTGTGGGCAGACCTATCCTGAATTCTCTTTCAGTACTTTGCTAAGTCATTCAAAAGCTTTTGACTTGAGGGGATGGGCGGTTCCCTTTTTCTCTGACTGTGGGGGAGGATTCTTTGTTAATCTCCCCTTTGTTCTCTGGGACACTCTTGCCTACAGATATTTGTGCAGACTCTGCTGCACTCCCATGTGGCACTTAGACTAGGTGAGGCATCGCCCTCACGGTTTCTGTGCCCCCTAGAGGTCTTTCTTTCTCCCTGCAGGTTCCGGTAAATGCTGTCAGCAACTCTATGGGATGCTTCTAGAATCTGCATTTACATAGGAGGATATGCGGTTTAACTTTTCAAATTTTTCGGGGTTGGCTGACCGAACAGTAGGGGTTTTCATCCGGGATTGCTCCCGGACTTCCCTTAACCTGCCCTTTTGGTCACTTTTTCCCCTTTTCTAACCTTTTGCCAACCTTGTGCCTGCCTGTCCCTTTTTGTTCTTAGCAGGGGTCCCTTACAGCTTACCAGCCCTCTGCTGGAGGGTCCTCCTAACACCGGTACTGGAGTTAGGGAGGCAGGTTTCACAGTAGGTTGGGGTTTCCCCTCAACCAGGCACGTGACAACTCCTGCAGTCCTCCACCACATCTTTGTGGAGTTTTGGCCAGTCAAACTGTCGTCCTATGCAAGCTTTGGTCTTTCATATACCAGCATGTACAACCATTGTAGTCTCGTGGGCCCTTCTTAATAATTCTCCCCAGTACCTCTGTGGCACCACTAACTGGTGATAGAGTCATAGAGAGATACAGCACTAAAACAGGCCCTTCGGCCCACCAAGTCTGTGCCAACCAACAACCACCCATTTATACTAATCCTATATTCCCTACCACATCCCCACCATTCTCCTACCACCTACCTACACGAGGGGCAATTTACAATGGCCAATTTACCTATCAACCTGCAAGTCTTTGGCTGTGGGAGGAAACTGGAGCACCTGGCAGAAACCCACGCAGTCACAGGGAGAACTTGCAAACTCCACACAGGCAGTACCCAGAACCGAACCCGGGTTGCTGGAGCTGCGAGGCTGCGGTGCTAACCACTGCGCCGCCCTACTGTCCACTCCTTACTCTTGGGTCTGTCAGGAGAACTACATTTCCTCATCAGTACATCATTCTTTAAATTGTAGCAATCAGGGACTCCCTCTGCTCCACTTTCAGACTGTGCTGACTCTCGCAATGCTGGATCGGCTCGCTAAGCCTCAGCTAGGGAAAATCCATTTAATTCATTCCCCAGGTCTCCTAACTTTCCAAAGAAAGTCTCAGACAGGCAGAACTCATGGTCATCTGCCTGCAGTGCCAATGCAGTCTCCTCTGGGGGAGCTGGTTGATCATGGCTTGATCCACTACACATTCAGGGCAACTGCATGGGTCTGTCTCCTGTAACTTCCCTCCTGCGGTCTTTCTTTCACTATTGGGGGGGCTACCACCTTCACCCCCGCCAGATCATTACCAAGGAGCAGGTCAACCCCATCCACAGGCCAACTAGGGACAATCCCTGCGTTCACCGGTCCCGAAACTAGGTCGCACTCCAGGTACACCCGGTGTACAGGTACAGGCATACACTCCAATACCATTCACTACCATTCTGGTGTTCACTACACTCTCTGGGTGATAAGGTCAGACCTTTTCCCAGTAAAAGGGATCTAGTAGCCCCTGTGTCCCTGAGTATCACTAAGGGCTTGCTTGCCCCACTCTAGCGGTATGAGGTTACTTTCCCTTCAGACACAAAACCCAGATAGCCTTCAGGAATCCTATTAACTTGGGCGGCACAGTGGCGCAGTGGTTAGCACCGCAGCCTCACAGCTCCAGGAACCCGGGTTCGATTCTGGGTACTGCCCGTGCGGAGTTGTGTCTGCGTGGGTTTTCGCCGGGTGCTCCGGTTTCCTCCCACATCCAAAGACTTGCAGGTGATAGGTAAATTGGCCTTGTAAATTGCCCCTAGTGTAGAGAGGTGATAGGGAATATGGGATTACTGTAGGGTTAGTATAAATGGGTGGTTGTTGGTCGGCACAGACTCGGTGGGCCAAAGGGCCTGTTTCAGTGCTGTATCTCAATAAAAATAAAATAAAACTTTCCCTGCACTTGCAGCAGTGCTCTTCCTGGGTTGCACTCTTACTGCAGTTAAAGCCACAGCTTGCTGTTGTGCTCACCTCCAGGATCCCTTCTTCACTGAGCAGATGCACCCGATTCACCCTACCGGTTTTCCCTTTAGTTTCCAGCAGTCGGCTTTTAAATGCCCTGCTTTATTACAATGGAAGCACACAGGTCTCCGGGTCTCATTCTTGCTCACAGCATCTTCCTTTTTGGCTGGAGGAAGGCCCCCTGTGTCTCCTGCTTTCCTTTCTCTCCCAGGACTGCCTGGATGAATATCACCTTCCCATCCTTTGCCCTTCTTGGATTTGTGGGGGTGATTAGGCAAGGTTCTCCCCTGGGAAACCGACTTATAAATTAAAGCAAACTGAACAGCCAGAAAGGTCACTTGCTCGGCTCTCTGAACCCACTACTCCTCTACATGGGTCTTTATGGAGAGTGGGAGACAGTGTTTAAATTCCTCTAACAGAATTGTTTCTCTGAGATTCTCAGAGCTCAGCTGTACTTTAAGAGCCCTCAGCCACTGGTCAAAAGCCAGCTGCTTACCTCTTTCAAACTCCAGATACGTTTGATTAGCTTGTTTTTTGAAGGTTCTAAACTTTTGGCGATAGGCTTCGTGTACTAATTCATATGCCCCAAGGGTAGTATTTTTGATCAGTTCATAAGTGACCCTGGTGACAAAGAGTAGTACTCCACATTTGCTGCCTAAGAGATGCATTAATCCCCTGGACAGGGGAATGACGATGGATATTATTGACCTGGTTAGAAAATTGGCTGAGGGGCATGATACAGAGAATAGAGATAATGAGCAGGTAATCTAATTGGCAGGATGTGACGACTGGCATCCCACAAGGATCTGTGTTGGGGCCTCAACTATTCAATGTATTCATTAACAGCTTTAGATAATGGGATAGAAAGCCACATATCCAAATTTGCTGATGATACAAAGATCGATGGTAATCTAAGTAGCGTAGATGGAGGTGCAAAATTCAAAGAGATATCGAAAAAGCAAATGGGCAGAACTGTGGAAAATGTGAAGTCATCTACTTTGGGCCTTAAAAGGATAGAATAGAGTACTTTCTAAATGGTGAAAAGAAACAGTGGAGATTTAGAGAAACTTGGGGGCCCAAATACATAAATCATGAACAGGTAGAGAAAATAATCAAAAAGGCTAATGGAATGCTGACCTTAACTTTTATGTCTAGAGGAATAGAAGACAGGGCAGGTAGACGTTATGCTACAGCTAAACTAGGTCGGCGCAGCATCGAGGGCCAAAGGGCCTGTACTGCGCTGTAATGTTCTATGTAAACATAGCCCTGGTTTGACCACACCTGGAGTACTGCAATCAGTTATGGGCACTACACCTTAGGAAGGATATATTGGCCTTGGAGGGAATGCTACTAGAATGATACACAGACTCCAAGGTTAAGCTATGAGGAGAGATTAAACAAAGTAGGGTCACATGCTCTGAAATTTAGAAGATTAAGAGGTGATTCAAAGTTTTCAAGCTACTAAGGGGAACAGATAGGGCAGATTGGGAGAACCTATTTCCACTAGTCAAAGAATTGAGGACTGGGAGAATAGTCTAAAAATTACAGCCAGACCTTTCAGGAATGAAATTAGGAAACACTTCTACACACAACGGCAGAAGTTTGGAACTCTCTTCCATAAATTGCAGTTGATGCTGCAGCAATTGTTAGTTTTAAAACTGAGATGGATAGATTTTTATTAGCCAAAGGTATTAAGCAATATGGGGCAAAAGCAGGTATACAGAGTTAGGTTTCGGATCAGTCATGACCTCATTGAATAGTGGAACAGGTGAGAGGACCTAAATGAACTACTCCTGTTCCTTACTGCTATTCTTTCTTTTGGGCCTCCTTATCTCGAGAGACAATGGATACGCGCCTGGAGGTGGTCAGTGGTTTGTGAAGCAGCGCCTGGAGTGGCTATAAAGGCCAATTCTGGAGTGACAGGCTCTTCCACAGGTGCTGCAGAGAAATTTGTTTGTTGGGGCTGTTGCACACTGCTATAACAACTATTAATAGTTGCATGGCTTGGAAGTCACAAATCAATATTCTAACTTTACAACCACCACAAAGTGTTTTTTTAAACTAATTTTCCTAATACTAATTCATGTAACACAATCCACATTTGTATCACTATTAATCAACTTTGATTCTTAACTACCTGGCAGTATTCCCAATTGTGATCCAGTTGAAACTACATGTGTTAACATTGGATAGGGTCTGGCTTGGCTCTAACAGTTCAGTTACATAACTGTATAAAGGCAGACATACAGGGATTTCCTGTTGTCTTGATGAGTAAAGGCATTATTCAGTATATTATTACTTAGTCACGAGGAAGATAAGGCTCTAAAGCTCCACTCCAGCAGTGCAGAGTCAGCTGATCTCAAGCTAGGGGAGAAAACGGTCACATTCAAATACCACTCTTAACATCTCATTAGGCTACTGCCTATGGATCATATGAACTTGGAGGAGTAGGCCACTCAGCCCTTTGAGCCTGCTTCGCCATTCAATAAGTTCATGGCTGAACTGATTACTCCACATTTCCACCTACCCCCGATAACCTTCCACCCCCTTGCTTAGCAAGAATCTATCTACCTCTGCCTTAAAAATATTCAAAGACTGCTTCCACCGCCTTTTGAGGAAGAGAATTCCAAAGACAACCCTCAGAGAAAAAAAATTTCTCCTCATCTCGGTCTTAAATGGGCAACCCCTTATTTTTAAACAGTGACCCCGAGTTTTAGATTCTCCCACAAGGGGAAACATCCTTTCCACATCCACCCTGTCAAGACCCCTCAGGACCTTCTATGTTTCAATCAAGTCGCCTCTTACTCTTCTAAGTTCCAGCAGATACAAGCCTAGCCCGTCCGCTCTTTCTCCATAAGACAGCCCGCCCATTCCAGGTATGAGTCTAGTAAACCTGCTCTGTACTGCCTCCAACATTTACATCCTTCCTTAAATAAGGAGACCAATACTGTACACAGAACTCCAGATGTGGTCTCACCAATGCCCTGTATAGCATAACCTCCCTGCTTTTGTCATCAATTCCCCTCGCAATAAACGATAACATTCTATTAGCTTTCCTAATTATGTCCTGTACCTGCATACTAACCTTTTGCAATTCATGCACTAGGCACCCAGATCCCTCTGCCTCTCAGAGCTCTGCAATCTCTCACCATTTAGATCATATGCTTCTTTTTTATTCTTCCTGCCAAAGTGGACAATTTCACATTTTCCCACATTATACTCTATTTGCCAGATCTTTGCCCACTCACTTAACCTATCGATATCCCTTTGTAGCCTCCTTATGTCCGCTTCACAAGTTACTTTCCTACCTATCATTGTGTCATCAGCACATTTAGCAACCATACCTTCGGTCCTTTCATCTAAGTCATTTATATAAATTGTAAAAGTTGAGGCCCCAGCACAGATCCCTGTTGCACACCACTCGTTACAACTTGCCAACCAGAAAATGACCCATTTATCCCTACTCTCTGTTTCCTGTTAGCTAGTCAATCTTCTATCCATGCCAATATGTTACCCCCCTACACCATGAGCTTTTCTTTTCTGCAATAACCTTTGATGTGGCACCTTATCAAATGCCTTCTGAAAATCTAAGTGCAATACATCCACCGGTTCCCCTTGATCCACAGCACATGTAACTCCCTCAAAGAATTTGAATAAATTGGTTAAACACGATTTCCCTTTCACAAAACCAGGCTGACTCTGCTTGATTACCTTGAATTTTTCTAAATGCCCTGCTATAATGTCTTTAATAATAGCTTCTAACATTTTCCCTAAGATAGATGTTAAGCTAACTGGCCTGTAGTTTCCTGCTTTCTGTCTCCCTCCCTTTTTGAATAAAGGAGTTACATTCGCTATTTTCCAATGTAATGGAACCTTCCCCAAATCTAGGGAATTTTGGAAAATTAAAACTAACGCATCAACGATCTCACTAGCCACTTCTTCTAACACCCTTGGATGAAGTCCATCAGGACCCGAGGACTTGTCCGCCTGCAGCTCCAACAATTTGTTCAGTACCACTTCCCTGGTGATTGTAATTTTCTTGACTTCCTCCCTCCCTCCCATTTCCTTACACAGCTAATACTGGAATGTTACTTGTATCCTCAATAGTGAAGACCGATGCAAAATATCTGTTCAATTCATCTGCCATCTCATTATCCATTAATTCCCCAGGCTCAGTTTTTATAGGACCAATGCTCACTTTGTGAACTCAATTTTCTTTTTTAAATCCCATATCTTAGTTTAAGTTGCCACCTCTTGAAACAAGGTGAGAAAAGTCATGAAAAGGTTTAATCCATGCAGTAAGACATTTGTGCACATGGAGCTACATTTAAAGTTCACAGGATTCACAGATACAGCCCAAGATGATGATGCAGGACTTTCTGTTTGCACTAACAGATGAGCCATTACACACTCTAGTCCTTGTTTCCACTCCAAGAAGTTTACAACCTCACACTAAAGTTAACAAAAGATTGAGTGTGCACCTAACGAACCTCACTTTAGGTTTGAATTTGGGCCCATATAGCAAGAGTTCGAGAACAAAGAAAATTCCAGTAGTCTTTAAACCAACAGGACAAAGGAAATGCATTAGCTGGGCTAAGTCCATTATTTCTCAAATTGATCAGTTAACTGCAGATAAGAAAATTAGAAAGAGCAGTCAACCTTTGTTGTCACTCACCACTGTTCTTAGAATGTACACAATAGTTATTCTAGTACTGATTTACAGTCAAACGGGGAAAGCTTTTTGGAGCTCTGGAGGGGGGATGGAAACAATCATAAGTTAAATTATTGAGTTCTCTGAATGAACTATATCCATCAATTTGCTTCATAATACATGAATCATATGCCTTGATTTAAAAACACACAGTAAAACCAGATTTAGCCGCTCTACTTAAGTTAGACATCAAACACACAATACCATTGTTAACAATCGATACTTACGGGGAGCAGTCCGCCTGTAAGTGTCTCTGTCAGCGTCACTACGATAACGAGTTGGACGGTCCTCACCCAGACCTGTGAAATTTCACAATGTTACAACTACAGAACAGATACTAGATTTTATAGTCAGTCATCTGGTAATCAAAATTCTAACACAGATATGCTTTAAAGACAAAAAATTAAGATAAATTTGAATTTATATAGTGCTTTTCATGTCCTCCTCAGAACATTCCAGAGTGCTTCAGAAACAATAAAGTAATCTTGAAGTGCAGTCACTGTTGTAATGTAGGTAAACACACCAGTGTGCATCCAGCAAGGTCCCAAAACAGCAATGAGATAAATGACAGGATAATTTATTTTAGTGACATTGCTTGGTTGAGGGATAAATATTGGTCAGTATACCAGGATAATAATCTTCCCTAGTTACAGGGGAGGTTCCAGAGGATTGCAAAGTGGCAAATGTGATACCCGTTTTCAAGAAAGGGTGCAAGGACAGTCCTAGTACTACAGGCTGGTCAGTTTAACATCAATGGTGGATAAGATTCTAGAAGCAATCATCAGGGAAAAGAAAAATCAACAGGCATTTGGAGAGCTTTGAGTTAATTAAGGAGAGCAAGTATGGATTTGTAAAAGGCAGATCATGTTTGATTAATCTAATTGAACGTTTTGATGAAGGAACTGCAGTGGATGTTGTCTATATGATTTTAAGTAAGGGTTTGATAAAGTACCACATAAAAGGCTGGCTAACAAATTTGAGGCTCATGGAACAGGAGGGTCAGTGTCAGGTTGGATAAAAAATTGGCAGAAAACAGCGGGTCATGGTAAATGGTTATTTTTCAGACAGGGGGATGGTCGACAGTGGTGTTCCTCAAGGGTTAGTGCTTGAACGCTGCTTTTTTGGCATATATAAATGACTTGGATATTAGAATATAGAGTAAAATTGCAAAATTTGCCAATGATACCAAGCTTGGAGGGATGGCAAACAATGAGGATGATACCATCCGACTACAACAGGGCACAAATTGGCAAGCACAGGGGTCTGCAACCTGCAGCTTTTTAATTTGTCATTCCCAACCATTTCAAGTTGGATCACATTAGAAACATAGAAAGAAACAGAAAAAAATAGGAGCAGGAGTAGGCCATTCGAGCCTGCACCGCCATTCAATACGATCATGGCTGATCATCCAAACTCAGTACCCTGTTCCTGCTTTCTCCCTTTCTTCCTTGATCCCTTTAGCCCTAAGAACTATATCTAACTCTTTCTTGAAAATATTTAATGATTTGGTCTCAAACTGCTTTCCATGGTGGAGAATTCCACAGGTTCACCAATCTCTGGGTGAAGAAATCCCTCATCTCAGTCCTAATGGCTTACCCCTTAACCTTAGACTGTGACCCCTGGTCCTGGACTCCCCCACTATCAGGAACATCCTTCCTGCATATAGTCTGTCCTGTTAGAATTTTGTAGGTTTCTACGAGATCCCCTCTTATGCTTCTAAACTCTAGCGAATACAAGCCTAATCGACCCAATCTCTCTTCATACATCAGTCCTGCCATCCCAGGAATCAGTCTGGTGAACCTTCGCTGCACTCCCTCCATGGTAAGAACATTCTTCCTCAGATAAGGAGACCAAAATTGCACACAATACTTCAGATGTGGTCTCAACAAGGCCTTGTATAATTGCCGCAAGACCATCCTTGCTCCTGTACTCGAATCTTCTTGCTATGAAGGCCAACATACCATTTGCCTTCCTAACTGCTTGTTGCACCTGCATGCTTACTTTCAGCGAATGGTGCACAAGGATACCAAGGTCTCGCTGCACCTCCCCCTTTCCCAATCTATCGCCGTTCAGATAATAATCTGCCTTTCTGTTTTTGCCACCAAAGTAGATAACCTCACATCTATCCACATTATACTGCATCGGCCATGTATTTGCCCACTCACTCAACCTGTCCAAATCACACTGGAGCTTCTCTGCAACCCCCTCACAGCTCACACTCCCACCCAGCTTTGTGTTGTCTGCAAACTTGGATATATTACATTTAATTCCCTCATCTATATCATTAATATATATTGTAAATAGCTGGGGTCCTAGCACTGATCCCTGAGATACCCCACTAGTCACTGCCTGCCACTCGCAAAAAGACCAGTTTATTCCTACTCTTTGTTTCCTGTCTGCCAACCAGTTCTCTATCCATGTCAGTATCTTACCCCGAATTCCATGTGCTTCAATTTTGCATGCTAATCTCTTATGTGGGACCTTATCGAAAGCCTTCTGAAAGTCCAAATACACCACATCCACTGGTTCCCCTTTATTTATTTTACTAGTTACATCCTCAAAAGATTCCAGTAGATTTGTCAAGCATGATTTCCCTTTCATAAATCCATGTTGACTTTGCCCAATCATGTCATTGTTTTCCAAGTGCTCTGCTATTACATCTTTTATAATGGACTCTAGAATTTTCCCCACTACTGATGCCAGGCTAACAGGTCTATAAATTCCCTGTTTTCTCTCTCCCTCCTTTTTTAAATAGTGGGGTTACATTAGCTACCCTCCAATCCGTTGGAACTGTTCCAGAGTCTATAGAATTTTGGAAAATGACCAGCAATGTATCTACTATTTCTAGGGTCACTTCCTTAGGTACTCTGGGATGTAGATTATCAGGCCCTGGAGATTTATCAGCCTTCAATCCCATCAATTTCCCTAACACCATTTCCTACTAATACTGATTTCATACAGTTCCTCCTTCTCATTAGACCCTATGTTCCCCAACATTTCTGGGAGGTAATTTGCGTCCTCCTTTGTGAAGACAGAACCAAAGTATGCATTTAATTGGTCTGCCATTTCTTTGTTCCCCATTATAAATTCCCCTGTTTCTGACTGTAAGGGACCCACATTTGTCTTCACATATCTAACATGAAAAACTAAAAAAAAAATTATGTCAAGAAAAGTGAGAGCTGTGTTTTTAATGTGGGGATAAAAGACTAATCAATATGCTGCACTTTACAGTTTCTAATGACTACAAAAAAATCATTGTGCTCCAAATAAACCTGTTTGAATGATTTAGCTGGTTATAGATAATGCCTTTGATTTGAGGAACGGGTTTAAGTTTGTGACCATTATTGTTTCTAACATAGCTATGATGATAAATTCTGAATCTGCTTTTTTTTTTAAATAATGACAATCAATAGCCAAAAAACTGTCTTAATTCTATGCACTTTAAGTTAAAGTTTGTTTTAAAAATGACTTAACTGACATACTTTAAGTAAAAATGTCAAAAAATGTAATTCAGAGTTAGGTATATTAAAAAAAAATTCTCTATTAATACATAAATTCAACAAGTATTTTATGTATTATATATGCAAATAATGCATTCTACCAGAGACACCTGGCAACTTCCAAGTATCTGGTTTAGAAATGCTGAAATTTCAGCTTGTGGCTCTCAATAGTTTTTATGTTAGGCATTTTTTTTTTTTAAAAACGGCTCTTCAGGTTAAAAAAAGGTTGCCGACCCCTGGGCTAGCAGAATGGGCAGACAAGTAGTTACCAAAGCTTATGGGATCTTGGGCTCATAGATAGAGGCATTGAATTCAAATTCAGGAAGTTATAAAGCTCCAGTTAGGCCACAACTAGAGTATTGCATCCAGTTCTGGTCACCACACTTCAGGGAAGATGTGAGAGGGGGAGAGATTTACCAGAATGGTTCCAGGGATCAAGGAATTTAGCTACAAGGTTAGGTTGGAGAAGCTGGGGTTGTTCTCCTTGAAGCACAGGAGGTTGAGGGGAGATTTAATAGAGGTGTACAAGATTATGACAGGTTTAGATAAGGTAGACAAAGTATAACTGTTCCCATTAGCTGATGGTAAGGGTAGGGGACACAGATTTAATACTTTGCGCAAGAGATAGAGGGGGGATGAGAGGAATAACTTTTTTTTTTATACACGGCGAATGGCAATAACCTGAAACTTGCTTCCTACAGGGGTGGTGGAAGCTGAGATGATCAACGATTCCAAAAGGAAACTGGATGGACACTTACGGCAAATAAACTTGCAGGGCTACAGGAGAATAGAGTGGGAGAACAGGACTGACTGGATTGCTCCACAGAAAGCTGGCATGTGCTCAATGGGTTTACTGGTCTCCTTCTGTATTCTTATGACTCCATACTTCCCAACTTTTCTCTGAATATTACACCTACTGCAAAAGCGAGTTGGCCCTGCAGTTAATGCTCCATCCAAAAGATCAATGCAGCATTCCCTCAATTAGTGCTAGCCTGGATTATGTGTTCAAATTTAATAGTGTGGAACCGAAACCTATGACCTTCTGACACAACCAGAGTGATACCATTGAGCCAAGGCTGACATTAAAATAAAAGCTGAACCATCGTAGATCTACAGGAGGGCAACAAATATTGAAGCAAAGCGTACACAGTCTTGCAACACAAAGTACCCATCTTAACACTAGGGCTGATGGTACTATTAGGCCAATGATGCAACAAATTTAATCCAGGTGTCTCTGGTTTTTCATACTGCAGCCTGCAAGCCCTTCTGATCTGTCTCAAAAAGCCCTGGAGACCCACATTGTATGTTCCTAGAGAAATGGGGACATTCAAATAGTAACAAATATGAAGTTACTTTTCAACTTAGCTTAAGGTGAGAATGCTTTGGTATATTTAAATTTAAATAATGCAATTGAGTAATTTTAATAAATGCAATTTAATTTAAGTTTGTAACACTGGGTGAAGGCAGAAAAATTGTGCCTTAATATGCAGCTTAAACTCGGTATTTCGCATCATCATTGATCATTAGTGGCCCCCAAGGTTCTACAGTACACAACAAATTCCCGAGATGACAAAGTTTGGACAACCCTGATCCAGACGGGCAGAATCTTGGTATCAGGTGGGTTCTAAAATTACAACAGACAAGGAAACCATTTTATGCTGCATTTAAACATTTTATATAGTGCCTCACTACATTTCAAGAAATGTCTCAAAGAACTTAATGTACTGTGAATTACTTTCAAGTGTAGCAAACTTAAGCTAATCATTATTGGGTTTACCTGGCCTATGAAACAGACAGAGATGCAAATATGCTGGTATCACCACCAAACTGGGGCACAATTTAAATAGGAAACACTGGCAGTACACAGTGCTCAATTTATTTTGCCAATCTCAAAGTTTCACCTGAGTGATCAAAGAACTTTACGATCACGGATTACAAAATCTCGCCTGCTGAACACTACTGATCACAGCCAGGTTTAAGTTATTTGTTGACTTCTTTCCTTTACTGTATACAATTTATGACCAAAATAGGCTGCAGATCTGTTAACTGGCTTTCATTAATTCTCTGACCTCGCTGCTTTGATGTGTACGAGGTGCTTGAGTTCAATTTCACTGTTTGCGGGGAAGAACCTGAAGATTGCAACTCACAGGCATCAGTGGATCTGATCTATACTGCCATTTATATTTCTATGGGAGCAGGGTACATAGCCTTAACATAATGCATTCCATCCAAAGCTCATCCCGAGTTCCCAATCTTTGTAACAGTACAGTTCTGAAGAAGGGTCACTGACCCGAAACATTAACTCTGCTTCTCTGTCCACAAATGCTGCCAGACCTGCTGAGTGGTTCCAGCATTTCTTGTTTTTATTTCAGATTTCCAGCATCCGTAGTATTTTGCTTTTATAGTACTGTTCAGACACTGGGCTTGCACCACAAGAAAGGAGAGCTACTCCAGACACTATAGCAGTTGATTACACAGCAGCATCAGCACAGGTCCAGAAAGCTTCCCATCTATGCAAGACACTGAGGCTTACACAGAGTAGGCCAATCAGCCCCTCAAGCTTCTTCCATTATTCATGACCAATAACACAACTCTATCTATCCATCTTGTTACTATAAGTCTTAATACTCCTGTCTATCAAAAATTTATCAATCTTAGTTTTAAAATTTTCAAATGATTGAGCCTCACCAGCATTTTGGGCGGGGTGGGGGGGGAACAGAGGAGAGAATTCTAGATATCCATTGTCCTCTGTGTGAAAAAGTGCTCCTAACATCACCCCTGAATGGACAGCTCTAATTTTATCTTTATGCCCCCTCGTTCTGGACTGTTTAAAATATAAATGTAACTCTCAACCATCACCCTTATTATTTGTGATGACAACACAACTTTATTTTGGTTTGGATCAATACACTACAGTGACAGGAAGAATCTTGTTAAACAGATAACTTTTGCCTCTTCAGCTTGAAAGTAAGGCATGATATAACCCAGAATGACCATTACTAATTGCTGCAGATACAACCTTATCATAAAAAAAGAACAAAACCATTACCAATTTTTCAATATAGATCCTCTGTGTCTGGGGCAACCCCCAAAGCCTATCTAGCCCAATGATCTTCATTTCCTTTCTCCCCAGTTCATTTTTCCTGACATTGAGCAGAGGTGAATGTATTCACCAGGCCCCATTCAACCTCAATTTTAAAGAAGACAAGACAGGATATCTAGAAAGAAATGCCCCAATGAGAAATCTACAGCCATTATTTCAGAACTTATATCCCAATGGTAGTACGCCATTAGGCATACAACTAATGAAATAGCAGCACTGCCAAATGAAAACGGATTATCAAGTGCTGTGTTTATATATAATTTGAGCTCTCATTAAGCTTGTACACTGTTTACAACGGATTAAACACCAGTAAAATTTTACCTTTAGGCCTTGGCCTGGCAGTCTCAGGACGAGTCTGGCGACGTAGAGTAGCTGGAACAATTTCTGGAGGAAGATGAAGGTAGTCCCGCAAGTACTGGATGCCCTCATTTGTCAAGTACCAGTAGAAGTGTCGCCAAGCAAACTGCTCCTTTACATAACCACGAGATTTCAAAGACTGCAGGTCAAGAAAGAAAAATTTAGTGCCAGGTTTTTCCAACTGCTTTCAGTATCTCTGAAATTTGTCTTTCAAAATGATTTCTTCAAGGTTAATACACACGACAGGATTCTGAACCACTAACTCTAGTAAAGCAAACTAAAGGGACTGATGGGATATGAGAGGGATGAAAGAATGGGATGGGTATGACTTGAGAGAGATGGCTTAGGAAGGATGGAATGTTATAGGATGTGTATATAAAAAGGTACTTTGCAATAAAGCTACTAATTTCACTGCAAATGTTTTGTAGGTCTCTGCTAGTTAACACATTATTTTTGTCGCATACTAATTAAATAAAATCTCTGCCAGGACCGCAGCATTTTCCTTTGTTGTTTATGTTGTCTTTCTGCATTTAGGCAAAGGTGACCCCAAAACCATATCAATATTTGAAGGAATGACAGAATAGTTCATAATGTAATGAGGATTTCCATGGTTACTCAGGGCTGCTGCATGTAGATTATTCCTCCTCTTCCAAGTTTCTTACCTTTTCCTGTTGCTGCTTGTTAAATTTGGCTGCAACAATGAACAGGAGTTCAATATTGCCCCTTGTATGGCTCTCAGGCTACACATCCAATACTCTGGATTCCTCAAAATATTTTTTGCTGGCCTTGGCCTTAAAAATACAGATCTAAGAATTCTGGACAATGGAACATTCCACGGATGGGTCCAGAATATCCCCAAAGCACTTCAACAGTTACTATATCTTTACAAAGCTTGATAGCTGCCTAGCGAGGTATGAATGTGACGTCTTTGGATTATTTTTGTAAAAAAGAATGGAATAATGCCGGACAGCATACAATCATGTCAAATTGGGAACAGCATGCAAGATCTTGCCTAAGCTTTTGTAGGAAACACATCAGTTTCCACATGTATGCTGATGACACCCAACTCTACCTCACCACCACCTCTCTCGGTCCCCCCACTGTCTCTAAATTGTCAGCCTGCCAATTCCGGATGAGAAGTTTCTTTCAATTAAATATTGGGAAGACCAGTACCATTGTCTTCGGTCCCCTCTACAAACTCCATTGTCAAGCCACTGACTCCATCCCTCTTCCTGGCAACTGTCTGAGGCTGAACCAGGCTGTTCGTAACATTGGTGTCATACATAACTGCAAGATGAGCTTCCAACCATGCCATCACTAAGACTGCTTATTTCCACCTCCTTAACATCACCCGACTCTGCCCTCTGCTGCTGAAATCCTTATCCATGCCTGTTACCTCTAGACTCGACTAGTTCAGCATACTCCTGGCCAGTCTCTCATGTTCTACCCTCCATAAACATGCGATCATCCAAAACTCTGCAACACATGTCCATGCACCAAATCCCATTCACCTATCACCCCTATGCTCACTGACCTGCACTGGCTCCTAGTTAAATTTTAAAATTCTCATCTGTTATCAAATCCCTCCATGATCTCGCCCCTCCCCTTTTTCATAATCTCCTCCAGCTCCACAAGCTTCAGAGACATTTGCATTCTTCTGGTTCTGGTATGTTGACCATCCATGAATTTAACCCCTCTATCACTGCCTTCAGTTACCAAGGCTCTAAGCTTTGGAATACCCTCCCTACACCTCTCCACCTCGCTTTCCTCCTTAAAACCTCCCTCTTTGACCAAGCTTTGGTCATCTGCCCTATTTTCTCCTCATGTGACTTGGTCATATTATGTTTTATAAAGCACCTTGAGATGTTTTATTATGTTAAAGGCACTATATAAATACAAGTTGCTGTTTCTGTTGAAACAGAATACCTGCATGGCCTTCATTACGTGCAGGTTAGGGACATTCTTGTCTGCCAGCTCTGGATGTTTTGGCATATGCACATCCTTCTTGGCCACCATCACCCCCTCCTTGAAAAGGAGCTCATAGATAGCAATACGGTTCTTCTTGGGCATCAGCATCTGAAACAAAACAGGTCCTTCAATATTTAAATTCCACAAAATCGAATTTGCTTGCAACCTAATTGTCGGCTAATCTCTCCCAATATTAAACCTAACCATACGTATGCATTCAGTGCCATGCCGTGGTGACCGACCCAAGGGCAGGCCCTCTGCTCTTTTTTTCTCCACCCCAGGAGACGAGCATGACCAGGGAAGAGAGTATATGAGGTGCTTTTTTTGTATATATTCAGTACAACGTTTATGTTATGCATTTGTTAAGTACATCTTAAATTTATTATGCTACTAAGAACATAACTTGTTTTCAAGACAAAAAAATTCAATGACGCTAAAACGAAGTAAATTAAGTCACAATGGATTATGCTGGCTTTAAATTTATTAGTTGCATTTGCAGATAAAATATGATCCGCCTTATAGTGTGAAGTATCTTGCACAGCATGGCTACGAAAGAGTAAACTTGACTCCAACCAAGCTTCGGTCGTTTGCCGACTACTACATTCGCGGAAAATTTTTTTCTGTTCATGGTGTACTTTAATATTAAACGTTCAACATCCACTGTTCAGAAACTAATTTCTGAAGTATTGTACAAGAGGAAAACTTCACGCTGGTGATGGCAAGAAGCTTACATACGATATCAATTAACAATATTAATGGTAACAATACAAAATAAACATCTTTGCAACTACAGTACGTTTTATGTAAACATGTTCCTGCAACTTTTACTCTTCAACTGATGCAGCCTGAGGCCTAACCTCTCTCTGTATCACCATAACTGGGAAGCAATTTATAAACTATCCAATAAACACTTGTTAAATTATGGAAATGATTGAGTGAATAAATATTGGTAATGTTTCTGAACCATTATTGTACTCCTGAAGGTTAAAGTCAGCGGGATGTTACAAATATTTAAGGATTTGGCTAGCCATGACTTACATACCTTGATTTCTTATAATGCGGCTGAAGCAGGAAAAGACAGAGCATGCGCACTCACAACCGCTTCCTCCTTCAGTGAGGGCCTGCGTATTGGAGCCTGCACCATACGCCTGTTTGAAAATAAACGCTGCCAATTTCCTTTTTTAAAAAAAAAAGAAAGCTTTTGAACCTGCTAAAAATATACACTGGCTTAATAGGTATAAAATATCGTTATTTTTCCAATTAGAGTATAAAAATATGGCGGGTTGGACAACTAAGTCTCGAGTGGGAGCCGTTAGTCCTGATTTCAACGGGCGGGGCAGCGGCTGTGCCAGGAGGCGGAGGTAAGGCGGTTTGGTGGATGGTGTTGTGGTGAGGATGGAGGTTTGTAAACCCCGTTAGCTAAATGTATGGGAGCTTCGGCTGTGGTGTCTGCTGGGAGTTGTAGTTCCTTGTCGATGCAGAGAACACTTGGGATCCCCAGCACAGTGAGTGACATTTATCATTAACTCAGACTGACCCATATTATATATTAAATCCAGTCAACAGTATGGCCACAAACACGAACGTGCTGGGAATGTACAATGCAAAGACTAAAATGCAGAAACACTTAGCATATTTAAATTGAAAGGACAAACTAACCTTTCAGATTCTCTTGGTCAGAACCGAAAAGTAAAAACGTGGAACTGTTTTTTTCGAAGAGGAGTTTAGTTTAGTTTAGAGATACAGCACTGAAACAGGCCCTTCGGCCCACCGAGTCTGTGCCGACCATCAACCACCCATTTATACTAATCCTACACTAATCCCATATTCCTACCACATCCCCACCTGTCCCTATATTTCCCTACCACCTACCTATACTAGTGCAATTTATAATGGCCAATTTACCTACCAATCTGCAAGTCTTTTGGCTGTGGGGGGAAACCGGAGCACCCGGAGAAAACCCACGCAGACACAGGGAGAACTTGCAAACTCCACACAGGCAGTACCCAGAATTGGACCCGGGTTGCTGGAGCTGTGAGGCTGCGGTGCTAACCACTGTGCCACTGTGCCGAGTTATTCACAACAATAGGAACATTGGAAAGTACAAGTCTGGGAAAGGCTGTAATCCAGGTGACTGGTGCCAAAATCTTACACCCCCTCAATAGCCAGGTCCCACTATACCTGTTCCCTTTATCTGCTTTACACACTCAAAACTCACACAAACTGGTGTAGAGCTTAACAAAAAGGCTGACAAAGTTCCCCCAAAAATCTAACCACTCAAATAACAACCGATAAATCAAAAGCAGCACTGAGCTTACTCCTATTACCTACTCAGCTACTTCCATTGTATCAATCACAGCAGATACAGCCATCTCTAATCCCTTCTTTGTATCCACTCTCCACCCACATCCCCCTTCTCCATCCTAAACATACCTCCTTCTGTATCAGCCCCTGGGGAAAAAACTGTCCCGTAATACACTGACAACTGCAATTTGAAAATCCCAACTGTCTACTCACCTGCACCTTTGATGCCCTAGTCCTCAATAAAATCATTACTCTCTCTCACCCTGGCTGTTCCCTCTGGTATGACCCTCACCTCTGATCCATTAAGAGATGCTGACTTGATGGGATATGGCGGATAACCGTTTTAACCATTTACTGCTAGATCTGGCAGGACCACATAAAGCACTGTCAGGTCCTGCTGCTGTCTGCTAAAACTGCTCACTATTCCAGGATTATCCTGGAATAATAATTACAGGAAGGTCATGGACGTCTTTGTCACTGAGAGCTAGGCCATCTGATAAGCCGTCTCTGTCACTTTCTTCCCTTCCACAAGCCCAGCGGACCAGACATCCTCTAAAATTCTCCCCTGCCCTAGCCCTAAACTCATATCTTTCACTCTTTTCTCTCCCATCTCCCCTTAGGCACTCTTTGAGCTCAGTTTGTCTATGAGACGTACTTCCTGTTGCCTTGATCCTATTCCCTCTAAACTGCTGACCACCCAATGTCCCCTCCTGATCCCCATGTCAGCTGACATTATTGACGGTTCTCTCAAGGTGCTGTTCCTCTGTCCTTAAAACTCTCCTCAAAAAACCAACACTTGACCCCACCGTTCTTGCAAACTACCACCCCATCTCTGACCTCTGTTTCCTCTCTAAAGCCCTTGAATGTGTTGTCGCCTTCCAAATCCTTGCCCTTCTTTCCCAAAACTCCATGTTTGAATCCCTCCAATCAGGTTTCTGCCCCTGCCACAGTATCGGAACAGTTTTTATCAAATGCACAAATGACAATTCTATGTGGCTGTGACAAAGGAAGCTATCCTCCTCTTCCCTCTTAACCTGTCCGCAGCCTTCGACACAATTGACCACTCCTCCAACACTTCTCCACTGTCGTCCATCTGGATGGGACTGCTCTCGCCCGGTTCCATTCTTATCTATCTAATTGTACCTGGATTATCACTTGTATTGGCTTCTCTTCCCATTCCCGTACTGTTACCTCTGGTGGTAACCCAAGGATTTATCCTTGACCCCTTCCTATTTCTTACCTACATTCTGCCCCTTGGTAACATCATCCGAAAGCACAGTGTTAGTTTTCACATGTATGCTGACGTCATCCAATCCTACCTCATCACCATCTCGACTTCTGCACTGTTACTAAATTATCAGACTGCTTATCTGACATTGGTACTGGATAAGCAGAAATTTCCTCCCAACTAAATGTGCTGTATAAAAACAAGTTGTTCTGTGCCAGCTGTGGCTCAGTGGGTAGCACTCTTGCCTTTGTGTGATGTGGTTTTAGGTTCAAGTCCTATTCCAGGGCTTGAGCACAAAAGTCAAGGCTGACTCTCCCAGTACTTCCTGAGTACTGCAGCTGTCAGAGTTGCTGTCTTTCAGATGAGATGTTAAACCAAAGCCCCATCTGCCTTCTTGGGTGACTGCAAAATATTCCATGGTGCTGTTTCAAAGAAGAGCAGGGGAGTTATCCCTGGTGTCCTGGCTAATATTTATCCCCCAATCAACAACACAACAACTGATTATCTGGTCATTATCACATTGCTGTTTGTGGGAGTTTGCTATGTATAAATTAGCTGTTGTGTTTCCTACATTACAACAGTGACTATTCTTCAAAAGTACTTCATTGGCTGTAAAGTCCTTTGAGATGTCCGGTGGTCGTGAAAGGCACTGTCTAAATGCAAGTCTTTTTTTCTTTCTAGTACATTGAAAGCTGATCTATGTAAGTAGGTTTACCACATTGCAGGCTGATAAGGGAAGATTAGATTTTGATTAGAGATACAGCACTGAAACAGGCCCTTCGGCCCACCGAGTCTGTGCCGACCAGCAACCACCCATTTATACTAATCCTACACTAATCCCATATTCCTACCAAACATCCCCATCTGTCCCTATATTTCCCTACCACCTACCTATACTAGTGACAATTTATAATGGCCAATTTACCTACCAACCTGCAAGTCTTTTGGCTTGTGGGAGGAAACCGGAGCACCCGGAGAAAACCCACGCAGACACAGGGAGAACTTGCAAACTCCACACAGGCAGTGCCCAGAATCGAACCCGGGTCCCTGGAGCTGTGAGGCTGCAGTGCTAACCACTGCGCCACTGTGCCGCCGACACTGAGATTTGGGCCAACAGCTGCTGAAAGTAGGGTATAAGAGCATATGCTTTAATATCTGGGATTGGTGCCTACCACAAATGGTTTGCAGAGAGGAAAGAAGCTTTTGCCAAAGCTTTGCAGCTCCAATGGCTAAGAACTGCCATTTATTGGGTTATGGCCTGCGTGTCCTTGCTGTAACCAGGAGGATGCTAGAAATACCATCATGTTTATGATGGGTTGTGCTGTCACAAGGAGCTCCGAATACCTAGAGGCAGTTAGGACTAATACCTCCAGTTGCCTAATTCACCAACTGGCGATTATCCTCCTTTTGGGGAGCCTTCGGGACTGAGTTTGAGTTTCTGGTCAATCCCCTGGTTGTTGAGTGTCAACGAAAGGTGGTTAGGTTCCCCCTTGTTGGAAATGGTCATTGCCTGGCATTTGTGTGGCGGAAATGCTACTTGCCTCTTATCAGTCCAAGTCTCAATGTTTAGCTGGTCTTGTTACAGGCAGGCATAGACTGCTTCATTATCTGAGCAATTGCGAATGGAGGTGAACACTGTGCAATCATCAGCAAACAGTCTTCTGATCTTGTGATGGAGTGGAAGTCATTGTTTAAGAAACTGAAAATAATTGGGCTGAGGATGCTGCCCCGAGGAATCCTAACACCAATGTCCTAAGCTGAGATAATTGGCCTTCAAAAATCACAACTATCTTCCTCTGTGCCAGGTATGATTCCAATCTTTGGAGGTTTTCCCCAGTCCCTATTGACTTAAGTTTATTAGGGCTCATTTGTGTCACACTTGGTTAAATGTTACCTTGATTTCAAGGGCAGTCACTCTCCCCTCAGCAATGCAATTCAGTTCTTGTGCCTATGTTTTGGCCAATGCTGTATTGAAGTTTGGATCCGAGTGCATTTAATATCAGGACAGTGGGAAACTCTATCTCTGTGGATTTCTCAGAAACTTGACTTGGAGATTGGTGGTGGATCTCTGCATATGTTAGACAGTCAGCTGAGCAAAGAAAAATCCCATGCTGGACAGCAAGACATACTCTGGAATCGGGCTAGCCCAGTGAGATACTATTGAAAGCCCCATATTAAAACTGTTGGATTGTGTGCTCCAGTCTTATGCCTGTGATATCCAGTGTGTATGAAATGTGCTGCTAATTCCTGGCATTTCCCTAGAGAAAGCCCTCTGTTAAAACTCTAGGCCTGTGGTACTATAGTTTTAGTTCCCTGCCCTTTTTCTGGCCAATTTTCTGCCCTCTCCTCTTCCAGTCCTGAAGAAACTGACCCCTTGCTACTGTAAAGTTCTACAATATATTAACAGCCCTCTGTATCTTGCCTAGGGGACCATTATTCATGTATGAGCCAGTGGCAATGTTAGCAAGCTATTCAACCACAGGGCATCATAATTGAGCCCACTCTTGTCTATACACACATTTCAAGTAGGATCATTGAATAACAGTCAGGAATGGCAATATGAGACAATTTTACTCTTCCTCAGGCATTTGAAGAACAATTGCATTGTCCCAACTGTGAGCCACTAGCCTGTAGTTTTAATAGGGAGCTTTAAATGGAAAAATGCTAGGAATTACCAGTATTTTCCATGCACACAAGCGATCACATTCCTCTACATGAGATTCCTGTTGAATGTGAGAGAGTTGGCAAGTCTGATCAAAATAGACCTCTTTTTATTCATTCATGGGATGTGGGCGTCACAGGCCAGCATTTATTGCCCATCCCTAATTGCCTTGAACTGAGTGGCATGCTAGGCCATTTCAGAGGGCATCTAAGAGTCAACCACATTGCTGTGGGTCTGGAGTTACATGTAGGCCAGACCAGGTAAGGACAGCAGATTTCCTTCCCTAAAGGACATTGATGAACCAGATAGGTTTTTATACCAATCGACAATGGTTTCATGGTCACCATCAGACTAGCTTTTAATTCCAGATTTGTTAATTTAATTCAGGTTTCACCATCTGTCGTAGTGGGATTCAAACCCATGTCCCCAGATGCCTCTGGATTACCTGTCCAATGACATTACCACTACGCCACCGCTTCCCCTAAATCCAAAGTGACCAATGCTTGGCAGGTCTTTTAGCATCAGAGTCTAGCTTGATGTCAATCACCTGAGTGTCCATTCAATGGTGGAAAAACAGCAACAACAATAATTAATATGTGACTGAATTTTTTTGAAGCATAATTATAAACATACTGCAAATCATCTAATTGCAAATTAACAATGAATAACTTCTTAAGCACAAGTAGAAAATAATGCAAATGAATATGCAAAGGGAAGTTCTAAATCTAAATGGATCGACAGAGAGCAGTTTTTTCTTTAAGCCTGCTTGAATTTATGTAATTGGGCAATGTTGTACTATAACACTAAACTTGTTTAAGGATGTCATTGGAGGAAGGGGTGCATTAAAAAAATGAAAATATTTTAAAGTCTGAAAACGCTCTATTTGTAATTGTTATCCTCCCAATCTGTCTTAAGTAAGCCGTCTACATCCATTTTTTGCTAAATTTGGAGGGTGATACTATTTAGTCATTGTTTTCCAAGGCTGCTGCTAGTGCTATTCCCTGGTGAGCCACCAGGAAGTACTGTTGAGCAGTGTAGCATAAATCAGCCTTTCCAACCACAGGTCGATCTTGCAGTAATTTATAATGTTGCTCTCGTAGGGCAAGCTGGGTACAAAAAGTGATTATAATCGGGATAAATAAGAAAAACTGAATACTGGAAATCCAAAGCAAAAACAGAATGCATTACTGGTTAGTCTTTATCCAAGTACATTCAGTTAAAGGTTTTATCAAAATGTTAGGATTCCAGGAAACTTGTTTCGTAATAGGTTGAGATCATGTTTGAAGTAAATTCTACAATTTGATGTCTTGAATTGGTGAAGGAAATGGTGTCAAGAACTGTGTGGTGAACCACACCACGACTGGTTTGTAAAGGCAGGCAGGCACTGGCTTTTAATTGTTCAATGGTGCAGTGGGTTTGTTACTTTATCTGGGTTCAAATCTAGCCCAGGCTGCAGGGATGAGATTTTCCTTTGTCTGCTGGCTGTACGAATTTTAGGTGCGATGAGTTTGGGCTGTCTCAATTCTGTTCCTAGTGACCATTGGCTTGTAGCATATATGCTAACCCAGAAAACTGACATTAGAAAGCTGAGAGACAAAAACAGTGGTAAATATATGTCTTGTGACTGAAAAGCAGTGGGACATAGACTTGTCATACCTTCAGTTACAAGTGTGCTCAACATTCCATCACATGTCCTGCAGAGTAAAAAGACTAAAGCACAGTGTATTGTGCAGCATTGCTGGATTGAGAACTTACTGAAGGGAGATCTGACCACTGAAGACACGAGATTTATTCTCTAGGAGAACCTGAGGTGCATCCCCAAATAATTTTGGTTTTAATATATTTGGTGCAATTTCTGACACTGGAATCTATTGTAATTCTGCCTTTTGAGTCAAAAATATTTTTTTCTGGAAGGATTACAGACATTTTAAATACGTCAATGAGAATTAAAGTACTTGAATAGATAAAAATAAAAACACACAAAATTGGGTGTAACCTTGTGACATGGATTCATAGGGAGGTACGAGACAGAGTCAATATAAAGGAAATGTACTCTGGTGTTCCCCAGGGATCTGCACTGGGGCCTCTGCTTTTCACCATAGATATAAATGGCTTTAATGAGGGACTGGAGAGTTGTATATCCAAGCTTGTAGATTACACCAAGTTAGGAGGCACAGTAAGAGGTGTAAGTGAACCAGGAAGTTGCAAAGGGATGCAGATAAAGTAGGAAACACTGTCAGATCAAGTTCAATGTGAAGAAGTGTGAGGCCATCCACTTTGAATCAAAGAAAAGCAAATTGAAATATTTTCTCAAAGGCAAAAGACTAGGAACTGTGGAGGAGTTGGGTGTCCATGTTCACAAAAAGTAATGAAAAAGGCTAATGAAATGTTGGCATTTATCTCACTGGGGCTGCAATACAAAGGGGAGTAAGTTATGGCTTCATTTGTACAGAACCTTGGTCAAACTCCATTTGGGGTTCTGTGTTGAGTTTGGGCATTGCACCTCAAGAAGGATATATTGGTCTTGGAGGGAGTACAGTACAGATTCAAAAGGCTATGGATGATGAAATTTTCAAGAATGAGATCAGTACATTTTTGTTCAGTAAAGGAATCAAGGGACATGGATTAAAGGTGGGTAAATGGACTTGAGATACATATTGGCCATGATCTGATTGAATGGCAGAACAGGCTTGAAAGGCTGAATGACCTACTCCTGTTCCTATGTTCCTGATAATGTTGCCCCTTTGCACTTGGATTTTAGAAACAGGTTTGATAAAATTTGAGTATTGCTGAAAATAAAGACATTTTGTCGAAGCTTTTCGTCTTGCACTCATGGGGACAATCTGCAAGAATACCAATGTAAGGGAAAACAACAATTTTATACTGTATGAGAAGAGAGTGCTGATTGGTTGGCAAGTGAACTCTGATTGGTAGAGGCGTTGCCATAGAGAATGCACCTGTGTATGGTGACTGACAGTTAACTTCCAAGCTTTGTTTGAAATTTAAACCAGGCAGCTTGACTCTGGTCATGGCATTGCCCTGAGGAATGAACCAGCGAATGGCTGTCACTTATTTTGTTTAGCTGAAACAGACGCGATGTTTGTACATTTTCTTTCTGTCTGCAAAGAACAGTGCCCTGTGTATTAATATATGTAGCTTCCAGTACACGCAAATGCTCCACACATATTTAAGATTGTCAGTTGGGCTTGCAGTGTGGCAAACAATGCCACCGTGGATTCCATGGCTGTGGGTTCCTGCCTGTGTTGGGCTTTAACTGTCCACTAGGTGACATATGTAAGTGTTTGAGTGGGACTGGTGAAGGGTCTCCTTCCTGCCTGTTAGCACACTGGTTGCAGGTATTTTTCACATACTTTAGGAATAGGCCATTCAGCCCCACGAGTCTCTTCTGCCATTCAATCAGGTCAGTATTATTCCATATTCCTTGATACTCTTTTCCAATAAAAATCTCTCGGTCTCAGCCTTGAAAGCTTCAATTGATCCAGCATCCACAATGTTTTTATGGCGGGAATTCCAACTTTCTGCTGCCTTTATGTGAAAAAATGTTCCCTGATTTCACTCCTGAATGGCCTAGCTATAATTTTAGGATTGCACCCTCTTCTTATGAATTTGCTCACCAGATGAAATGTTCTTTATATCTACCCTATCAAATCCCTTTACATATATATTAAAAAAATCTTCTAAGAAACATTTTGTCAGAAAATCCGTTGTCACCTCTCAGCCACTTACCCTTCTCAGCCCATCCAAGTTTGCAGATTTATCAGCTGAGCATTTTGTGGTTTAAACAAGCATCCTACCACTGCCTGGCATAATATGCTGGCGTTTGACCTGCTGCTGAGCTCGCTTACAAAACGGTATACCAGACATTGAACAATTTTCCAAGTTGCTTTTAACATTCTAGAATCATTGTGTGGTCTAGTGGAATCTGCAAGCTAATATATTAAATAATTTTTTTTAACCGCGTAGAGACATTGAGGACTGAATTTTCCAAGTGTGCCGCAATTCGCGGTGGCGCACTCTGAAAGCGGCGTGCATCCGCATGGATGCGCCGTCCCTGAGCCCCCGTGATATTACACGTGGGAGCTCATTCAAATAGAAGGGGCAGAGCGGCCTCCCCCGATAACGTAAGGCGTCTGGTGCCACTGTGCAGGTGCCATTTTTAAAGGCTTTAAGCCCTTCAGTTGCGTTTTAAAATTTAAAGGTCCCAATCTCTGGGCTATAACAATGAAGTGTCATTTCAAATATAAATCACTTCTCCTGACCCCTAATGGGTAAATTATACATCAATCGCATTCTTTCCCCATAATAAACCTTTAATAGTATTCCGAACTTCCCCCCGCAAAAATTTATTCCCTTTGACTCTCAACCCCTTCCCACTTTCCCATTAGCCAGTAAAGATTGTTTACCCTGCTCCTCCACCCCTCCTGTCCTGAAAATGCTATTCCTCCCCCCTCCCCACCAGGTTCGCGCCCGGAACTCCGTACGGAATTCCGAAGGCGCGCAGAGTACAAACGACAGCTGTAAAATCAGCGTGTCACGGCCACCGCCTGCAGGTAAGTTCATTTACATCTCTTTATTGTCAAATTGAATATTAAGATGAAGGGCCTGTCGCCAGGCGGCAGGGGGCCATACCAAGGTCCCTCCCCGCCGCCAGTAAGATGCGGCGGGCCCTTCTCAACGTTGCGGGTCAAGGCGGGCCTCTCCCCAAAGATTGGCACTTGCTCCTTGAATGTTGTTACTGTTTAATGATTGAAAATTCATAGAAATTCCGCGGGCTGTGTGGAATTTATAGCATCCCAAGACTTGACATTAAGCAGAAATTATGAATGATTTTAGCATAATATATTAGAAATATTCACAATTTATAAATATTTTATTTGTTTAATTCATATTAAAATTTGAAGGAAATAATTTTGCTAGAAAACATATGAATTTTTTTAAGAATTAAGTCTGCCCTTGAGGGCCTCTGGACTGGTGTTTACTGACATCAGTAGGCTCAACAAAAGAGTTTTAAAACCAAATTTTTAAATATTTATTTTGCCAAATTTCTTTCTGACTTTTTGGGGCCGCAGTTTTTCTGTGAGTGGTTATTCTTCACACGAGTGGCTAGAAAGTGTGGTGTGGATAGGCTATTTGACCAGTGAAAGCTTTGCTGCTACGCCCAATCCAGTTTGCATCCAAGGCACCCATTTGTGCTGGGGTCAGTGTTTAGGAATGGGCACACTAGCAAATTTATTTTCAACTACCAAGCCCAGGAGTGATGTGGCCAATTGTAATGCTTCTGTTGCTGCCTTGGCTGAGATTAGCTAACTTAAGGTAGACTGAGAATCAAACCTACAACGTTCTGGTCTTTTTGGCTCAGTGCTACATCAGCTGATCTGCTGGAGTGCTCAATCAATTTTTTGGCCTAGAAATTTGACAGCACTGTGCCTGTTTTTTTGGGCACCTAAGCCTCCAAACTGGCGGGCAGGAAACGTACACACATTTTCATCTGTCAGTGTGCTGCCCGCCATATTGGCTCAGCTTCTCTTGTGTCAGGAGTGCATAAGAGATGATGGAAAACACTCATCAGCTATTTTAAATAGGGTCTTGCATTTAATTCAGGACTCTTTTCCAATTTTGGTTTACACAGCATCTGTCTCACTATGTGCTGAACACCCCCAGCAACATGTGTACTAACTGGCAGGAAGGACCTCGCACCAACAGTATTTAAAGGGAACATGCCAAAGTGGTAGGTTAGTTAATTGTTTATAATTTCAGACAGCTGGTTAAATTTTGGGTGTTTTTCGACTATTTTATCAGTCTGGAATGTTCAGTTTGTTTGCACAGAACAGGCATTTGCTGGTATCGCACTGTTGTTATAATTAGTTTGACTGCAGTCACGAATGGTCCGGTGCCTTTGGGACTGGAGTATGAGGGAGTGCAGCAAGGAAGGCAGCAAAGAGTGGGAGCAGGGGCCATAAGAGGGATGAGAAGGTAGGCACTGTGAAGGAGGCTATAACCACAGTGGGTATTCAGAGGCACTTCTCTTCCTCAGCTTCACTAAGCAACTATGTATGAGGTGCTGTCGCTTAACAAAGGAGGCTATCATTGAGCTATGATGTTTTCTGCTGTCGTAACTTGAGCCTGTGCCAGTGCATGGACAGGACTGCCTATAGCTGCCAAGGTTACCATGACCTTTTTTAAATCGTAGACTCCTTTCAGACTGCAGCAGGTGACATAAGCGACATATTCATTTCACAGCCCACCTCTATCAGGGAGGTCACGAGGGTCTCTATGCCAGGAGAAACACCTACATTTCCTTCACCATGGACAAAACGAAGCAATGTGAAGGAACACTAGGCTTCACCCACGTTGCGGCTCCCCATCATTAGTCTGGGAACAGTATCAATCACAAGGGATTCTACTCCCTCGATGTGTCATCGAACGAGCAATCTTCATGCTCAAGCAACGCTTCCACTGCCTGGACTATTCAGAAGGAGCTTTGCAGTACAGCCCTGAGTGGATATCCAGATTTGTGGTTGTTTGCTGCATGCTCCATAACGTGCCATCATGTGGGACCAGGCTTAACCAGCACCTTGGCAGCAGAGTGAGCTTCCATTGCGGCTGTGAGTGCTGTCAAGAAAGGGTCCATGATGGTGGGCACCACTGTCATGTTGATGGAATTGACCACTTGGTCCACATTGGATAGAATATCCATGCTGTGTGCGAAGCCTTGAAATAAGTTGGAGCTTGACTCCTCCTGCTCTGTGACATTGTGTGCATGCTTGCTGGCAGACTGCACAGTGAACAAAGAACAGTACAGCACAGGAACAGGCCATTCGGCCCTCCAAGCCTGCGCCGATCTTGATGCCTGCCTAAACTAAAACCTTCTGCACTTCCGTATCCCTCTATTCCCATCCTATTCATGTATTTGTCAAGATGCCTCTTAAACGTCTCTATCGTACCTGCTTCCACCACCTACCCCGGCAGCAGGTTCCAGGCACTCACCACCCTCTGTGTAAAGAACTTGCTTCGCACATCCCTGCTAAACTTTGCCCCTCTCACCTTAAACCTATGTCCCTTAGTAACTGACTCTTCCACCCTGGGGAAAAAGCTTCTGACTATCCACCTAGCATTTCCTAGAATATGCCCATTAGCGTTCAGACTGGGACATTGCTCTGAGCCCTCTACAATTGAGTTAATATGCAATTTCTCTCTCTGGAAATCTGGCACCTGTGGCATCCCTATCACCCTGTCCTAGTTCCTGCACACTTGGCCAGTGATTCATCATGTGAACACCCTCCTCTTGCCTAGATCATAATGTACATGTGTGCCAATATCTGAACTGGGGCTTACAAGAGTGAGATCAAGAGATGCAACATCTTCAAGAAGACTAGACTACTCTTCCTCGGGTGGTGTTCATATCTTCAGCACTTGAAATGAAAGAAAAGGACAAGCATTATCTTTTAGTGTGAAGGGAAAGCAGAGCAACAGAAGTGACCAGTGAAAACATTTGCAGTTGAATGAATATCACGTGCTGTTTGTGACGATGTTAACATGTACCCTACCTGAGTACCCTGTCCCTTCGTGTTTGTATTCGGGCATGATCGAATTGCCAGGCCTTGGTAACTGCTTAAGGCGGTGAAAAATTAAAACCAACAGATGTAGATTCAATATTGCTGAACAAATTGTTTCAAGTTCTTTGTAGTTAACAGTTGTAGAGTTAACATTGATTTACACGCAGTGCTGTATTTGCAGTACAGTGATTATGTCTGCATTTCATCCACATAACTTGTTAACCAAAGCCATTGATTACAATATTCAGAGAAAAATGTCAGGTTTTCCTCATGGCACTGTGAAGCACATTGGGTCATTTTTCTAGTTAAAGGTGCTAGATAATTGCAATTGTTGTTCAATGTGATCTCCAAAACAATTGTCAAAATTTCAAAATCCCATGTAATGAAAACAAAATTAGTCTTATGCAGTCACCATAAGCTAGTGTCCCCGCTGATAACATATAGAATTTGTATAATTCAGCCATAAAATAGTCCAAGATCCTGTGAGATTCTATAATAAAAGCAAAATACTGCGGATGCTGGAAATCTGAAACAAAAACGAGAAATGCTGGAATCACTCAGCAGGTCTGGCAGCATCTGTGGAAAGAGAAGCAGAGTTAAAGTTTCGGGTCAGTGACCCTTCTTCGGAACTGACAAATATTAGAAAAGTCACAGATTATAAACAAGTGAGGTGGGGGTGGGGCAAGAGATAACAAAGGAGAAGGTGCAGATTGGACCAGGCCACATAGCTGACCAAAAGGTCACGGAGAAAAGGCAAACAATATGTTAATGGTGTGTTGAAAGACAAAGCATTAGTACAGATTAGGTGTGAATACACTGAATATTGAACAGCAGCAAGTGCTGTGTGCTGTGAGATTCTATGTTTTCTAGCACATCTTTAACAAAGACATCTGCATTATCACACCAACTGACTGCTGTCAATGCTGTTTACTTCAAAAATCAATTCACTTCTCTCCACATAAGAATATTGTTGACCATAATAATGGTTCTGAAGCTTCAGTCTGCAGGGTATGCTGTCGTCTGAATGCTTTAATTTGATTGCTGTTAGACATCTCACTGACGTGCATTTATAATGGCCCTTCTGCTGATTAACCACCAATGTGACATAAAGAACCACAAGTTAAAAAAGAGAGTCACACACAGCATAATCAGCCCTTTCTTTCTTTTCTCTTGGTCTAGTCATAGAAATGGGCTTCTCTTTCTCCCACTTTGACCACATCCTTCCCTGTCTGAAGGGGCAAGTCCATGATCTGATCCCAGACCTTCCTCCCTGAACTGCATGGCTGACATTAGGACCATTAGGAACTTGATTTAGGAAAAAAGTTATTGATGTGAATCTGTGTCTTACTGTGTTAGGGGAGGGGGGAATGCTGTGCATGGGCTGGCATTGGCCATTGTTTTTTTTTGTAGACCAAGGAGGAGCACTCATTATTTTTTCTACTCAGCCTTTTCCCTGAATTTGGCTGGTTCAGGAACTTAAATATGAGTGAGCTTTCTCTCACTAGGCCAGGTTCCCTTTCCTGACCTTGCTAAACATGCCTGGACCATGTATCTTTTTCCTTTTGTCCATGAGTTAGACAAGACGTTAGCAGTTTTACCTCGACTCCCTGTCCAGGGGTGTCCAAAAGGGCTGCCAGTTAAGCTGTGTACAGTCCTTCCTTGGGCAAAAGCTCTCTGGCAACTACCTCTGCTAAGTTGAAATGAATAGGACCATTCCAACAATACTAAATGTGGATGATTAATGGAATGTGAAATAAGTTTGTTTTGTCTAAGCAATTTGGATTCTAAATCACCCCTCCCAGTGCTGCTGTTTAAAGAATTTAACTCCTTGAGTGTGACATTTAACTTGATAACATTTTGATATTAATTATCCCAAAACCTTTCCATTGCAAAATAGTCAAAAATTCATAGAGGGTTTAAAGTATAAAAACATGTGTCTTTTATAATATATTTTGAAGTAACCATCTGTTTTGTTGCACAGAACAGCAAGTGTAAATGTTCTGAGTATGCCAGTGACATGGAGTTATTTGCTTATCATATTTAGAATGGATCCAGTCAATGCAATATTTTTCAAAAACAATGCCATTCTGTAGCCTAAGAAAGGTCACTGACAGTGGGACTGATTTTGTAAATGAGTGCTTGACTGCTGCAGAATTTTTAAAAACTTCTATTAACCTGCTATAGGATATTTAGACAGCAGAACTTTACAAAGCAGAAAGCAAGGAGAATCTTTGGAAATGATGTAAAGCTTGCTTTTTCATCTGCAGGTCTGTGTTGCTGTGTTCATCTTTCATCTACAGACTTGCAGTCATGCCCTTCAAATGCCTTTCCCAGAAGGCAGCTGTCTCCTATCCCACCATTTCTGGCTTAAAAAGGAGGTGGCTCTGACTGGGAAAGTGATATAAAACAGTACATTCTTTGACTTTTACTGTCTTTTATTTAAAGCTGAAGCAGGATCTTCATTATTCTAAATTAAATTACTTTGTTTAAGCTTAGAATCTGAGTGAGCTGTTTTAGTTACAACACATTAGGAACCTCTTTGCTCTGGTACTGTAGAAAATGTGCAGAATCCACTATTTCCATCTCGTTCACAAGGAATTTGGTGTTATATGTAAGGATCCACAGATTCTAATCCAAGATCATATTTTCAGAGCCATAGGGCTGAATTTTTCCAGGGAAGCTGAAGTCCTGCAGCCGGGGCCAAAAGTGGGAGCCGACCCCACTCCGGTGGGCGGTGGTATCCTGGGGCAACATTTTGCCAGCAGCAGCCAATTAACTGGCCAATTGAGAATGGCAGCCCGCCCCCAAGAGCTGTCAATGTAATCAGAGGGCCAGAAGCTCAGCAGCCTCAACAGTGCCGCCGCTAGCGATGGCCAGTGCTGAGGCTGCAGCTCCAGGATGAGGATGCCCTCGAAGACATGTAACGCCCATTAAGGATGGCCCCTCTCTGGGAGCCCCCTGGGAGGCCGCCGGCGTTAACCTGGCTGTCTCCCCACATGGTGGCGGGTGCTCCCGAAGTGGGAAAAATACCCGCGGGGGTGGGAAGTGGTCCTTAATTGGGCCATTACATGGTTCAATTGGCCCCCTAGTGAGTGGCTGTGCCACTAAGGTTCCTGTTGCTGGCAATATGCCATGGCGGCGGGAAGAAGTCTCGCTCCCCTCCCGTTGCCTTCCCCCACCATATTGCCATTCCTCCCACCTCCCAGCTGGTCTCTAATGGGCCTGGAAAATTCAGCCCTTAGTTTGAATTGATGGACTGAATTTTATACTCACGATGGGGGTCCTGGCGATGGGCAGAAAGGTGGGGGAAGGCACCTCCTCAGCCCTCCGACAGATCAGTACAACAGTTCCATGGTGGGCAGGCAATTTACTGCCCATGTTCTGGCATACCGTCCCTTTTAAGGATGAGCTGCTGCCTCCAGAGCTGCCAGCCAATCCGGCAGTGCCACTGGGAGCAGAGGCCACCGCCAATACTTCAGGGGGCTCTGCAGTACCGAAGACGTCAGAGACCTCGGGAGAGGTAAGTGGGTCAAGGCCACTGGGGCCATTCAGGCAGTCCCTGGCGATGGGTGGTGTTGGTGAGGGGGTTGGTGTGTCTTCCTGGGGGGGTGGGGGTTCTGTGTTTGCCACTGGGGGAAGGCCCTCCAGGGGCCCTGGGCTGCCCCCAAAGGAGGCACCCCTGACCCCACTTGGAGGCTGTCAGGTTTTACCTGGCGGCGTTCCCCCCCCCAACTACAGTGGATGGCCCTTGCACCTTCTATTAAATTGAGGTGGAGACGGTAAGAGGCCCATAAATGGCCAGTGATTGGCCTCTTATGGGCCTTAATTGGCCTGGGATGGGAAGGCTGTCCTCGGGCACTCTGCTCTCCACCTTCCAAACCAATATTATGGCCCCCCACCTCTGATCCTGTCCCCAGGGGGCCCATAAAAATTCAGGCCAATGTCTATTGTTTGTTTATTGAACAAATCTTATAATGCTGTAATATTGTGGAGTACCTTTAATCAGGCACATTCTACAAATCACTGCATTAACTCAATCAAATCCCAGAACCATGAATCCTGGGATGGATTAGTTCTGAAATTCATCTCTGTGTGTTATTACTTTTAATTGACTGTTTTGTGACTGAACTAATCCCATTCCATCAAAATTATTTCTGTGGCATAAAGCCACCATGACCATTCATCATTCACCCCAAAATATACACGTAAAATAAAATCTGCGAACATAAAAATTTAAGAATTCAAACAAAAAAAGTCAAGAAATTGGATTGAACCCTTTCTCCCTCCTCCTTCCACAAACAGCACCTTCCATATTCTGAACTTGTGGTACCCTGAACTGTGCCACCTCCTTCACCAGGACCTGTAGTTTTACAGTAGGGCAAGGATGGTACTGCCAGTCGCCGTCAAGGTCACCATTGCTCTAAACTTCTTCTATGTGACCGATCCTTCCAGGTGGAAGCATGCGACATTGCAAACATTTTCCAGTTTGCCGTCTATCGCTGCATCCAAGAGGTGACTGAGTTCATGTATATGAAGAGAGGAGAATTCATCTCTCTCTAACAAGAGAGAAGCAGGATGAGTGGACGTGCAGCTTTGCCAGAATAGCCAGATTCTCAGTGGTGCAGGCAGCCATCAATTGCATACATGTGGCTCTGCAGGCCCCACATTATCAACAGGGAAATGTACTCGAATCGTAAAGGATTACACGCCATTAATTACAGTTGATGTGCACCACTCCCAAACCATCAAACTATCCTGGCAGAATCCACAATGCTTTTATCCTAAGGCAGTCTGCTGTTCTCATTGTCTTGGGAGCACCACGAGGAACCAGAGGCTGGCTGCTCAGAGACGAGGGGTATCTGCTGTACACATGGTTGACTTTCCTCTGCCACCCGACAACAGGGCAATGAGAGCTGTGCTATCACAAGGAACACCACTGAGCTGACCATCGGTGTTCTCAAGAAACAGTTTTGCTGTGTGGACCGCTTGGGGGAGCCCTACAATACTTATTGGAGCATATCTCCAAGTTTGTGATAGTCTGCTGCGTCCTCCACCACCTTGTATTATGATGAGGCAGTCAAACCAAGGCCACCTTGGGAAGAGGACGAGGCAACTGGGACCCCTTTGCTCCAGAGGGGTTGTCCATGAGTGCCTACTGAGACTCTGGTTCCTATGGGACGTGATCCCATCACCTCCATTGTGCCACAATTCTCCACCTTCCCACCCATCTGCAATATCCTCTTGCCAAAATCTTGCATTAAAAGCCACCAACAATAAACCTTTCCATAACAACTTTATCCAACAACACATTCAATAATACAAACAAAAATGAACCATTTACCCTTGTGCTTACCGTTTTTGCTTGTCTTGGTGGTGCCTTTGTCTAGTGCTCCTATGCAGTGCTACCCCACTGGCTGCAGCATGGCTGATGGAAGGCTGCTGACTTTCACAGCAGGAGACTGCAGATCGCCTTGCAAAACGTCCTTGAGCTACTCTGAGCCTTGAAGGCAGGGGCGACAGCAGTCTGGGCTGGCTTGCTGAAAGACAACAGCAGAGGTGCTGGTGGAGTGGCAGCGGTGGGAGCACGGATACTGTCATCCTGATAGAGGATATGAGGTTCACGTTCCCTGGAGCCACTGCCACTTCTCTGGGCAGTGCCTCAGCAATCCTAGTAATCTGTTAAAGGACAAATTGCTGAAGTGCTGGGAGAGCTTGCATACCCTTTTGGACACTGAACTGTAGCCATGATAGCAGTGGTCTGAGCCTGCATGGCAGCAACGATGGATCTCAAGCCATCTCAGTGTGTATATTCATCAGCATTTTCCTGCTGGTCACCCGCGCAAAGATCTGAATTCCTTGCAGCAGAACCCGTGTCCAACCTAGACCTCTGGGGAGCTGACAGTCAAGCTGTACTATCCCGCTGCTTTGGCTGCAGCCCATTCATGCCCAGTGACTTATCACATGCTAATTGCACCTGAACTGGAACGGGACCAACATCCTTGCAGAGAGGTTTGCTCGTGCTGTTGTGGGGGGGCGGGGTTTAAACTAATTTGGCAGGGGATTGGATACAGAGTGGAGGTACAGTAGGGGATGATACACAGCCAAATATAGAAGAGAAACAAAGTCAGCCTGGAAGGCAGAGCAAATATAGACCTGTTAGGTCATAAGCGAATAATGCAAGGCTGGATTGCATCTATTTTAATGCAAGGAGTCTTACAAGTAAGGTAGATAAATTGAGGGCGTTGATTAACACATGGAAATATGATATTATTGCTAACACAGAGACATGGTTGAGGAAAGGGCAGGACTGGCAGCTCAATATTCCAGGATATAGAATCTTCAGGTTTGACGGGGGTGGGGGGGGGGGGGTGGTGTAAGAGAGGAGGTGGCATTGCACTGTTGATCAAGGAGTCAATTACTGCAGTAAGGAGGGTTGCTATCTTAGAAGGTTCCTCAAATGAGGCCATATAGGTAGAACTTAAAAACAAAAAGGGGGCAATCACTTTGCTGGGAGTGTACTACAGGCCTCCAAGCAGTCAGGGAGAGATAGAGGAGCAGATATGTAGGCAAATCTCAGAGAAGTGTAAAAATAATAGGGTTATAAGAGTAGGGGATTTCAACTTCCCCAATATTAACTGGGATGGCCTTAGTGCAAAAGGCTTAAAGGGGACGGAATTCTTAAAGTGCATCCAGGAGAGCTTTTTGAGCCAGCAGGTTGGAAGTCCTACAAGAGAAGGGGCGGTACTGGACCTAATCTTAGGGCATGAAGCCGGACAAATGGAAGAATTGTCAGTGGGAGAGCATTTCAAGGATAGTGACCATAACTCTGAAGATTTAAGGTAGTTATGGAAGAGGACAAAGATGAACTGGAAATTAAGGTACTGAATTAAGGGAAGGCCGATTCCAATATGATAAAACAGGATCTGGTCAAAGTGGACTGGGAGCAGCTACTTGTAGGAAAGTCTACCTCAGACCAGTGGGAGACATTCAAAAAGGAATTAGTGAGAGTTCAGGGCCAACATGTTCCCGTAAAGGTGAAGGGTAGAACCAACGGGTCCAGGCAACCCTGGATGTCAAGGGATATAGAGGATTGGATAAGGGGGAAAAAAGGAGGCTTACGGCAGATTCAGAGGGCTGAAAACAGCGGAGGCCCGAGAGGAGTATAGAAAGTGTGGGGGGGATACTTAAAGTAAATAGGAGAGTGAAGAGCAGGCATGAAAAAACACTGGCGGGCAAGATAAAGGAAAATCCCAAGGCATTTTATAAGTATATTAAGGGCAAAAGGATAACCAGGGAAAGAGCAGGGACCAAAGTGGCGATCTGTGTGTGGAGCCGGAGGACATAGGTGAGGTTTTAAATGATTACTTTTCATCTCTGTTCACTATGGAGAAGGGTGATGTAGGTGTAGAGATTAGGGAGGGGGATTGTGATATACTTGAACAAATTAGCATTGAAAAGGACGAGGTATTAGCAGTTTTAGCGGGCTTAAAAGTGGATAAATTCCCAGGCCCAGATGAGATGTATCCCAGCCTGTTATGAGGCAAAGGAGGAGATTGCAGGGCTCTGACACAAATTTTCAATCTTCTCTGGCCTCAGGAGAGGTACCAGAGGACTGGAGGACAGCAAATGTGGAACCATTATTCAAGAAGGGTCGTAGGGATAAACCAGATAATTACAGGCCAGTGAGTCTAACATCAGTGGTTGGGAAACTATTGGAAAAAATTCTGAGGGACAGGATTAATCTCCACTTGGAGAGGCAGGGATTAATCAGGGATAATCAGCATGGCTTTGTCAGGGGGAGATCGTGTCTAACTAGATTGAATTTTTCGAGCCGGTGACTAGGTGTGTAGATGAGGGTAAAGCAGTTGTTGTACTCTACATGAACTTCAGTAAGGCTTTTGATAAGGTCCCACATGTCAGATTGGTCAAGAAGGTAAGAGCCCATGGGATCCAGGGCAATTTGGCAAATTGGATCCAAAATTGGTTTAGTGGCAGGAGGCAGAGAGTGATGGTTGAGGGTTGTTTTTGCGATTGGAAGCCTGTGACCAGTGGTGTACCACAGGGATTGGTGCCGGGACCCATGCTTGTTTGTTGTCTACGTAAATGATTCAGATGTGAATATAGGAGGTATGATCAGTAAGTTCGCAGATGACACGAAAATTGGTGGTGTCATAAATAGTGAGGAGGAAAGCCTTAGATTACAGGACAATATAGATGGGCTGGTAAGATGGGCAGAGCAGTGGCAAATGGAATTTAATCCGGAGAAGTGTGAGGTGATGCATTTTGGGAAGACTAACAAGGCAAGGGAATATACATTGGATGGTAGGACCCTAGGCAGTACAAAGGGTCAGAGGGACCTTGGTGTACTTGTCCATAGATCACTGAATGCAGCAGCACAGGTAGATAAGGTGGTTAGGAAGGCGTATGGGATACTTGCCTTTATTAGCCAAGGCATAGAATATAAGAGCAGGGAGGTTATGATGGAGCTGTATAAAACGCTAGTTAGGCCACAGCTCGAGTACTGTGCACAGTTCTGGTCGCCACACTATAGGAAGAATGTGATTGCACTGTAGAGAGTGCAGAGGAGATTCACCAGGATGTTGCCTGGGCTGGAGCATTTCAGCTATGAAGAGAGACTGGATCGGCTAGGGTTGTTTTCCTTAGAGCAAAGAAGGCTGATGGGGGACCTGATTGAGGTATCCTAAATTAGGGGTATAGATAGAGTAGATAGGAAGAAACTTTTTTTCCCTTAGCGGAGGGATCAATAACCAGAGGGCGTAGGTTTAAGGTAAGGAGCAGGAGGTTTAGAGGGGATTTAAGGAAAAAAATTTTCACCCAGAGGGTGGTTGGAATCTGGAACTCACTGCCTGAAGGGGTGGTAGAGGCAGGAACCCTCAACATTTAAGAAGTATTTAGATGAGCACTTGAAACACCATAGCATACAAGGCTATGGGCCAAATGCAGGAAAATGGGATTAGAATAGATAGGTGCTTGATGACCGGCACAGACACGATGGGCCGAAGGGCCTGTTTCTGTGCCATATAACTCTATGATACCAACTCTAGACTGGCACTGTGTGTACCTGAGTTGGTGGCTGCAAGTATCAGATCAAGTGATGGTGCTTTTTCTTCGGAGGTGTCGAGCAGTTCTTGCCCTTTCTGCTGAGACAACAGTTGCTGGACAGATGGTAGTTCTTGGGTATTTGAAAGCAGAAAATCAGAAGGGGAAGATTGGGGTGAGGGAAGGATGGTGGGGTGGAAAGCAGGAGGTTCATTGTCACACTACCTGTAGCTTGTACTTCATGCCAAGGTGGGATTTGTGAAGGGCCATGAAACAGAAACATACTGTCATCCTGAACGGTCTCAGTGGTGCCGGATGCAATGTCCTGTGCCACACCTGGCTCCATGATGTGCAATACTGTCTCCTCCAGCGGGCTAAGGTAATGCAGACATGCCTGTCCCCCTCCAGTTCTCCCTGTGGTTATTAACCACCTTGTCATGCAAGAGAGAGCAAGAATGTCAATGATTGTGTTGCACTTATTTGGGTGATATGCCTGTCACAGCTGAATAATTGGAGGGACTGCTGATGGGTGAGTGATGGGGATTTGGTGCACTGAGCAGGATGAAAGTTTGGTGGTCTGGAGATGTTATGTGAAGATGCATTCACTGACGTTGACCATCCATGTGAGGTCATTGATCTGCTGCGGCACTGCTGCCAGGTCCTCGGGGGCGAGATTCTGTGAATTGACCATCCTCCTACCTGCTCCCATTCCCTTCTGTGTTCCTTCAGGGCCTCCTTGGGCTGCATCTTATAACCTTGAAACTCTCTCTCTTCTCCGTTGTTCTATTTTGGGTTCTTTTCCATACAGGAAATTCCTGTAGAGACAGTAAGCAGCAACTTCCTTACAATCAGTGTAACTGCCTTTTAAGATGGTCAGGCTAGCTGGAACACCTGATTGAGCTTTCAGCAGGGCTATCAGCCAGCAGCGTGGGTCGTGCTCAACTGAGTGCTACATTCATGGAAATGAAGAAGCAGCATGAAGTTTGCGTGCTGCCTGCCTCAATGGGACCAGGTGCATGTTGATAACAAATCATCACCCCCACAGGCAGACCAATTTTTTGCCATTTATCTTTAATTTATTAATTTACAATCTTCTGGAGCCCCTTTTTTGTTCTTTTCCCTCCCTTTCTTTCAAGTAGCTTCTCGTTTCTTGTTCATCCCATTCCTCTTTGGCGGGTGAGCACCACACTCTGCACAATCCATATCCACATCCAGTCTGAACTGAACCAAAAGGAGGTGCATACCCATCAGAAAACTTGCCAGTTTTTCCATAAATATAATGCAACATCTACAGCTTCACATGAAATTCCTGTTCCATATTTTGTTATGTGATAACGTCTCTAACTTGGAGCCCATGCATTCGATATCATTTCCATTTTAAGTCTTTAATAAATGTCAATATGTGGTGCAATGATGGGAGTGAAGGACAAGGTAGCAATATCAATCTAAGCATAGCTAACTGAAGGCCAACTAAACTCCATAGCACTTTTTATATTTAAAAAATCCTTTTGCATGTTTATATATGCTGTAACTAGTTAGCCAAGCAGTGTCTTTGCTGCTTCCTATTTGCAATTTTCAACCAGTTGCAGAATCTGCTCAAGATACACCAGTAAGTAGTCTGATCTGGCATCACTAAAGGAGTCCATATTGGAAAATCTAAAATTATTAAATGAAATTGTCAAGCTGGAGAACTTAATACCAGATTAACCTTAATAGTTACTTTTCAAAGAAAATAACACATCTCAGCATTCCATTGAGTTGCCTATAGATACAGCACATAAGGATTATCAGGAGAGTCGGGGAGTAAATGGAATTAAAAATTGAGCTGTTTCTATAATGGGTGGCTGATTTGCATTGCTAATTCGACACTTGGCAGCAAGTTGAAAATATACCCCTCAAATTCAACATGGCTGTTCTTACAATGTTGGGGAGAGGTCAACTCTTTTTTTTTTCTAACGCTATTTTGCATATTAAAACAATTTATTTGGACAAGGTCGGGATATCAATGAAGTAAATTTTGTGATTTAAATCATGGTATAACACTTTCTTTAAAATCACTTGTGGTAAAATTGAGATTATGTAATTTGTAGTGCAAGGTTACATCTGTAAAGGTGATGCAAAAATAACAAGTGGTAGTGCCTGGAAAGGAGTGATCACCTATATTGATTGCTGATGAGTTCACCGTATAACTGAAGACCAGTGTGATAATGAAACTCTAATCAAATGACCACAGTACACTCAAATCACAGAGTTAGAGTTATGGTCAAGGAGTGTCACTTTGTTGCTAGAACTGTTTAGTGTTATTCAATAACTGTATGTGGTGTTATGAATGCTGGGCTTTGTAGCATGATTATGTTTTTAAAAACTGTGATTTTTAATGTAGTTTAAGATGGAGTCAGAGAGGTCAGGTGACCTCACTCTGCTTTAGGACATGACAGGGATCTTGGTTACCGGATAACAAAGAACCCAGGTCAAGGACCTTTTTGAAAAGCAAAGACTGCAGGAGTATAACGTCTGAAGAACAATGGGTTTCACCCGCCCAAACTTCCAGATCGTAAACAAGGAGTCAGTGACTCTGAGAATGTGGATGTGAATTGCCATTGCTAACACCTGGAAACAATGGAAAGCCTGAGTTGCTTTTCTGTAGCCAGACTTGTGGACTTTGCATATTGGAAACAACAATTGGCTATTGACTTTTTATTCCAGATAAATTCAACAGATTTTCAGAAGGCAGGTAGGCTGTAAGGAAGACCGGAAGAAGATCAGTGTTGGCAGCCTCAAAGAAGAGACAGGGCACACCTGCTCTTGGAAGACTGATGCAGCGAAAGGCTGCAAAGACTTGATCCTGTTTTGAAGGTTGAGGTTTGCAGAGAAGTAAAAGACCAACAGATTGCCTTACTAATGGAAGTCCTGTTTGAAAGTGCTTGGACGAAGTGAGTGAAGAGGACATTGACTTTGGGAAAGGATTGGGAGATTCAATCCTTTGCAACTGGGAGGAGTTTGGGACTTTTAACTGCAAAGATTTCACCATCAAGGAGGCCTGTGTAATATATGTGTGGTGTGAGGAAGCGAAGAAAATACCTTCCTTGGTAATTTGGGACATCAGCTACTTACAAACTATTGTTTAGTTAATTTCTTTTTGGTTAGTTATAAAAAAGTCTTAATGTGAAATCTTGTGTAATTCTTCAAATTGGTCTGGGGATTTCATATTTCATACGTTAACGGTCTCACTGAGGTCGTAACAGTGGGAGAATCAGTTAGATACCTTTGAAACTAAAGCAAAATACTGCAGATGCTGGAAATCTGAAGGAAAAACAAAATGCTGGAAATACTCAACAGGTCAGGCAGCATCTCTGGAGAGAGAAACCGAGTTAACACTTCAGGCCAATGACCTTTCATTAGAACTAGGAAAAGTTAGAAATATAATAGGCTTTAAGCACTTGAAAGGGGGTAGGGTGGGGAAAAGAACAAAAGAGAAGGTCTGTGACAGAGTGGAAGACAGGAGAGATTAAATGACAAAAGGGTTGGTGGTGCAAAGCCAAAGGGAATGGTAATGGGACAAGTAAAGAAACAAAAAATATGTTTAGAGGAGATGTGAATGGCAGAATCATGCCTTATAAATACAAAAACAAGAGAAAACTGAAGAGTAAAACCAAAACCTGCAACAATAAAGGAAACAATATGGGGGTATGAAATTGTTGAACTCGGTGTTGAGTCCGGAAGGCTGTAAAGTACCTAATCGAAAGATGAGGTGCTTTTCCTCGAGATTGCATTGGGCTTCATTGAAATACTGCAGGAGGCTGAGGACAGAGAGGTGAGCATCAGAGAAAGGTGGAGATTAAAATGATAGGCGACCAGAAGCTCGGGGTCTCGCTTGCAGACTGAACGGAGGTGTTCCGCAAAGTGGTCGCCCAGTCTGTGTTTGGTCTCCCCAGTAAAGGCCTGCTCAGTTCAGGGAAAAAAAACCCGACCCGAACTCGACAGAACCACATTGGACCTGAGCCCGACCCGGCCCATGTCCCTCCATTTTTTTCCCGCGCCCGACCCGACCCAACCCAACCACTGGAATGTTCTTTATCTACCTTGTGACTCCGAATCTGCAGGAAGCTGCAGCATGAGCGTGATGACGTCATAGAGACGCTCACTCGCTCACTGCGCAGACTCAGAGTTTCCCTCCTTGATGTCCTGGACTCCCAGCTCAGGTAGGTTTTTTTTACTTTCAACACTTAACAGCAGAGCAAAATGCAATTCTTACTTTGTGTGTCCAGCCGGACCCAGAAGAGTGACCCGACCCGTCTTCGGGTCCCGTCTGGTTCGCGTCGGGTAGCAGGCCTTTACTCCCCAATGTAGAGCTTACCACATTGTGACCGATGAGTACAGTATACTAAGTTGAGAGAAGTACATGTAAATCGTTGTTTCATCTGGCAAGAGTGTTTGGTGCCCTGAATGGTGAGGAGAGAGGAGGTAAAAGGGTAGGTGTTGCATCTCCTGTGCTTACATGAAAAGATGCCATGGGAAGGAGAGGCGGTGTTGGGGGTAATTGAGAAGCAGACGGAGGAACAGTCACTTTGGAATGCTGAATAGGGAGGGGAAGGGAAGATAAGCTAGGTGGTGGCATCACGCTGGAAGATGGGTGGCACAGTGGCGCAGTGGTTAGCACCGCAGCCTCACAGCTCCAGCAACCCGGGTTCAATTCCGGGTACTGCCTGTGTGGAGTTTGCAAGTTCTCCCTGTGTCTGCGTGGGTTTCCTCCGGGTGCTCCGGTTTCCTCCCACATGCCAAAGACTTGCAGGTTGATAGGTAAATTGGCCATTATAAATTGCCCCTAGTATAGGTAGGTGGTAGGGAAATATAGGGACAGGTGGGGGTGTGGTAGGAATATGGAATTAGTGTAGGATTAGTATAAATGGGTGGTTGATGGTCGGCACAGACTCAGTGGGCTGAAGGGCCTGTTTCAGTGCTGTATCTCTAAACTAAATAGTGTGGAGGATGATCCATTGAATACAGAGGCTAGTGGGTGGAAAGTAAGGACCGGGGGAACACTATCATGGTTCTGTGAGGGAGGGGAATGGGTGAGAGCAGGAGTGTAGGAAAGAGTTTAGCTAACTGAGTAGAGATGGGGCTTTCCTGTGTTAGAGAACCTCCAAGCCTAATTGTGAAAAAGACACTGAGACCGGGAAGCTTAGGTAGAGGCTGTTTATTACTTGTCACAGAACTTATTGCTCCACTCCTAACAACCCACAGTCAGTACTGGCTGGCTCTTTATACATACACACACACACATTTGAATACAATTAACTAATTAACACCCAACACCTGTTCACCCTAATATCTTGACCTACCAGGTATTTCTCATCCATCAACAGAACTTCAAACCCTAACATCCTGGGCTCTATGGCCTAGTTTCATTCTTGGCAGCAAGTTTGGAGATCTCTATTTTGAAATAGTGTCAGCTTGGCTCAATTGATAGCACTTTCAAGTGAGGCAATAGGTTGTTGGTTTAAGCCCCATTATGATTTTGAGCATTTAATCTAAGATGACACTTCAGCACAGTGGAATGTGAAACCAAGGCCCCCAAATGCCCATTCCAGTAGTTCAGGTGACTGTTAAGAACACTAGGGTAATCTCTGAGTGATCTAGCTTCTCTCAACTGATACCATCAAAACCATTTTAACTGGTCCTTCATCTCATTGCTGTTTGTGAGACTATGGTGTGTAGAAAATACCTGCTGCAGTTGTTCTAATAGTTGCATAAAAGTCATTGCCATTGTATGGGAAGTGATTTGTGATGTTTGAGATTTTTTAAGGTGCTGTATAAATAAGTTTGTTCTTCTGTCCATTTGTAAGCAGGTGTGCTCATCTACAATACCCAACTTTAGCAAATGCCCAGCTATTTCTGTGCCTCCAGCACTCATGCTGTGTAACTGAAATCCTTAATCTGCCTCTTTTTATTTCTGTTGTTAGTGCAGCAGAGTTACCCATGAACAAGGGAGGTGGAAGCATTGTAACTTTCAAAAGGAATTGGATAAATCCTTGAAAGAGGGAAAAAATTGCAGGGCTGTGGGGAAAGACCAGGGCCATAGGACTAATTGGATAGCTCTTTCAAAGAGCCACCACAGGCACGATGGGCTGAATGGCCACAGAAAGCATCCCAAAAATAGTAGAAAATCAGGATGCAAGAGGGAGGGAGGAACTTTAAAACAATCATTATCACTGGAGAAAAAGTAATGGGAATACTCACCGGACTAAAGGCTGACAAGTCCTCTGGGCCTGATGGCCTGCACCCGAGGGTCTTAAAGTGGCTACAGAGATAGTGGTTGTAATCTTGCAAAATTCACAGAATCTGGAAAGGTCCCAGCAGATTGGAAAACCTCAAATGTAACACCTCTGTTCAAGAAAGGAAGGAGACAGAAAGCTGAAAACTATAGGCCAGTTAGCCTAATGTCTGTTGTTGGGAAAATTATTAAAGAGGTAGTAGCAGGCAGATTCAACATGGTTTTGCGAAAGGGAATTTGTGTTTGCCAAATTTATTAGAGTTCTTTGAGGATCTAACTAGCAGGGTGGATAAAGAGGAACCAGTAGATTTAGTGTATTTGGAAAAAGGCATTCAATAAGGTGCCACATAAAAGGTTATTACACAAGTTAAGAGCTATGGTATTGGGGTGATAGATTGGATAGAGGACTGGCTAACTAACAGGAAACAGAGAGTCAGGATAAATAGGTCATTTTCAGGATGGCAAATTGTAACTAGTGGAGTGCCACAGGGATCAGTGTTGGAGCCTCAGCTAGTTATGATCTATATTAACGACTTGGATGAAGGGACCGAGTGTATCATAGCCAAATGTGCGGATGATACGAAGATAGGTGGGAAAGTAAGTGTGAAGAGGATACAAAGCGTCTGCAAAGGGATATAGATAGTTTCTGTGAGTGAACAAAAATTTGGCAGATGGAGTATAATGTGGGAAAATGTCAGGTTGTCCACTTTGGCAAGAAGAATAGTAAACAGAAAATAATTTAATTAGAGAAAGACTGCAAATGCTGCGGTACAGAGGGATCTGGATATTCTTGTACATGAATCTCAAATAGTCAGCATGCAGGTAGAGCAATTAATTAGGAAGGCAAATTGAATATTGGCCTTTATTGCAAGGGGGAATGGGGTATAAAAGTAGCAAAATCTTGCTACAGCTGTACAGGTCATTGATGAGACTGCATCTAGAATACTTTGTAGAGTTTTGGTCACCTCGTTAAGGTGGACATACTTGCATTGGAAGGAGTTCAGAGAAGGTTCAGTAGGCTGATTCCTTGGATGATGTGTTTGTCTTCTGGGGAACGGTTGAGCAGGTTGGACCTATACTCACTGGAGTTTAGAAGATTGAGAGGTGATCTTATGAAAAAGTATGGGATTCTTAGGAGGCTTGACAAAGTATATGTTGAGAGGCTGTTTCCCCTCGTGGAGGAATCTAGAACTAGGGGGCCCTATTTCAAATTAAGGGGTCTCCCATTTAAGAAAGAGATTAGGAGGAATTTCTTCTCAGAGGGTCGTTAATCTTTGGAATTCTCTTCCCCAGAGAGCAGTGGAGATTGGGTCATCGAATATATTCAAAGTTGAGTAAGATTTTTGATCGACAAGGGAGTCACTGGTTATGGGGGGCGGGCAGGAAAGTGGAGTTAAGGCCACAATCAGATCAGCCATGATTCTTATTGAACGGCAGAGCAGGCTCAATGGGCCGAATGGCTTACTCCTCCTATTTCTTATGTTCTTGTGTTCTTTTGTATTATTCTATGAACACAATTATTATGGAATGCAAATATGTATGGTCCAGTGATGTTCACAGCAGATCAGGGTAAAAAAATTAGCATTTTGTGCTTTTTTTGGTCAAATGTTTTGGGACAATTTAAAATGTTCTGAGCCAAGCCATTGAGAGTGTTGTATTTAAACGATTATCAGGGTGACACTATTAACTAAATATTTTTACTAAGTAGTTGACATTTTAGAATATTGGATGCAAAAAGGAGGAGAGCTTTTAAGAAGTTTGAAATACATGACCCTAAAAATGGAGCCTGTTTGTAGACTCGACGTATCCCTCCTTCCCCACATCCAAGGCTCTAATGAACAGTATATTTCACAGTGGTTCTTCTCTACCTTCTTCATTTGTGCAATTTGATCTGGAGCTTCTATTTGCAGTGTAATTACCTGGGGACACAACAAGCCTTGTCTAATACAAAAACAAGAAATGCTGGAATCACTCTGCAGGTCTGGCAGCATCTGTGGAAAGAGAAGCAGAGTTAACGTTTCGGGTCAGCGACCTTTCTTCGGAACTGACAAATATTAGAAAAGTCACAGATTATAAACAAGTGAGGTGGAGGTTGGGCAAGAGATAACAAAGGAGAAGGTGCAGATTGGACCAGGTCACGGAGCAAAGGCAAACAATATGTTAATGGTGTGTTGAAAGACAAAGCATTAGTACAGATTAGGTGTGAATACACTGAATATTGAACAGCAGCAAGTGCAAACCTGAAGAAAAACAACCTGAAAAAAACAGTGGGTAAGCAAACTGAACAAACTAAGATGAAATGAAATAAATGCAAAAAAAGATTGTAAAAAATGTAAAAAGGAATGTAAAAAAAAGGAAGAAAAAATAACTAAAAATGACTAAAAATGAAAGTAAAGTGGGGGGCTGTCATGCTCTGAAATTATTGAACTCAATGTTCAGTCCGGCAGGCTGTAGTGTGCCTAATCGGTAGATGAGATGCTGTTCCTCGAGCTTGCGTTGATGTTCACTGGAACACTGCAGCAATCCCAGGACAGAGATGTGAGCATGAGAGCAGGGGGGAGTGTTGAAATGGCAAGCAACCGGAAGCTCAGGGTCCTGCTTGCGGACTGAGCGGAGATGTTCCGCAAAGCGGTCACCCAGTCTGCGCTTGGTCTCCCCAATGTAGAGGAGACCACACTGTGAGCAGCGAATACAGTATACTACATTGAAAGAAGTACAAGTAAATCGCTGCTTCACCTGAAAGGAGTGTTTGGGGCCTGGGATAGTGAGGAGAGAGGAGGTAAATGGGCAGGTATTACACCTCCTGCGATTGTCTAATCCCAGTCTTACAGCTGTTCAATATTACAGATAGATTTCACAATAACATAGAAAGATTAACGGTTGATTTACTATTGAGTGCATTTTCAGTTGGAATTTATGCTTTCACAGTTACCCATGGATCCAAGGACTGTATCTGGGGACAAATTGCTTTGAAATTAGACGCTTCAAGTGAAGTAATCTAAAAATTACTTGCCTAAAAGCTATAATTGAATCTGCTTAAAAGCATTTAGAGACCTCTATCAGACTTTTTTTTTGCTTTTGTCATCACAACTGTGTACTGTTTCTGCAGAAACATTGGAGAGAGTGAAGGGAAGAAGGTTTATTACTTCATGCAACTTTGCTGTTAAGTAGCGTGTTCCCTTAATTATACAGATATAGAATATTAAAGATGACTGGCACCTCCAATTCTTAAATGCAGTTTGTGAGGTGACAAGTTGATTCAACTGCCTGCAAGCTGCAGAACCATAGATTAATGGAAGGTTCCAAATGAAACCGTAATCAGTCTGTTTGAGATGGTGGTAGATTTTTCGAGTATTTTTGATTTCAAATTTTGAAAACTTGCCATTTTCTTTTGAACACCTACAGTGATACTGCAATGCCTGCATCCTTAACTGGACCAGCCATATAAATACAGTGGCTATGAGCAGGTCAAAGGCTGGGATTTCTGTGGTGAGAAACGCACCTCCTGACTCCCCAAAGCCTGTCTACCATCTACAAGGCACAAGTCAGGAGTGTGAAGGAATATTCTCGACATGACTGATGAGTGCAGCTCCAACAATGCTCAAGAAGCTCCACACCATCCAGGACAAAGCAGCCCACTTGATCGGCACCCCACCCACCACTGTAAACATTCACTCCTTCCATCAGTAGCGCACAGTGGCAGCAGTGTGTACTATCTACGAGATGCACTGCAGCCAAGCCTCCTTTGGCAAAACTTTCCAAACCTGCGACCTCTCCCGCCTGGAAGGACAAGGGCAGCAGATGCATGGGAACACCACCACCTGCAAGTTCATCTTGAAGCCAAGCACCATTCTGACTTGGAACTATATCTCCGTTCCTTCACTGCCCCTGGATCACAATCCTGGAACTCCCTTCCTAACAGCGCTGTGGGTGTACCTACACCACGGGGACTGCAGCGGTTCAGGAAGGCAGCTCATCACCACCTTATTGACGGCAATTAGGCATGAGCAACGATGCTGGCCTTACCAGCAATGCTCACATCCCATGAACGAATTGAAAAAAAAGGTTGCATCCAAATCTTTCTACATGAGCTACACTACCAGAGGATGTGGAGGCTTTGGAGAGGGTACAGAAGAGGTTTATCAGGATGTTGCCTGGTCTGGAGGGTATTTAGCTATGAGGAGAGGTTGGATAAACTCGGATTGTTTACACTGGAACGACGGAGGTGGAGGGGCGACATGATAGAGGTTTACAAAGTTATGAATGGCATGGACAGAGTGGATAGTCAGAAGCTTTTTCCCAGGGTGGAAGAGTCAGTTACTAGGGGACATAGGTTTAAGGTGCGAGGGGCAAAGTTTAGAGGGGATGTGCGAGGCAAGTTTTTTTTTTACACAGAGGGTGGTGAGTGCCTGGAACTTGCTTCCGGGGGAGGTGGTGGAAGCAGGTACGATAGCGACGTTTAAGAGGCATCTTGACAAATACATAAATAGGATGGGAATAGAGGGATACAGACCCCGGAAGTGCAGAAGGTTTTAGTTTAGACAGGCATCGAGATCGGCGCAGGCTTGGAGGGCCGAATGGCCTGTTCCTGTGCTGTACTGTTCTTTGTTCTTCATCCCAAACAGACTTGATGCTTCAGTCAGAGGTAAAAGAAAACCATGAATGGTAGAAATCTGAAATGAAACCGAACTATTGGGAATTCACAGTAGATCAGTCAGCATCTGAAAGAGAAGTGGCAGTTAAAGCTTTTGTTGAGAATGTGATTTCCACTTGCTATGCATTTCCAGGATTTTCTCTTTATTTTAGATACTTGAGTTTTCATTCTTCTATCCACAGCCACTCAATTTAAGATAAATACTCTTGCTAATCCTATTTCTGTAAAATTGAATTCTCCACAGGGGGCTGGTTTCTGAAAGTTGATAAATTCTATGTAATTCCCTATTATTTATTTATTTATTTAGAGATACAGCACTGAAACAGGCCCTTCGGCCCACCGAGTCTGTGCTGACCATCAACTACCCATTTATACTAATCCTACACTAATTCCATATTCCTACCACATCCCCACCTGTCCCTATATTCCCCTACCACCTACCTATACTAGGGGCAATTTATAATGGCCAATTTACCTATCAACCTGCAAGTCTTTGGTGGTGGGAGGAAACCGGAGTACCCGGTGAAAACCCACGCAGGCACAGGGAGAACTTGCAAACTCCACACAGGCAGTACCCAGAATTGAACCCGGGTCGCTGGAGCTGTGAGGCTGCGGTGCTAACCACTGTGCCGCCCTATGGGAGGCAAGGGGTACATTATTTTTAGGTTTTTGTGGACATTGGCCCAGCAGTGAGCAGACTGTGTCACAGAGACCAGAGCAGTTAGCCTGATAGCTACTTGAGGTCCCAAAGTGCTTTGCAGCCAATGAAGTACTGTTGAAGTGCATTCACTGATATAATGTAGGAAACAGCAAGGTCCCACAAAAAGGAATCAGATAAATGACCATATAATCTGTTTTGTTTTTGATGGTGTTGGTTGAGGGGCCAGGACAGTGGAGAGAAATTTACTACTCTCTTTGAATAGTGTCGTGAAAACATTTGTGTTCATGCGTAGTTCAGATGGGGCCTCGGTTTAACATCTCATCTGGAACATGGTACCTTTGACAGTGCAGCAGCTCCAGCAAAGCAGCACTGAAGTATCAGCCTAGATTATGTGTACAAGACTCTTACTTGACTTAATTTTCAATATCACTCAAGTTTCCTTAATAAACTAAATATTAAAAATACCACTATTAAATATTAAGTAAGTTTGAAAGTGACGACAAGAACAACTTGTATTTATATAGTGCCTTTCACGAACTCAGAAAGCCATAAGGAACATCATAGTCAATGTAGTACTTTTGAAGAGGAACATGGTAGCCAATTTGCGCCAGCAAAGGTCCCACAAACAACAAAAGATAATTGACCAGATAATCTCTTTTGAGTGGTATTAGCTGAGAGGAAATGTTAGCCAAGACACCAGGAGAACTCCTCTGTTCTACTTTAAATAGTGTCATAGGATCGTTTACGTCCACCTGAGATGGAAACCAAGGCCTCGGTTTAATGCCATACTGTCATTGGTACAGTATTCCCCCGGTATTGAACTGAATAACAATCTGTATGTGCTGTAGTTTCAGAAGTAGATGTTGTTTGTATGGATTTTGGGGAAGCATTTGATGGGGTACTTCAGGGTCTGGTTGACAAGGTTGGAGCTCATGGAGTAGGTGGGTCGGTGTCCAGTTGGATAAAGGATTGACTTGGGGACAGAAAATAGCTAGTCGTGGTGCATGGTTGTTTTTCAGACTGGAGGATGATGGACAGTGGTGTTCCCCGGGGGTCAGGGTTGGGATCACTTTTTTTGGCTATATATGAACGATTTGGATCTTGGAACGCAGAGTGGAATCTCAAACTTTCGCGATGACACTGGGCTTGGAGAATGGTGTGAGCTGCCTGTATCCAGAGATAGATAGGCTAGCAGAATGGGCAGGCAGATGATAAATGGAATTTAATGCTGATGGGTGTGGGGTGATGCATTTTGGCAGAGGGAATGGTATAGGCAG